>NC_034594.1:100957758-101004983 GCF_900095145.1 Mus pahari
CTAACTCAGTGACATCTGGGCACCTTTCCTGCCAGAGGAGAGGTATCTGCCGGGGAGGGCTCTCACTGCCTGAGGTGGTTCGGTCTCAAGTTCATTCTTAAAAAAAAAAAAGAATGTCATGTGTGATAGGATATTCAATGAGGATGTGCTTGCAATTCCTGGGGTTCACTGGCCACTGCCCTATCCTATTCAGTGATGTCTGGCCCAGTAAGACATGCTGTCTCAAAAGATAAGGTGAATAGCACATGAGGAGCAACACATGACATTGACCTCCTGCCTCTAAATGCACACACCTATAAAGGTACATGAGCACACAGACTCATGTGAACTCACACCTATACAGTACATGAGCACACAGACTCATGTGAACTCACACCTATACAGGTATATGAGCACACAGACCCATGTGAACTCACACCCATACAGGTATATGAATACGCAGGTCCATGTGAACACACGCTTATATGCACAAGGTGTGTGTGTGTGTGTGTGTGTGTGTGTGTGTGTTTAAGTTCTTCCTTCAAATAGTTGCCTTGTTTCAACTGTCAAAAACTAAAACTGGTCACCAGAAGAGGGCAGATGGTGGGAGGGAGCCCTGAAGTTTGGATCCAATGGTGACCTGGGATAGGTGTGATCCTTGATACAATCAAGGCACCTGACTCTCTTCTTTAACTGCCCTGTGTTGATTATTCAATCGGATAATAATTGGGAGCCAGGAGGATACTGTTTTGTATTTTTGATATGAAATAGTAAAGATACCATAAAGTAAGGTTCAAAAACTTGTTTTGATGTGATAGGTTCCATTTCTCATTTCTCCTCCAAATAAAATACCCACGCTCAGCACTTCCTTGCGTCTTCTAGGCTTCCACTTGTTCTTGGGCCTTGCTTACCTAGGCTCTTAAACTCCTATCCTTCGCCCTTCCAGATATCTCTACTTAGCTTCTATCTACCTTGAGAAAAAATCCTTATTGGGTCGGTATATCAAGGTAGCAAGGGGGAACTGGAAAAGTAAAGACTCTGTGTTGGAAGAAATGATGAGAAGATATTTGGCACATGGGGTTATGTTCCAACTCATGAATGTTTACCAATGTACAGAGATAAGTGGATGCTAATGGTATAGAGAGTTTAAATGATATGAAGATTGACAAAAATAGGGCAAAGGTTCTAAAATGGGGAAAATATTCTCTACACTCTTTCATAAGACATGTAAGTCCAGTCTACTACTCAAGTCTGGTGGACAACTTCTAAGGGTATCCATTGACGGGGCCAGAGAACTACTGTACATGTGACAGACTGACCATGTCAGCAGGGATGGCCTCTGATAAAGAACTGCAGTACAAAGGGTCTCTAATCCGAACAGTAATTTAGTATATAACAATGGACAAAATGTTCACAGTCTGGGGCTACAGACTCAGTTGGTAGAACCGCTTGTTGCCCAGGCATAGGGACCTGTGTTCAAATCACAAGCTCCTCCTGTCAAATGCTGGGCAGGGGTATAGCCTTGGCTGTGCATACACCTGTAACCCCACTACTGTTTCAGGGGGAGAAAGGAGGATTGCTTAAGCTTGCAGGCCACAAGTCTATCTCCAGATTCAGTGAAAAAGAACCCGTCTCAAGGGAGCAGGATAGAGAATGATAGATGAAGATGTCCAATGTCCTTCTCTGGCCTCTGTGAACACATGCACAGGGCTATGTGTTCATTTGCCACATACAGAAACATATCAACATACACCACATGCACACTCACATACAAAGCGAGGACGAGAAAAAGGGTAGAAACCAGGCAGTTAGAGTCAATAGCCCAGCAATTCTGTCCCTGGACACCTTCAAGAAATTGCCACATGAACCTTCCCAGAAACTCAAATGCATCCTGAGCAGGCTCACATGGCGAATTAGCCTCACTATCTATTGAAATGGCCAACTTGTGGTTTTTCTATTTAGTGTAAAACTAAACAATATGAGAATGACTAGTTATACTAAAGGAGTAGTAAGAGCTCTCTCTTATCAGCTCTCACAGACAGGTACCAGGGGAAATCAGAAGCAGGAAACACAATGGCAGCATTGAGAGCTGACCTCAGGGAGAAACCCTGGCTGTGATGGAGTTAAGAGGTAAGAGCCCTGAAACCTGGATGTCCTTCTGGTTCCTCCTATGGAAAAAAAGCAGACATCACTTACCAAATCCACCTTCTACTGCGTGTACCTGCTGGAAAACAGGTAGCCTCTCATATGGGGAAGAGTCCCCAGCAGCAGCAATTCTGCATCCATCTATATTGAAGATTTGTATTAATTTGGGGTAAATTCTATTTGAATCTGACAGGTGGGGACTCTCTGAGTGTGTAGGCAATGTCTTTGTGCAGTGCGGGGAATGGAGATGCGCGAGACGCCAGGTTTGTTTTCCTGGAATGCCAAGGGGCTACTGTGGACAGAGGATGAAGTTGGGAGGAACAGGGAGGCCACTAAGATGAGGGAATGCTTATTCCAGAGAAGTGCTGAGACTTGAAAAGAAAATATGGCAGCCAGTGTTTGGAATATAATCAGCTGGGTGATATTTTTAAAGATTTACTTACTTATTTAGATATTATTTATGAGAATGGGGCACGTTTCATGAGCTTATGTGCACTGTGTACATACAGCAAGGTTTGCCATTTTATGTAAAGTATAGTTGCCTCCATCTAAACCATGAGCAGGCAAAATGACAAAGCCCTTCGTTCCGTGTAACATCTGTGTCATTTTCCTGTTCACAGTTAGAGTGAGGCAACCATACTTTATGTATAATAGGATACTTTCCTCGGTAGCATCAATATTTTTTTTCATATTGTCACACAGGCATTAAAAATTTTATGGCTAGGTTTAGAAAAATGGCTCAACAGTTAAGAGTGTGTATTGCTGAGGACATGAATTCATTCCTGAGCACATCCGTGGCTCACAGCTCCCTGTACCTCCAGCTCTGGGGAAAGCTCTGATGGCCTCTTCTCATTTCAACAAGTTTCTGTGTGCACATGATACACAAAAACTCATGAAGTGGCCCCCCATGCTCACAGATAATGAGTGAATAAACAAATCTTTTTAAAAAATCATATGAATAGATTATATTCCACATACTGGCTATCATAGCTTATTGACATCTTGGATTTTTTTCAATTATGTTGCTCTCTTTCTGGTTGTCCTCTTGAATAGTGTTAAAGATGGGGAGCTTAATGCAATTTCCCCCATGTCTTCTGCGTTCTTACCCTGGATTAAAAGTTTTCATTTTGGTGCATGTATATATAAGGTGCGTGCGTGCGTGTGTGTGTGTGTGTGTGTGTGTGTGTGTGTGTGCGCACATGTGCGTGTGCGTGTGTGTGCGCGTGTGTGCATGTGTGTGTGCGTGAGTGTACATGCACGTGTTCGTGTGTGCGTGTGCATGTGCATGTGTGTGCGTGCATGCATGTGTGTGTGCGTGCATGCATGTGTGTGCATGTGTATGTACGCACACGTGTGCATGTGTGTGTGTATACATGCGCTTATCGTGTTCTCATGTATGTAGGTACACGTTTATGTGTGTATGTGCATATGTCTGTTTTCATGTGTGTAGGCACACACGTGTATGGGTGTGGATAAACTTTACTGATTGAGGTACAGCTTTCACTAAACCCTGAACTTCCCATTTTTCTAGACTAGCTACCCAGCTTGCTCCAGGAATCCCATCTCTGCCTCTGCAGTGCCAAGATTACAGGCAGGAAGCAAAATTACTTTAGCTTCATTCAGTTCTGTTGCTGTGATAAAATATCCTGACACAATGAATTTAGGGGGAAAATGGTCTATTTGGGGTTACAATTTCATATGTAGTCCGTGACGGCAGGCAAGTCCAGGTGGAATCTTCCAACAGCTCGTGGAATCATATCCACAGGAAAGAGCGGAGGGAGAAGAAATGGATGCATGCTCATCACTAGCTTGCTAGTGCTCAGCTCCAATTTCTTCACTCTTATATTGTGCAGGGCCACAAACCAGGGGATGGTGCTGTGCACAAGGCACTGGGTCTTCCTATGTTGATTAACTTTATTCAGACAATCCCCCACAGACTTGGCCAGTGGGCCAAATGAATGCAGGCAATCTCTCAGACAATACAGATTTTCTTCTGTGGTGATTCTAGGATGCGTGAGGTTGATAATTAAAGCTTGTTATCCCATGTTCCCACGAAGCTTCAACTGGACACTGGGAAGGTCTTTATCCACTGAGCCATCTCTACACCCAAGTCTGGTTTCTACTGCTTTCAATTTAATCATACCCACATAGACAAGAGCAGGTGATAGGGTTATTATTATAAATGTATCTTAATCACTTGCATAATTTTAAAAAACTACATTTAAACACTAGCTCACATTATTCAAACAATCAAACACTTTGCATTTTAGCATAGTTCGGATTCTTTAAAAAAATTCATGTCATACATAAACTGAAGAACTAAGCTATATCTAGCTACCATGAAAAGGCTTTAAACATGAAACTTGGTTCTAGGGGTGTGTCTTCATTGAGTGATTTAAGATCTGTTTTTCTTTCTGTCATCCTTGTACATTTTCCTTTAGATAGGGCCTGTGGTTATAAGCTAGGAGACAGGATTAACTGGTACTGCCTGGAAATTAAGCAACACTAACCTGAATCAACATTAGATTAAAGCTTTGAAAATTAAAACTAAGGGAAGCTCTAATGTTTCCTTGCTATTCTTGAACTTTCTAGGCACTAAGATGTACAGGCTGTGGGTTTTTATTTTATCCTTTTAGTTTGCACGTGTGTGTGTGTGTGTGTGTGTGTGTGTGTGTGTGTGTGTGTGTAGGCACAAGTGCATATGTGTACATATGCTGCTGGAGACCAGAGTTTGATGGCAGATGTTTTTCTCTAAATACTCTTCACTGAAAGGTTTGGAACAGGGTCTGTCCCTAAAACATCCTTGTCAGTGAATCTAGAGCTCACCAACTAAGCTTCACTGGATTCCCCAAACCTACCCTATCCCCAACAATAACATTAGAGCCCATATGTGCATGTTGAAGGTTTGAACTCAGGTCCTCATTGTTCTATAGTGAACACTTTACTGACTGAGTCATCTTCCCAATGTGCTCTAAGCACTGTATACATGGCCTCTCCTAACCCTCCCCAATGCCTTAGGACCAGACAAAAATAATTATCTCTACTTTTGAAATGAGAAAATTCATGGTGAGTATGGAATTCAGCATGACCAAGCTGAAGTCAGTGCTCAACTGACTCTCAAGTTCATGCACAAAATTGCTATTCTGTAAAGGTACACTCCTTGACTTAAAATGTGTTGAAGCCCTTTGCGAGAACGAACTTCATTCAGTTGATGGAGTTTTGTGAACAGAGGTCTTTCCAGACTGTCCCTTCCCAAAACAGTGTCCTGTTACCATGGGAAGAGCCTGCAGGTGAGCTTCCTGAAAGTCCCTGTGCCACCTGGGGGTGTCTTTGTTAGAGTCTCTTAGAAAACAAATGGGTTTTTAGTGCAGTGATCAATGGAAGAGATCCAAAATACATGGAATCAGAAATGGTTTTTGCCCTTGTGCCTGCCTCTCTCCGGCTGCCTCTGGGGGATTTCTGAAGAGTCTATTTTCTACTCAGAGTTGGTAGAGAGTCACTAAAGCAATTGCTGTGACCCTTCCGCATCCCCAGAGGAATTCTGAGAGTAGAAGCTGAGACTGAAACAATAACTCTTTCTCCTTCAGCCCCCAGCAAGCATCGAGATACAATTAGCACAGCTTTATTTTCTACACTCAATACTCACTCATAACCACTGCCTTGGAGTTGTGGGGTGCAGCTCAGTTGATAAAGTCCTCACCGGGTATGCAAAAAGCCCAGGGTTCAATTCCCAGTGCTGCATAAACTGCTCATGGTACATCACTGCACATCTACACTCCCAGCACTCTGAAGGTGGAGGCAAGACAATGAGAAGGGCAGGGTCACCCTTGACTAAAGAATGATTGTGAGGTCAGTCTGTGCTATATTAGATTCGATCTGAGAAAGGGTGGAGAAACAGCCAATGGGTAGACTACATGCAGCACAGGAATCAGGACCTACACTTGGACACCCAACACTCGCAAAAGGCAGGTATGGCAGTGCACACCTGTAACACCACGCTGAGAGAGGAGCAGGCACATACCCAGAGCTCACTGGCCAGGAAGTCTAGCCATAACAGTGATCTATTAAGTTGTCTAGAAGACCATTTGCTTTAGCTTCATTCTGTTATTGTGATTCCCAGCTTTTCCAAAGGGAAGAACAGCAGGAAACTGAAGGTCAGTCTGCTCGTTACTCTACACAGTACTTACTACCTCTGACCAAGGCACTCACAGCCAGGGAGTCCAGAAGGCAACACAATGCTCTCTGGCTTAAATGGGCTCACTGTTAAGTAGCTTTCCTATATCGTCAAGAACCACCTGCCCAGGGCATGGCGCCACTCACAGTGTGCTGGACCTTCCTACACTAATTAGCAATCAAAGCAATCCCCTACGGACACGCCCACAGGCCAGTCTGACCTGGGAAATCAGATCAGGTTACTCTAGGCTGTGTCCAGCTCACAGTGGAGAATCTCAACCAAGCAAGTGTAAAGTAAAAGAACACACTCAAACCTATGCTCAAACAGCCTCTTGCTTCCATACACACAGTGAGTGCATCTGCACACATGTTCACATATGTGCCTAATCTCCCAATACGCATATATGGATAATCCTCTAATACCTCCTCAGAGAGAGAGAGAGAGAGAGAGAGAGAGAGAGAGAGAGAGAGAGAGATTGCATTTTCTTTGATGTTACTTATGGTTGTTCTTTATGGAAGTACCAACTTTCAAAGCAACGAGGCTAGACTACTTCCCAATAAAGAGTGGATTCCTCAGTATATTCTGAAAGAATTGCCTTAGCCCTCGTCACAGCACCATAGACAAAAGTGGTCAGTGAAGAGACAGGAGTCCCCAGTCCCTAGCAGTCCTAAAGCTCGGAAGCTCTGCACTCTGTTCTCCTCCATCCTTACAGAGCGGTCCACCCAGACACGTGTCCACTACCACAGAGGAGGAATGCCTGTCGCTGAAACATGCATGGGCCTCTGCAGGTGCCACCTCTCGCTGCACTTTACAGAAGGAAGGAGACCACAAGTTCGGACAAAGCCTTCCCTACAACTCTCAGCCTGACCTTGAAATCTGAAATTCGCTGAGGTAAACAGGACAGAAGGTCACTCTTGATGCCTGCCTAGAATTTCACCTCCACCCCAATTTCTAGACTTCCCAACAAGACCTGCTACAGCAAATCTCCCTTGTAGTGACCAAGACAGAAGCCTCTACTCTCCCTGTCATGTCGGCCTGTCCAAAGCCCATCCTCTCTGACTTTTAGGGAAGCTGACCCAGGAAACGGTAGCCTTCCTGACAAACAGCTACAGGGTATGTCCTGTCATTGTCCCCTCGAAGTGCATTTCTGCTACATTTTATCAGGCTTGGCTTTCCTTTCTTGACAATATTAACCCAGGACTGCTGCTGTAAGCATCCAGTCTTGACTCTGTTGCCTGTAGGGACTTCTGATGAGTGTGTATCAGGACTGCTGAGCCTAAAGCTTTTACCTTAAAAAGGCTCCCATTCAGTTATAACTGCATGTGGCCAATGCGCGTGCACGCGCGCGCGTGTACACACACACACACACACACACACACACACACACACACACACACGCTCCCTGCCTGTATCTCCAACAGTAGAAAGTCAGCTGCTTGCAGTTGGGAACTCAGCCTGCTGGGTGTAGTGGGAGAGCTAATCTGATAAGAAATGTATCTGGCAGAGTTCAGCAGTAATAGCAACTGTGTAGCTGCAGCTCCAGGGCTGTGTGTGAAAGGGCTATGCAGAAGGCTTTCCTGTGCCACTCCGGGGTTGGTTAGAAAGTGATAAACAAAGCAGCCAAAGGCCCGAGACAGGGTCTCACTTACAGTACAATAGCCAGGCCCCAGCTGATAGGACCTTCCGTCTGTGATTACCTGTACAAGTTCTGACTGTCAATGATCTGTCATGGGTAGCTAATGAGGTCCCACTCCACCCATATGATCTACAGGCAATTAATGGTTGCATGGTGCCCAGGCCCCATGGAGGTCAATATTCTGGAGCCACCTGCATCTTTCTGGAACATCTCTGTCCTTGTTAAGGTCCTGCTTTCCAATCTCTCTGCTGTTGTTTGTTTGTTTGTCTTCTTTCCTGATAGGACATCACTCCTAGGGATTTGGCTATAGCCTGGAGAAGGCAAAGCAAACACCCTGCTGTCTACCCTAGTTGGGCTGTTCACATTACGCCTTATAAACAAACCCTCACCTCTCCTCCTCCATGTCTCCCTAATTAAAACCACTGGGACATTTTTTAAAAAGATATCAAAATAGAAGGGGGGTGAGTTAAATAGAGGATGGGCATCAGTGGGAGGGGAAGCAGGACAATAGAAGGTAATACGGGTAAATATCAAAATGCATTATGTCTGGGTATGGGACATCATCTTTAATTCATATAATTAACACATGCTAATACCAATATTAAAAAGAATGTCTTTACCTTGTATGACATATTTTAATATAGTTTTTCATGGACATACCATATTCTATAACTCCGTTACCCATACAAAACAATTCTTTAGAAAATTAGGTCATTTTAAAGGAAAAAACTGTAATGTTTCCACACTTGGGGCTCGAATGGCAGAAGGCAGTATGAGGCAGTAGTGTGGGACAGGGGCTGGGTTCTGTGGACTTCAGGGGCAGCTGGAGTTCACACGCCAGCTCTGTGTCTTCCTAGATGGAGACCAGGCTAGTTATTTAACTTCCCTGAACGAGTCCAACGAGGATTAATAATAATAACAGCTTCCTCAGGGTCATCAGAAAGAGCTTGGGCAGAAAAGTAGCTCCACAAATATCAGCTCCTGTCGCCATTACCCAGAGTGTACTGGGACGGCGTTCACTACAGGTTCCCAAAGGACTGTGGGATAGCTGCTGTAAAAAGGCAGCTTACCTGCTGGCTGGAAGCATCACCCCTACTGTGATTGCTACTATTCAGTATCATGCACAAATTTTGGCACCAGGAAGGATAAAGAAAGAATAGCTAATATACTGCTCCCAAAACACCATCTACGCCCAAGAAATAACTCTTTACTAAAGTACTAGAGTGCATGTGCTGAGTGTGTGTGTGTGTGTGTGTGTGTGAGAGAGAGAGAGAGAGAGACAGACAGACAGACAGACAGACCACAGCATGTATATGAAGGTCTGAGAACAACTTTCTGGAGTCAGTTCTCACCTCCCACATGTCAAGGCAGAGTCTCAGTTATTCATGTCACTGCTCCGACTCCAGTGTAGCTGACTGGTGAGCTTCCACTTGAGTCTACTGACTCCCATCTCACCCACACAGTGCCTAGCTCCCACCAGGGATGGCGACATGTGGATGCTAGGGATGGAACAGAAGTCATCAAGCTTGCACAGGAAGTGCTTCTTCCCACTGAGACAACTCGCTGGTCCACCAGACAGTGATTTTTATGAAAGCTACAGACAGGACTCCACACCGAGTATTGGTGCATTGGGCAAAACTTCTGGAAGCATCTGTATTCTTTTTGAAACATTCTTCCTGTCTTTGTTAAGGTCACTTTTTATAGTCTTTTGAAGCGGTCCTATGATTGAACAAACCTAGGCCTCAGAAATGCTCAGGTATCTGCCATGAACTGCAGATGCAGCCTGACACCCTACCCTGCATCTGTTGCTTAGCACTGAGGTACTCATCTATGCGGCTCACATGCGGATGCACTGTCCCAGGTACGCTACTAGAATAAACTGTCCCCAGTCCTCTTGGAGACATAACCATCTCTTCCATGGGTAATTCGGATGACAGTATTGCTCGGGCTCATAAATAAATCTGGGATGAATAGCTAAACGGCTTTTGACAGATTAACACATTACTAAGCAGAAGGGTATTGAGAATTTTAAGACTCTGAAAGCTATGTGTAATTATCCAAATGAATCAATGTTTTCCACTGGAGTTCTGGACACCCGAGCAGGCACATGGAGAGATGAAGGGGGTGTGTCGTGAGGCCCAGGGCTGTTAACAACATCTTCAAGTTTCAGCAGAAGGGAACATGCTATTTTTCGTACTGTGGCATCGCCCCATACAAGGAGGCAATTGTCTTGTGGAATGATAAATAGAAGGCTATTACATGCTTAATTAAAGAACCAATCCTTCCAGCTCTGAAAAAATTATAATCCCCAACTGAGTAGAAATGTGAGCTTTGGAGAGGAGGCCCAGTGTTTTAGACTTGCTGTTCCTTGCTCTTGTTATTGTTAGAGAACAGCATTAAAACAGATCTATCCTTCATGCTGCATCCTCAGACTGCAGGCCTGTGGTGTTAGCTCCTAAGGCAGCCCCCACCCACCGAAGGACAACGATCATGTTTTTTATGAGGTCTGATGGAAGCGTGAGGTTGCACACACCCCATCTGGAACCTGTTAAGGAAATAGAGAGCTCGGCTTGGATTATGGATGTTATTTTAATGAATGTGGCGCCCTCTTCTGGTAGAAAGCCTCAATCAATAATGAAATCTTGTGGGCAGAAGACCAACCTCGGCATCTTGCGCTCTCAGCACATAACAGCAGAACGTAGGCCAAGGGGAGACCCCCTCCCCCAATAAGTGATCAGGCAGCACTCAAACCATCCAAATCCCCATCAAAGCTACACGACAAAATGAGTCACGGAAAATGCAGAAACAAGGGAGAGAAGGGCAGAAATCTGGCGCTGAAGCAGAGAGAAGGGAAGTAACGAGGGAATCCCCCAAGGGCTATCTTTAAAGAGAAAATAGGGCTTAAAATAGCTGTTCATCTTTAAGTGACAAGCAATGGCCTTTTGATCGCTGGTGTTCTTAAGAAGAATTCTTTCTATTAAGCATGTCAGTGCATGTACAGACTTAAAGGAATAAACATCAGTTGGAGAAAATAATTGAAGACATTCTTAATGGGAAGCTAAGTGCTCTGTGAGAGAAATGCCTTCTTTAGCATTGTGATTTTTCATGAGATCAAACCTACAATATTAAAAGGACTTTGGGGCTGGACAGACAAATGGCTTAGTGGTTGAAGAGCACATACTGCTCTTGCAGAGGACCTGAGTTTGGTCCCCAAGAGGCAGATCAAGTGGCTCAAAATCTCTTCTAATTCCAGCTTGAGGAAATTCAACGCCCTCTTCTGGCTTCTTTGGGCACAGCAATCATGTACACATAACACCTCCCTGAAAGAAAACAGGAAAACTCACTCTCTCTCTCTCTCTCTCTCTCTCTCTCTCTCTCTCTCTCTCTCTCTCTCTCTCNGCTTCTTTGGGCACAGCAATCATGTACACATAACTCAGGAATCCCACCTACCATGGCTCCTCATTATCTCTCTCTCTCTCTCTCTCTCTCTCTCTCTCTCTCTCTCTCTCTCTCTCTCAAATAATGTCTCATCACATGTCTACACGTCCTTTTGAGGGTTGACACTTTGAAGGCACTTTTTAGATGAAGACTTGAGCCCTAACTATATAATTTCTCAAACAAAATGTGTAGCCAACATTAAGGATGGTGTCAAATATCTATACTTGAACAACAGCAAATCACACACCAATGTATCAGAGATACACATGTATGCTACTTCTTGAGTCAATTCTATAGGTTAAAGGCCAGAGATACTTACAAAAAGGTTAACAGTTTAACAACAAAACCATTTAATCAACAAAAGAACCCTAGCATTCCAGACAGAGGAAACAGATTCTGTCTATTAACACTCCACTGATTGTTAAACTTTGCCCACTCTTGCATGCACCCAGTTGATTCTGCATCACAAATTCTGTCAGTTGCTAGAGGCTGTGGCCCAGATTGAACATGTATTTATGGAAAGAAAGCCCGAGAAGTCTATAGTATGCTGTCGTGCAGGGCTTCCAGTTAAGGAGGATGGAGGGATAGATATCCATGCCAGCCATAGCCAAAAACCATGAAGAGAGCCTGGGTTCTGATATGCAGTTTCTGATGACTATGTGGATGTCATAAGCTCTGGGTTTGTGAGTGGCAGGAAGTTGGGGAGGGACACTGTCGATTATGGAAGCAATCATGTTTTCTCTTTAGTAGGGTTTGAATAAGAATTGTCCCCCAAAGGCTCATTAAACACTTGGTCCCCAGCTGGTGGCACTCTTTGGGAATGTTGTGGGACCTTAATGGGGTGGCACCTCACTAGAGTCAGTGGGCTACTATTGGGTGAGATATCTTTGAGGCTTTATAGTCAGCTCCTACTTTCTGCTCACTCTCTGCTTCCTATGTGTAGATGAAGTGTGACTAGCCAGTGTCCTGTGCCTGCTGCCATGTCTTCTCCACCATGAAGGACCGATCCCTCCTTCAACTGTAAGCCAAAATAAACTGTTCTCCTTTAAGTTGCTTCTGTCAGGTTATTTTATCATACTCATAGAAAGCACGTAAAAGGGATGAAGAAATGTATTGTAACTGGGGGAGCTGGATTAAAAAGAAACAGATTTGAATGAACTGTATTCACACTGGCAGGCATTTCTCTGGGACTAGACTTCACTCAAGCCACTAGTTTCTTCACCAACATAGGCATGTCATTGGAATGACATGTTCACAGCAGCATTGCAGCATCTGAACAGGAACTGTGCTAAGGCACCTTAAATGGAACCACTCAAAATTAATGCCTGTACTTCCTCTAAACCTGGTGGGGTAACTACTCTTCCAGCTGCCATTGGTTAAGTCATACTAACCAGACCTGCCTTCAGCAAAATCCAATAGGCTCGATTAGCAGCCTCCCTTACCTCTGCTCCTCAGTGGTGTGTCCCCATAGTCCTTTGAAGACCATAAACATAATCATATAAACATAAAATATAATATAAAGTTAAACATAAAAACATTTAATTTATGTATATATTATAGGTATATATATAATTATGTATATATTATACATGTTATAACATATATATTACAAGGTTTCTGTGAAGCTAACCTATAATAAATGTTATATATCAAACACTTTTATGTATCTACTATATTAGATAAATATATTTCATATTTATATAACTTATAACTTTATACATTATATAAATACAAATAATCGATAAATAATATATTACAATTTATCTAGTGTATGTTAGATGTTGCAATATATAATGTTATATATATATATATATGTATACATATACATATATATACATACACACACACAGATGTTATCTTAATGACTGTATTTGATTTTTAGGCTCCACATGCATTTATTTAGTTATTTATTCTGCAGGTATATAGAGTGAGTATGAGACACTTTGGTGACTATAACATTCAGAGATACACAAATGTTTATCCTCAGCAGTGCCCCGCTGGCCTGGCCCTTCTACCACAATCTTCCTCCTATTTTTCCTATCCCTTTTCTCCCATTCAGTTTACTTTCTGGCTTATACTTCATGGTTTTCTTTTGCATAAGTAAATAAACACATAGAAGCTTCTATGAGCTGCCCTCCATTCTTAAACATGTACCCAACTCTACTCTTGCTTTTCTGACTTCCCATATATTTATTATGTATTTGGTTCCAATTAAATCCATATTAGGATTATGTCAGTTCACAGAAGTTGTCCTTATTCCTTTTTCACAACTACATAGAGGTATATTGTATAGACACAATATGTAGTCAGCCTGTCCCTTCATGAACAGGCAAGTATGTTAAACCTAATGTTGTTCACTCAAAAATAACTCATTATGTGTTATTTAACCAGGTGACCCCCTGGATAAAGGAACTTGACCATAGGCCTGATGACCTAAATTAGATACTCAGGAATCATATGTTCGAGGAGAAAGCATGAAGACACCCATATCCCCTGACCTCCACATGCATGCTGTGGTGCCCCTCCACAAACACACTTTATATGCAACTTAATATAAAAAAAGTATTTATATCCCTATAATGAATAACAGCCTTACAGATGTGTATGTCCTATTTTCACACCTGCATTGACTGGGAGCTTTCTAGGTACAGGATGGCCAAACCTGAGGCAAGCACATGTGTGACTTTGTTGGGTAGCAGGAAATCCCCTGAAGAATGACACCCATGTGTGCAGCTCCTGGCAGCAGAACAAATCTGCAGCCCCATAACCTCGCCAACAGAAAGTGTTATGACATCACCCGGCTTTCACTAGTTAGTAGGTAAGATACAGTACCCTGGCAGTGTTTTGTTCAAGAGGTCTAAAGTGATGACCGAGCTAGGCTAGCTTCTCCCTTTCTCGGGGCGCATTCTGTATCACAGTGATGCATTTTCTTTGTTCCCTTCTTTGCTATTGTAGTCTATTCAGGGTTTGTTGTTGTCGGTGTTGTTACTATCATCATCATCATCATCATTATTACTTGCTTGTTTGATTTCCATCTGTCTGTGTGCACAGGTGAACACATGTGTGTGGAAGCCAGCAGACAGCCTCGGGTGTCATTCCTCAATAACACCATATACCTTATTCCATTACATTCCCTTTCATTGGCCTAAGGTTCATGCATTAACTAGGCTGGGTAGCCAGCAAATCCAAGGGATAATCTTGTCTCTAGCCTCCACAATCAATGCTGGTGTTACAGGTTGCCATGCCTATTTTTTATGTGGGTCCTGAGGACACAAACTGGTCTTCCTGCTTTTGTGGCAAGTACCTGTAACCTAAATCATCTTGACAGGCCTTCATCTCCAATTTCTAATGCTTCCTCATCATGCACTTCATTGGGGGTTATCTGTTTTGCTTTGTGCATATCTTCCTGGAAGACTCAGATTTTTTACACAAAATATATTAGTTTACAGTGAATCACTTTTTGAGTCATGGGTAGGCAGTCTTTCTCTATACTGGTTTAAAGAAAAACTAATGTTTGTCTTCTTCTAGAGCTGGAGTGGTTTCTTTCTTATGCTCCTACCCCTAACATATTTAAGTTTTATTATGGACAGCAACTTGAAGTAACTGAACTCTTGCTGGTGGGGCTGGGAAGATGGCTCAGTTGAGAAAGTGCTGGATCCACAGCAGCAGGGTAACAAGGCAGGCAGGGCAGGTGCTTATC
The DNA here is from genome assembly GCF_900095145.1 of Mus pahari. Lineage (NCBI taxonomy): Eukaryota > Metazoa > Chordata > Mammalia > Rodentia > Muridae > Mus > Mus pahari. The sequence continues at coordinate 100,972,831 of NC_034594.1, forward strand.
TGTAATGCTCGCCCTGGATGAGGGTGGAGGGGGCAGAGACAGGTAGATCCTCAAGTTTACTAGTCAGCCATGTTAGCCAACTCTGTGAGCTCCAGGTTCAGTGAGAGACCCTGTCTCAAAAACTAAGGTGGGGAGCAATAAAGAAAGATAGAAGATATCAGACATCTACCTTTGTCCTTTCCATAAACATACACTTGCATACATCACACATGCATATACATACTCTCTCTCACACACACACATGTTCACAAGCACAATCACAAGCATATGCACACTCATACAAACACACACACACACACACACACACACACACACACACAATTTCCTGATGGTTAAGCATCTTCTCATACCCATTTATATGCACTAACTCCTGGAGTAAGTATTTCTGGTTGGGGGAAATATTGAATCAACGGTTTTGTGCAGACTAAATAGATTCCTCTCTTACCCTCATCCTCTTTCTTCTGCTTCATACCCGTCTCTGACTTCCTCTCTCACTCTGCAGATGGGAAGCTAGAACCCGAATAACAAGCCTAATTGGGTTAGGAGGCACAGTGGGATGGTTCTTTGACAGCCCATTCTTTATTGGAGGGTGTGCTCTCATATCCACATACCAGGCTTCATTGTGAAGGACAGACACCAGTGACCATGGTAAATCCATTCATACGACTCGCTTCCCCTTTCTTAGCACCATCTGAGTCTGTTAGAAATGTTAACCAGGGGTTTAATTTCTCTACAGAGGGCTTTAAATTAATTAGGGGTTCACATGCTAACAAAGAGACTGATATAACCATAAATCAATCTGGTGTCTGAGGGCCGCTCAGAGAGGATGCCTATTCATGGAGACCTCATGTCCAGCATCCCTGTTGGGCTCCCAACAAAAGGGTGCAGGTGTGGAATAGGCCACTGTGACCAGGAAGCACCAATAATTGTCTTGCATCACTTAAGCCACAGCAGGTAATCAACCAAATCAAAGTCCTGGGTGCCGAGCCAGTAAAATCCAAGTCACCATGAAGACCACAGTGTATCATCTGAACCCCAATCAGTGAGGAGCACTAACACTGTGATTTGTTTTATACCAAGCCTCAGAATTACAAGGACATTGATCAAAACGATTCCCTTTTGTTAGGGAGAGGAGTAACAGATGGAACCACCTTTTTAATGTGCTGGGCATTAATAGAATAGAATAACCTATGAAATTGCCAATGCCTTTTACTGAATACGCCTGCACTCATGTTTGCACACACATGGGCCGTGCTGTTTGGAAAGACTGCTATTCAGGGCCCTTTCACTGTGCGCCGCACTTGGACTTTGACTCTGCTCCAGAACGGCAGAACAATGATTCCCGAGTTTTAAGCATTTCCACGGGGCTGCTGGTTTGTTTCTCTTGAATCCTTTGTAGCAAAACACCTGAGGAACGAAGGAACTACGGATCTGCCTTTAAATGGTTTTGGATTTTATCACATCTAAATGTCTGTAAAACAACCATGAATGACTGTACATGAATCAACACAACCTTCTAAAGCATTTCAATTATACCTTAAATGTGAGGCTAGGTCTCTTTATGACCTCTCTCTTCCCAGTACAAATCTCTTTGTTCATTGACTGTTTTTAAACTCAACTCTATGCCCCTAAATTGGGGTTCTGAAATCTACATGCTAGAAGTAATTACACGTAAGCCTGTACAAGCAGGGTTGCCTAATTAGTTCCTTGCAATGAAAATGAGGTACCACAGCACCCCAGAAGAAATCCATCACAGGGGCAGTTAAGAAATCCATAACTTTACAATAGGACAAGAAAATGTGCTGGTACGAATACAACTCTTCAAAATTTATGATGTTTTTCAGCTAAACAACGCAGGGAACAGATGATTTTGGCTTGGAAATAAACAGAAGGAACACCTTGAGAATTTGAATAATACCGGAGACTTTTTTCTTCCTTATGTGTGACATAAGAGGCTTCCCCAGGAGTCCACACTCTGCACCCCCATGGGCAATACCATTTGGTTGGGCTCATAATGATGCAGGCGCTGCAGGGTTCATTGCCATGGCAAGGCAAGCAAAGGAAATGAAGAAAATAACTGTGTGCCAGGGAACGGGGATTGAATCATATACCCTTGATCCTGGAAGCAACTGAATCAAACTGCTAAGATGAAGGTGGGCGGGGCTGTCAGCAGGAGAGGCCCAGGCCATTCATTTGTGGCTTCTCCCAGCCTCACTTCACACAGGTGCTCTCAGAATGTGTGCCTGCCCCAGAGCCAGCCACACTGAAGGCAAAACTGAGAGACCCCTTTGAGGTGTTGCCCCCTATCTACTAGCTGACTTCTTTTCCAGTCTGCTTTCACACAGCATGTCTGTAAGAGCGCGGTGGTTTGTCTTTGGATGATATGTCATTTGTAGTTTCGATTTCCTTACTTAGATTTACTTGGGAGGGGTATTATGAGATATCCTTAATACAAATATGAGAGTGGTATCAAAAAAAAAAAAATCCCCACATGGGCTGGGGCAGAACCACATGGCTAAGTGGTTATAAGTATACACGGCTCTTTCAAAGGACCTGACTTTGGGTCCCAGCATCCATGTTAGGCAGCAAAACTGCCTATAAATACAGGTGTGATACATTCTCTTGGCCTCTGCAGGTACCTTCACTCATCTGCACAGACACACACACAGACACCACACACACACACACACACACACACCACACACACCACAGACAAAAATACATACACCACACACACACACCACACCCATACACACACAGAGACCCATACACATATCACACATACACCACACACACCCCACACACATATACACACACACACACATACCACACATAAACACCACACACACCACACACACAATACATACACACACACACTACCCATACACACACAGAGACCCATACACATATCACACATACACCACACACACCCCACACACATATGCACAGAGACACACCACACATATCCACCACACACACACACACACACACACACATACACACATACACCACAAACATATATATACCACACACACACACATACACACACAGAGATACACACACATATCACACATACACCACACACACATACATACACCAAAGACAAACATACATACACCACATACACACACACACACCACACATACACACAGAGACACACACGCACACACACACATGTAAAATAAATGTAATCTTAACAGGCTTGGAAGCTGCTTGATGGTGCTTATATTTCTAGCCTGACAATGTGAGTCTGAGTGGCAGAATACAGTGGATGGAAGACCCATCTCCCACAAGCTGTCCACTACAGGAGTGTCACGGCCCATGTGCAGTCTCGTACACAAACATACTAAAATAAATAAATAGGAAAATGGTTAAGTAGTTGGGTGTGGTGCGGTGGTGCATTCTTATAACCCCAGTGTCGATGAGGCAGAGCCCAGCAGACCCCTGGGCCTTCCTGGCCAGCTAGTCTCCATTAGTTTCCTTGGTGAGCTCTGGGCCAGGGAGAGATCCTATTTCAAAAAAAGAAAAAAGAAAAAAGATGGACAATGCCTGACAAATGAAAGATGAGATTTTTCTCTGGGCTACATATACAAAGGTATACACACACGCATGCACACACACACACGCACATGCACACACACATACATGTATGCACATGCATGCACACACACACACACACACACACACACACACAGTGTGGACTTGCCCCTCTCCATTGGCAGTGGAGAGCTACTGCCTAACCCATACACTGTTTTGTGGGACGCGTAAGAGGAGCCTAGCAAGTCTGGTCTTTCAGATTGCTTGTGGGTTGTGAGGCTCCCCACCAATCACATCAGAGGCCGCAGAGGCCACAATAACAAACCATTCCTTCCTTCCCATCCAGGGTGGGCCAGAGGGGGCTCTCTTGAGAGGCAAATGTCCAGTCTTTGTCCAGTAATTCCGAGATACCTCTCACCTCTATACCACAGACGCTGTTGCTGTTGGGGAGTCTGCGCTGGCTCTCCAGTCTGATAGCTCTTGCTTCCTGCTGAGCAGTCAGCAGACACCAGGAGAGCAGAATGCTGAAATTGGGGTCTCCCAAAATTATACAAATATCCCGGTGTCCACAGAATCAAATCATCTCTCATCACACAGACACCAACACCCAGAAGTGAGTGAGAATATGTGGTTGGCAGTAACTAAAAGAACAGGAGATGTTAGGATTGCCAAGGAGAGGCATTGAAGGCAGTCAGGACTCAAATGTTCCCACGAATGCTTATGGTCACAGTTCACCCAAATCCTAAATCCCTATGAGTGAGGAAAGGAAGTGTCAGCACAGAAATAACTAGGAACAAAGTGGAGATACAACAGTGAAAAATTCGCTTCTGAAACACAAAGGTCAAGAAATGGATGATGAGCAGAGCCACGGGGAGTGGCAAGAAGGGATGAACTAGAAGGTAAAGTAATAGAAAAGAGCAAGTGGGAGCTGGAGAGATAGCTCAGCTGCAAAGAGTATCTGCTGCTCTTCCAGAGGAGCTCAGTCCACACCCTGAACCTACACATGTCTCACAACCACTGGCAACTCCCGTCCATGAGTTGTGAAACCATCTTCTGGCTTCGCCGGCACCCACAGGCATGGACACATAGACACAGACTCACAGGCACACAGACAGATGTACAGACACACACGTGAAGAATAAAACTAAAAACACTTAAGTATACAGTGTGACTAGCAAGAAGCCCATAATAGCCTGGGCTATATGATCCTGAGAAAGAAACAAGGGAAGGGGAGAAAAGAAAAGAGGGGAAGGGAGGGAAGAGAAGGAGGGAGGGAGGGAGGGAGGGAGGGGGACAATGCTTATTTATACAGATAGAATCTTAGAACAGCATTAAGAAAGGAAGATAAATACAGTAAGCCTTAGTGTTTTCAAAATCATTTGAAAATTGAAGCAAAAATAACCCTGTGTGACGTGTTTCTAAATGTATGTGCAGGAAAATCAAGGAGTTTGCATCATAAATGGGGGAGGAGAGGGAGAGGCAAAAGAATGAACCTTCTCCAGTGCTCTCTGATCCTGGATGAACTATGTTGTGGATTTGGTCCGACACTCATATTATGCTCCCTGGGTTCCCAAAATTGCACAAGAATTCACATGTAAGACACTGAAGGTCCCTGCCCCCAGCTGGTTCTGATCGATAAATAAAGTTGCCGGTGGCCAATGGCTGGGCAGGGAAACAGAGGTGGGATTTTCCAATTCGCCAGGCAAGGGGACTGGGAGGAGAAGGATTTTAGAAGCACTGTGCCAGGAAAGGAGTAAGGTCCAGGCCTAAGAGCTGCAGAAGAGAGAGCATACCCCGTGTAAGAGCCGGGAAAGCGCGGCCCCAGGCCCCTCTGCTTCCCGACTGGGTCTAGAGCAGCAGAGATGGAATACAGATTATAGTAATAACTCAGGAATAATGGGGAGGGGGGAGATGTTAGCCGCATGTAGGTCTGGGAGTGGCACAGCCTTTGAGCTGATTAAAGCATACTAAAATATAAGGCTCTCTCCAATCTCTCTCTCTCTCTCTCTCTCTCTCTCTCTCTCTCTCTCTCTCTCTCTGTGTGTGTGTGTGTGTGTGTGTGTGCCTTTCATTCAGGAACCCAGAATTGAGCTGGTACCAAGGAACAAGTACTACCACTGATAGGGATTAACTGACAACTGCAACAGAGCTATGTGTGTGAGATTATAACTTGCGAAGACACTAGAGAAGACATCCGGGCAGACACGCTCAAAGAACACTATAAATAAACCAAAAGCGATCCTAAAAGCTGTTTCAACACCCACGGGATAGGAGTAGGGGGATCTGGTGAAATGTAAGATGGGAGAATGAAAACAACCACAAAAGGAGACACAAGCCATGAGACATCAGTAGCTCGGCTGTGAGCAAATGACCTCTCAATGCCAATTTAAAACTCAGATTTTGGGCTGGAGAGATGGCTCAGTGGTCTAGAGAGCACTTGCCACTCTGACTGAAGACCAGGGCTTGTATCACAGCATCCACACTGGGTGGCACACAACTGCCTGTAACTCCAGTTCCAGGGCATCCAATACCCTACTCTGGTCTCAGAAGATTCCTCCACATACACACAGAGATACAAACACGCATACATAAACAAAACTGAAGTCTGATTTGTAGAGTGGATTTTCTAAAATGATCCAGCTGTGTGCTGCCTATAGAAAACTCACTCTAAATGGTAACAGTACGGGTGGGTTAAACGTAGGAATATAAGGAAAGAACTTTCATTGCCACCTCGACCCAGCGGAGGTTGGAGAGCATCCATTAACACCTAATACAGAGACTTTAGAGGAACGAAAAAGAGGAGAGACAGAGAAAACCTCATGGCTGCCTCTGAGACCAGCTTCAGTCAGTTAATGTGATCATCTACAGTTGTGCCTAGTTTCCTGCAAACTGAACGACTTCCTCCCTCTTTCCCCTATTCATTCCTTTGCTGCTGGACACCCAGCAGCTGCTGTGTGCTGAAGTGCACACGGGTGTGCTTGCTAAAGTTAGTAGCAGAAGGGAAGGCAGCCAGGAACTATGGTTGCTGTGTCATTTGGATGCTTTCCAGTCTTGGTGAAAAGGGGAAATTTCCAATCGTATTGCTAATTATCTTTAAAAGGGTGATTTAACATACCAAATTAAAATTAAGTGTACTGAGGATGCCCTATGTATAAACTGAGTTTGTGATTAGAGTTGCTATGTATAACCTATCAGTGAATTCATTGCTTCCAAATAATAATTTTGAATTAATATACATATATAACTACCAATGTACACATCTATATTATATATGTATGGGTGTATATGTATACACACACACACACACACACACACAATTGTGTTCCCAGTATACACTTAGATAAAAATGAAACCTAACCTTCTCTGCCTTTTGTGTAGCAGTTTCATCCCAGATTGAAACATTCCATCTCTCAGGAAATTCTCTTAAGACATAAACAACTCAAAATAGCTTCAGGAAGTTCCTAAAACTGATCAGATTCACAAGGCCCTTCCCTCCAACAGTAAACAATAAAGATGCTGAAAGTCATTTTCAGACAAACCAGATTACAGAGAAGGCTCAGAGATCAGCCCCAAGTCCTTGGAAGGCGCTTAGGCCAACTGACTCACCTAAAATGGATGTCCTCCACCCTGTTAAGCTTCCTGAAGGTTCTTCAGTGTGCTCTAGGCACCTAGGCTTTGTGTGCTATCACCTCTGCTAAGGTAAGTTTTGATTACACACTGTTACCTGTAGTAACACTTCACCCATTCCTGCAATTAATCCCATAAAGGACTTTGGTAATAACCATACTTTGGAATGTGGGCTCCCTATCTGGTGTGTGTGTGTGTGTGTGTGTGTGTGTGTGTGTGTGTGTGTCTGTGTGTGTCTGTGTGTGTCTGTGTGTGTGTGTGTGTGTGTGTCTGTGTGTGTGTGTGCTGTGTTCTGTTGTGTCTCCCCAGGGGAAAAAAGTGTGACACCACACTGCCCCCTAAAAATCAATGAAACTAGCATTAACTCTGATAGAAATGGTCTGAAGACCAGTTAATCTAGATTTGAACTTGATATCTCATTTAGGGCTGTATAGCTCCATTTACACACCATTGAGTCACAAAGGGCAGGGTCAGCAAACAGGTGTAGGGCAAATCAAATGAATTTTTATCTAATTGAAAACAGTGGTTTTGGCAGGGACCTGCTTTCCTTCCAGAGGTGGGGAGGCCAATTCCTGCTGCTTCCTGCTGCCTCTGGCTTCTGCCTATCATGCCCCAGTTTGTTCCCTTATCTTTAGAAAAGATAAGGGAATTAAAGTTCCAGGCTTCTGCAAAAAGAATTAGGACACAAAGGAGACTCCAGGGAGTGATTAAAACATGTCCAAGGTACCCAGGGAAGGAAGCGCTAAAGAGCGGCCCCATAGTGCTGCCACGACTTTCCAGGCTCAGGTCTGATGCAATGGCATCCAGGAATTGTAAGTCCTGAGCCCAGGTCTCATAGTGGCATGTGCTTAAACCCACACAGGCCCACAGAACTGAATGTCATGGAAGGAGAATTCAAAAGAGGACCATGACTCACATGCAGGGTCAGAACCTGTAGCCCACATTTACTGTGGTTAACTGGCAGCCTTAAAAAAAGTAGACTTTTTCTCTAGAATTTAGGGTTAAAACAAAACTAAGAGCCAATGCCTTAGATATTGAAAGAAAGCCCTGATACTGAAGATGTCGCTCCTGCCCACAATCGTCTAAACACTCGATACTATTCTTAGTAAGCTATGGGCCATTTCTTCATAAAAGTGGCCAGCTGACTCCATTCAAGGAAGCAACAATGTCAGAAGACCCACACTACCTGATTTTTCAGTCTTATAAGGCCGTCACAGCAATCAAACAGTCCAGGGTTTTCAAGGGAAAAAGAAATAGATCAAAGGGACAAAATTCAAAGTCGGGGCTAGAGAGATGGCTCAGTCATCAAGAGCACTTGCTACATTTGCAGAAGACCTGGTGGCTCATAACCACCTGTTACTCAGTGCCAGGGAGACACACACACACACACACACACACACACACAAATATAAAATACATATTTTAAAAGTAATTTAAAAAGCCAAAGTAAGGTATAGATTTGTACATATAAAGGGAAATGGTTTTCAGCAAATTTCAACATGTAAATTCAAAGGAAGACCTTTTTTTTTTATAACTTATGTTTTTTTTAAAAAAAAAGATTTATTTATTTATTACATGTAAGTACACTGTAGCTGCCTTCAGACACTCCAGAAGAGGGAGTCAGATCTTGTTACAGATGGTTATGAGCCACCATGTGGTTGCTGGGATTCGAACTCTGGACCTTCGGAAGAGCAGTCGGGTGCTCTTACCCACTGAGCCATCTCACCAGCCCCCGGAAGACCATTTTTTAACTGTCACATGTGAGTATTGATACTGTTAAAAGTGAATGTCAACCTGTCACACTTATGACAGACAACATGTAAGCACCTGTGGATCACTGGCCTAAGCACATCCTTTTCCATGCAGAAGAAAACACGACGTCATGTTTATAAAACAAAATAGGCAAAAGTTCTTCAAGTACAGAAACTACTGATGTTAAATAAAAAAAAAAATCAATATAAAATGTTTCCAGTCAGCCAAAGGTACCATTCTTTAAAGGGAGTGGACACATGAAAGGGTGGAGGGAAACTGGCCATGTGTATCGTGATGAAGCATGTACTGAAAACTAATCAATATACACAACTGGACAAAGAGGAAAAGCATTGTCACTCCTTCAAACAGGCAAAACAATCTACCAGATGTGTAAGTTCTTATCAAGTGGATTGTAAGCGGGCAACACCTTTATCATAAAGGAAAGGAGAGGCAAACCACAGGGAGCCACTATCACATTAACGCCAACAGCTACTATGACAACTTTCTTCAATGTTGGCAAGAGATCAGTCGCCAGAACTTTCCATGACTACATTGATTCTTGACGCTATGTATGCCACAGTTCATGTTTGGAGGTCAGAGGACAAGTTGGAGGAGGCCATTATCTCCTTAGACAATGTGTGCTCTGGGGATAAACTCAGGTTGTCACAATTGGCGGCAATCACCTTCATTGGCTAAGCCCTCTTGAGATTGCCAACTGTTTTTGACACAGAGTCTCTTAATGAACCTGAATTGGTCAAGTGGGCTAGAATGGCCTGTCCCTATAACTCAACAATCCTCCTGTCTCCACCTCCTCAGAGTTTCAATTCTGGTACAAGCGCACACCCAGCATTTTATCTGGGTTTTGAGGATTGTACCCATGTCCTTCAGCTTGCACGGCAACAATTTAATAAGTGAGCTATCTCTCTAGCCCCCTAATATTCTTTTTAAATGTTTTATGGAGCCTTCATTCACAACTGGGGAAAGTGGTAGAGCTTCAGCTTTTCCATACCATGTCTTCATCTTTCTTTTATCATTTCCTTTCCCGACCACCCTCCCCCATGCCGGTGCCCCACTCTGGCTGGCCCCCTCCCTTTCTTCCTTCTACTTCCTTACCACGTGGTTTCACTTCCCTGCCCTCTCAGCTCTCTTCTTTTCTCCATCATGATCTTCTTTCCAGTTTCATAACACACATATAAATAAACACATGTATGAGATTTTTTTACCATTTATATGACATAATTGAAATTGAGTTATTCTACAAGATAATAAGAATGGTGTCTTTCTACTGTTCAGGTGGATCCTCTTTATGTATTAACAAAAACTTGGGTGCACTGAAGACTCAAAGGCAGGATACAGTGAACCAGCAGAATAGAACATAGGTTATGTAATCTGTCGGAAGGACGACAAACTGGGGAAAATAACTAAAGAGGACTGAAAACCAATGAACTGTGTTTCCCTGAACAACTAGGAAAAAAAAAGAAAATATCCAAGATACTGGAAGTTAGTCTCCCAAAACATTCCTTAATGGAACAAAAGATCTCAGACCAAGCTGTTCTCTTGGATACAGTAAATAATAGTTACTGTGATATGAATCCAGACCAGCCTTTCCCCCAAGTTCCATGTATGTGTATGGTTCAAATTGCACACATAGGTTCAAGCCTGTTATTAACAAGGAACCTTTCTCCATTAAATGTAGAGTCCTACATTGGATCGTAGATCACAGATGGGTCATGGTGATAGCTTAGTAAAGTCTGGAATTTAATTTACAGTAAATCAACAAAATTGATCTCTCTGTTAGGGTGATTGTACCATAGCCATACAAGTTGTTGATATTGGGGGGGGGGCGTGGATGAAGGGCTTCCGATGTATGGTTTGTGTAGATCTAATGATATTCAAAAATGTAGAGTTTATTACAAATGAAACTCTCTTGGACTAAGAGGAAGCTCATGCTTGCTATGTAGCCATGAGGACCTACCTGGGAGTTTTATCCCAGAATCCATCTGAAACCCCAGATACAGTGGGATGTGTTTATAAGCCCAGTGCTTGGAAGGTTGGGACAGGCAGATCCCTGGAGCTTGCTAACAGGCCAACCCAGCCTATTTGGTGAGCTGCAAGGCCAGTGAATAACCAACCCTATCTCACAACACAAGGTAAAAGTTATCTGAGGAATGACAGCCAGGCTTGTTCTCTGCCCTCCGGGGCTGTCTATACAGCAGTGAGCTGTTCCGCTATAGAAGGCATAGCTTACCACTCGCACTTTTATGGTTTCCCAACTTGCTTTCCTCACCTTGCCCAAAGATACTTGTGGGTGACAGCCTCAAATTGTTTGAACATTGGCCGATTCTCTCTTGTGTTTTTACTTCTAGCACGACAGCATGATTTGCCTTCCCAAAACTATGTCAGTATGCTTCTGGTCCCCTGGAAACTCCAGTTATATTCAGCATCTAGCCTGTAGCCCTGGCTTCTTACATTCTCCATCAAGAGAAGCAAGGGACCAGTGACTCTAATGAATTTCTTCCTCTTCTTCATGGATGAACTGTCACTTAGCTCTCATGGGATCAAATGGAAGCAGCTCTTGGGGGGAGGGGGCTGCAAACACCCCACTACCATTTCATAGAGAATAGAATCTTCTGCTGAAAATTCACACGCCTGCCACTGTCTTGAGAGAAGAGGGGCAAAGTAAGATGGGTGTGCTAGTTTCTTCTCAGAGATAACAACAGCAGTTAATTCACATGCACAGGGTCCCTGGGCACCCAGACAGTCACCTCGGCTGTCACGGTGGCACCCCAGCAGATACTCAGGCAAAGAAAATGGTCTATAAAATGAAGTTTAGATGGACCAAAAAATTACATATTGATTTTGGGGGAGGGATATCATTCAGAAATACAAGGAAACATCAGTTTTCCTAAGAATTCAAGCTGGAAAGGACAGAGTGAAATACCTTGTAGATCTTGGGGAGGGAGAGAATAAAGGGCAATTGCAGTAGGAAACACACAGGGGTTCTTTCTGAAATGCTTTTTTTTTTTACTTTGAATAACAGAGAAGTTTGAGTTATATTCAGTTGTCCTTATGTAAAAATCTAAATTTGTGTGTTTATAGACTTGGTCTGACCATCCAATTCCGATTCTCAAAGTATAGCCCTCCACCCTTTGAACATTTGAGTATTCTTTCAAATCTGGACTTGGGGTCTGCCAATCTGTCTGTTTCTCACTGTCTGTGTCTCTCTGACCTTCCCTGGCAAAGATATCTAAACTGAAATAAATACATCATTTACAAAGATATGATCATGGAGTTGGCTGCAAGCAAATATTTGGCTTCGACATGCTTTGCTGGTATTGAATGGTTTTGGAGCCAGAGCTCTCAGGACAGGAGAATGACAGGAAGGGAGAAGAGCCAAAACTCACCATGGCTCCTTGGCTTGTCCTTTGGGCAACTTCTCTCTGCAGCCTGGCCACAGCCAGCTTCTCCCTGTAGAGGCAAAAGCATGTGATCAGGTGACTGTTCTCAGGGCTGAGATGCCCCCAAATGGCTGGGAAGCATTTTTTTGAGGTCTCCAAAGGAGCTCCATCCTTTTCCTTCCCTCCTTCCCTCCACCATACTTAGTATTAAATATTTAAAGTAATTGGTCACTGGGGCATCTTTTCTGCCCAGCACCACAGCACTGGCTCTTTTGTTTGGGAATTCATAATAGAGGAATACATATTGAATGCTAGGTTAAGCAGTGTTCCACTAACCTCATCTGCATATATCCTTTGTCACTTACCTTGCTGAGGCTATTTCATTAGTACTTCAGTATTGACTTTGCTTATAGATTTTAATTGTTTGCTCTTTCCCTCTATAAGCAAACTGAATTTTAAAAGCAAACAAAACATAACTCAACACCATTCTTGAAATGTTGCCTGTTCTCCTATGAGCCTGAGAGCTGCTCATTCTATTTAGAATATATGTGTGTATACATTATATATATATTGTATATTATATATTATTTATCCTATATAGAGCAGAGGAAACTGAAGGTAAACATGGCTAAGTAAACCACTGAGCTCTGAGCTGGGACACGATAGGATCAAATGTTGGGTTTCCTTACATCAAAGTCTAAACTAAACACTCTGCACATTATTTTTCAAGGTCTAAGAAAGTTTTAAAACTAAAGATTTTAAATCCAGATCCTGAGTCAGTGAGATGGCCCAGAAGGTAAAGGTGCTTGGTTTGGAAACCTGGGGGTCTAAGATTGATTTGTTACCTGTGGGACGGACCCACTTTTGGAAAGAGAGAAATGACCCCAGAAAGTCTCTGGCTTCCACTTTATACATACACACACAATAAATAAATACATGTTAAATCAGCTTTAGTGTCTACACTTCATAATGGGATTCATTTCATATTCTTCACAACTAATTAGACTTCCAATATATAGAATAGTCACTAAAATGTTAAGAATGCTTATGATAATACATGCATTTTGAACAGCTTTTCAGTTTTTAAAAAAGTGAACAGATGACAGAGTGGTAATTAGCAGCAGCTACCCAGCTCCCTCCCAGTCTTAGTGATGACTGCCCTCCAATCCCTCTCCACCTAGTGAGATGAAGTGCTTGAATGGCACTTCATCCCTCTTCCACTACAGCTGTGATCACTCACAGGCGTTGGGGGGATGTTCCATCCCCAGGTTGGTTGAATTTCCTGCCTCCAATGGCTGTGAGACACATGACCACAAAAACCAAAGAAACAAAACCAACTTTCTAGACTAAGTAGGTCAACGAAGTGCTTGCCTTGCAAGCTGAGGATCTGAATTGGATTCTACAGCACATGGGGAAAGCCAGGGGTGGTGCCATGGGACCCAGAAGCCATCCACTGTCAATAGCTCTTCAGAATGCCCTCCCTCCAGCATGCTGCAATATTAACTGGCTTATGTTTTGTAGTTCTTACCCAGAAAACCCCGTTTTGTTCTTGCCTTCCCTGCCCCCTGACTATGATCATTTTCTTTCCCCTCTTCTACAAAGATCTCTGAGAGGCAGTAGAGATGGGGGGAGATAGAGAGGCAACATGTATGTGTAAGAATGTGTATGTGACAAAGAAAGTGTGTGTGAGAAAGAGAGAGAAAGGGATGGGGAGGGAGGGAGAGAGGTCCGTCCCAATGTGGCTCAGTACCCCACTGACACTCACTCTCTGTTTTGACCAGTTTGAATTTCTACAGTGACCAGCACTTCCTTCACCAAGAGACTCCTCTGATGAAGTCTGACTGCTGGACTAACTTTAGAAAGGAGTCAAAAGTGGAGACAGGAGCTGCTGGGGGAGTAGACCTGGAATGGATGAGTTGGGAAGGAACTAGAGACTGAATATGATAAACTACCTTGAATACACATATGAAACACTTGAAGAATTAATTAAAATGTTACTTAAAAAAAAAAAAAAAGAAGAAGCTCTGACAGTCAGGTCCAACGAATCCAATCCAGCATAATGTCACCACAGAAGAAGCCAATGGTGTAGGGCTGGAGAGATGGTTCAGTGGATAAGGTACTTGCTAGGCAAGCATAAGGACCCGAGTTCAGATCTCTAGCATTGTTATGCACAGGTCTGAAATGCCAGTTCCATAAGGGGCAGAGGCAGAAGGATCCCTGGGCCTTGCTGGCTGCCATCCTAGATACAAGCTCAGTGACAGACCCTGTCTCGAGAGATTAAGGCAGACAGTAATAGAACAGGACAGGAGACATCCTTTTCTCTTCTTAAGTAAATACATAAAAGAAGGAGAGCTGTGTCAAAATAACCTATGTGTTTGCAGGTACTTAGAAGCACTCATACGTTATAGCAGCCATTGCTGAAATCAGAGGTTGGGACTCAATATGTAGGCAAATATCAACTCTAGGAAAAGTTACTCTAGACAGGAAAAAAGGGAAGTTACTCCAGATAGGCAAAGTTAGAACGCAGATTTGGCCTTGAATAGTGCTGTTTAAATTAATGAATACATTAATTTAGAACATAATGAAAAATTAGAATGAGAAGCACGAAAAAGATGCCTGCCACAGGAGTACTAAATCCTGTTCTTTCCATGAAATAATGTCACAATAACAACACCGAAAGTGATCCAGCTGCAGAGGAGGTGGCAGCATCCGCTGTGTCTTCCCTTTTCCTATACAGTGACGTTTGTGCGATCTGACAGATTCAATCAGGGTTCCAGAAACAAACAGCCCAGTCGCTTTCATCAATAATCCAGTTGGCCCTAGACATCCTGGAACACCATGCCTTCCAAACTGTAGGTGCAAAACAGCTGTGAAGCCACTTGGGACCGGCTTCTTTTTCATGCTAATTGAAAGTTCTTACAAACAGTTTTGTGTAAAAAAATAATAAATAAATAAATAAATAATAAACAAAGAATGCTTGCCTTTCAAGCTCCCCTCAGCAAATGTACATTCACGCTCCCATCTGAAGGGTTTAGTTCTCCTGCTGACAAGAGACAACTGCAATTGCATGATGCATCCCTATTTTGTTCTGCTGCAAAGTAGGGAGCTCATTATGAAGCTGGTACTGAGTTTATGATTACAAAGGCAATGCCTGGGGATGTGTGATCAAAAACCATGGATCCTTATCTCCAGAGCAGGGACAAAGCAAAATATCAAAAACACACAACAAATCAGACAGCGCGCCCGCTTCCCTTCCAGTTCAGTGAAACGGAATGTGGAACTCAGGAAGAAAAAGATCCTCTCTTCATAACATACTTTAAATCCAAATGGAGAATTCGTCTCAGGTTGCTAAAGTCCTTTACTATAACTCCAGGGGAGATGGTACAGTGGGGAAGAGGGCTTGCTATGCAAGCATGAGGACCCTTGTTCCAATCTGTAACATTCATCTAAAAGCCAGGCATGGCCACACGTGTGCCTGTCACCCCACTGCTGTGGGGAGCAGAGATGGGAGGATTGGTGGGGCTTGAGGACCACCAACCTGGCTCTAGGTTCACTAAAAGACCCTGTGTGACAAGAATAAGAAGGACAGTGATAGAGGAGGGTACCCAACATCTTCCTCTGGCCCCAATCCAGGATACTAATAGAGGGGGGGGGGTGAATTCTCCTTTAATGTGAGCCATGGGTTTTGAGAACACCGCTGGCAGATCTGCAAGAAAGCCCATGCAAGAATGCGTGCCCCCACCCCCAATGAAACCATGGAAATTTGTAAAATTTGAAAATACCCGCAAGGCTCCTGTGTTGAGAAAATACTTCCCAAAGAGAAGGTGCCCAGAAATAGGAGGCTGTGTTCAGTGAGTGAAGATTGGAGAACAGACTGGGGGTTCCACGGGGCCTTCTGGTGCACCAGAGTTGATTCCAGAATTACTAGTCATGAGCTTCTCTAAGAGGGACCCACAACTCCTACACCTACTGAGCAAGAAGAATGGATACTGAGACTCTGTCACAAACTAAATCAATAAAAATTATAATTATATTATAGGGTAAATGTACATATAATTGTTAGATGTATGCAGAGATTTTGTAAGGCTTGCTTTTATTTGAATTTATTTATTATTTTATTTGCAGCTATGTAGATGCACGTGTTGATATTGACACAAGCCAGCGGGTGCCAAGTTCCCTAGAGCTGGAGTGAAAGGACGTCATGAGTCCCCACAATATGAGTGCCAGGAGCTGGACTCAGGAGCGCTGCAGAAACAGCCCGTTTCTAGCCACCACCACCCTCTCCAGTTCCAATAAAGAGCGATTTTTAAAACAAAAATAAAATGAGTGGTACAGTTTTATCCTTTAGCAAATAACGTTTCTGCTTGGCTAATAAGGACAGGAATCCTAGGTTCCCATCTTTGCTTCTGCAATGCTGTGATGTCACGTGGGGGTAGCCTCTGGCAAGCCATCCCATGACAGAATAAAAATAACACACACTACTCCCACTGCATTGCTACGTAAGAAGTTTAACACCATATATCCTCAGAATGGTCAGAGTCCCAAGGCCTTCTGAACACCACTAACATCAAGTAATGCCCAAGAATCATATGAAAGCATGTAATGCGTGTGCAAACAGGACAAACGCCCTGTCTCTCCCTAGCCAAAAGCTTAAACATGACTGTTACTACCTTTCAATAAATTCATAGAATGGGTATATAGATGTAGATATACATGCATTTAGTTAAAAATCATTACATATGCCTCTTTATGTGCATCTATCTTTGTATGCATGTAACCTGTATGTTTGAGAATGTGAGCCTGTGAGAGTGTGTGCATGTATGTGTATTCAGTGTATGTGTGCATATTCAATATTGTGTCTATGTGTGTATTCAATGTAAATGTGTGTATCCTCTATGTGTGTGTGTGTGTGTGTGTGTGTGTGTGTGTGTGTGTTCAATGTGTTTGTATGTTCTTGAATATTTGGAAAACAGAGGTCAACCTCAGATATCACTCTTCAGATATCATATAACTTATTCTTCTGTTTTTCTTTTTCAAACATGATTTACTCTGTTAATGTTATTTCCACCCTTTCCTTACCACCAACCAACTCCTCCTGTGCTCACAGACTACATAAGACTCTGGGGAGAAACAAACTCCCCAAAACAATAGAGCCCATTCCTATAGGTTGTCTCCCAGGACGTGAAGGTAAGAATTCTACTGCTGAAGACAAGACGTTCTTCAGAGTGAGGAATTTGAGGAATTCAGCTGGAACTGGCTTGGAAATCTTCTTATTGAGGACTAGCTCGCATAGTACCCTAATGGTTTTTTGCAAGCTGCCAAATGGAAAAAGCAACCCGTAGTCTTATGCGGCCCACAAAATATAGCAATGACCCTCCCAGCAAGATACCCAATGGTACAACAGTGGTACCTCACTCTCTGAGATATGGCCTCTCACTGAAGCTGAAGATTTGCCAAGTTTATTAGCATTGTGGATGACCACTGACTCAGCCCTCTATGAGCTGAGATTATAAGAGTCCAATACAACACCTGGCTTCTTGAATCTGAATTCAGGTCTTGTAAGGCAACATGCAAAAGGTTCACACAGGCTGGAAAAATATTCCCATACCCCTTTCTTAGCAGTTTAAATACCATTTTGTCCAAAACACGAAATACTAATGAATATACATTAGTGTAAAATCAAACTCCTTAGCATGAGCACCTTCATACTGGCCACTCCTGTGAGCAATGCCTCTGTGAGAATGAGTAGGCATCTCCAAGGATGCTATTCACTCTAGGGCAATTTAACACAAACCAAACAGAAATAATTAATAGATATTATCAAGAAGACACTAAGGCTGGGAAAATAGCTTAGTTGGTAAAGTGCTGGCTACGTAAGTCTGAGGCTCTGAGTTTAAACCCAGACTCCACTATAGCTAACTATGGTGGTATGCATTTGTGAACTCTGTGCTGGGGATATGGATCAGGTGAAGGCCGGGACTCACCGGTCTAACTTGCTTCAAGAATCCCAGGTCAGTGAGAGAGCCTGTCTCAAAAAAACCAAGGTGGAAAAACACCTGAGGTTAACCTGTGAGATGCACACATGCACACACACACACACACACACACACACACACACACACACACCGGCACACACATCACTACCACTACCACCACCAGTACCACCATATTCCAAGTGCCAATGCACCCTGTAGTGTAGAAGAAAAATGCAAATCCTATCCCACACATGCACACATGCACACATCCTCAGTCATGGCTTTGTTTCAATCAACACTTCTTCCTAATTTTCCCCATGAAGATACTGCCAAATGCCTAGAGGGAAATTAGATAGATGACTGTTTTCATCTGTGCCTTGAGGCAGGGTGTTATGCTCTAAAATCTTGGGGGGAAAACAGTTCAATTCATCATCAGCCAGCCCTGCCTCTAGCAGAGTACCAAGAATAGAAAACCCAAGAATAGGAGCCCGGTGGCGATCTGGTATGTGTGCAGAGAGAACAGGTTTGCTCTCCCGAGGAGTCCAAGGACCATTATCTCCACACACAGACATCCTGGGGAGTAACCCGCTGCAGAGGGCAGGACAATGCCAAGAGGCAGGCGCACCTGTCGCTAGGGCAGATGGGGAGACCAGCGGCAGCTTTCCCTGAGTCAAGGCTAAATTAATTAGCCTTTCCCCAGTGCTTCATCACATTATGCATGTCTCCAGATATGGAAGCAGAGAACAGATTTTAAACAAACTTTTATATGGCATAGCACAGACTAAAGAGAACTCTACACCTACTTTTTCATTATTTTACATCCTAAATTCTTCAAAGCACCATAAATCACTCTTTCATTCCATGGTGGGAGAGTCTGTCTACATTTATGCTACATAAAAGTCAGTGATCTGGGAGTTATTAAAAATCTGTAGACTTTTCCAAACATTGTGTACCAGTCAGTCACTCAACAGGTTGATTTCAACACAATGATTTCAGGAGCAAATAAGAATCTAATGGCATTATGTTTGTTAGTAAAGTTGTAGCCTCCATTCCTTCCAAAAATCAAGAAATGTTTTCTGCCAAAGAGTTTTCTGTGTTGGGATTCATAGACAAATTAAAACAAAACAAAACAAAATAAAACAAAAAAACACCAAAAAACCAGAAATCCACAATTTAGTAGCTTGCCTTTTAATGGTAACAAATATGACAACTGCTCTTTGGAGCTGATGAGATAGCTCATTTGGTACATGAGGGCCTGAGTTTGCTCTCCAGAACCCACCTAAACAAAACTGGTTGTGGGAACTCATACTTATAAACACTAGCTCTGGAGACAGAGAGAAATATATACCTGGATCTCACTCACCAGCCAGCAAAGCCAACTCGGCAAGCTGCAAGCCAGCAAGAGACCATTAAAAAAAAAAATGACAAGGTAAAAATGATAGCTCCTCTAGCTTCCATGTACACACACACACACACACACACACACACACACACACATGTGCGCATGCACACACACCTTCTTATCCCATAATAGTCATCCTCAAAACAGTTTGTACATTCCCAAGAACTCAAATGCAATTAAAACCTACACTTCCATTGATTAACTTCAGCCGGTTCTCCACTGAATCATCTATGATATCAGCACTCTCTGCTTATCTATTTCTCCTCCCCAAAAGGATATGAGATGCTAGAGGGTTAGAGTTACATGATTTAAGTGCCAGGGCACAACACCCACATAAAAGCTGCCTTTAATCCTACTACTGTGGGTAGGGTGGGGTGGAGACAGGAAGATCCTTGAACCTCATGCCAGTAAATTTAACCAAATCAATGAGCCCCAGGTTCAGGTAGAGATCCTGTTTCAAAAAAAAAAAAGTGTGTGTGGGGGGGGGTATAAAATGTGATCAAAGAATATGCATAATATCATAATATTGACTGTTGACATCTGGACTTCCCACAAGAGGGCACACATATCCTTGTGTCCCCATGTGCACACCCGACACAAGGACACATGTGCACACATACACACAACACACACACACACACACATCCTATGCCTCAAAGCTCAACAACTGTGCCAAAGTGAGCACACAAGAAGAGTGGTGAATACCGTAAGCAGCACCAGCATGCTCGATGGTCACTTTTTAAAGATGCAGTTGATTTTTCCCTATGCAATTTCTCCTTTTCTTTTCATGTGCATCTACTATCTTTCCCTAGAATAATATGCTTTTTTATGCTGTAGTATTTGATAACTTTAATAGGGCCACCTGTATGTAACACAGTAATGAACAGGTATAATACCATTCTCTCCCTATCTCTTTCTGGGGCAGAGTGCAAGTCTGTTACCAATGAGTCTGAAAAATTCATACAGGAGCAAACCTACCACATACTTGGAGATACAAGTTACTAACTGTTGAACTGATCTCCCTGGAATGCAAACTCTGGCCAATGACTTCAAATAGAGATCCCTGAGATATACAGGTTTATGAAGCATTGGAGAACCTGTTAATTCCTTGAATTAACTTTTACTTCTGAAAAATGCTGTTTGTAGACAAGAATTTTTTTGTTTAAATTAAAAAAAAAAACCCTTGAAATTTCCTACATTCTCCAGTCTTAATTCTTTTCAATATTGAAATTCTACTCAAAAGAAATCAAATAAAGTTAATAAAACTGTGTCCCATGATGCTCAGTCATCTTCCCTCCATTCTGACGATGGAGATTGATGGGTTGTATGTAGCTGAATAAAGAATAGGCCTTCTTCAGGAAAACACATGGTGTCTCCTCACACATGAAAACAGCCCTTATGTGACAACTAATTGAGTTCGCCATGGCTTTCAACTATCAATAGCCTTGAAATTTCATTCTGGCTCTGTTTTGATTGAAGGCCCTGAGATAGTGTCTATGAAAAGACTCAAACCATCTGTGTAGCCTCAGGACAAGGAGGCTTGTGAGTTTTCAAATGAAAAGGCTTCAGGACATTGACTGAAATTCTGATGGACAGTAACAAGGCTCCGTACACAAAGTTCCCTTCTCCAGCACAGGGAGTCATGGTCTCAGAGGGAATTTTTCGCAGAATGGTCATGTTTAGGCAAGACTGGGAATACTGTGAATTCACTGCTTGTGTATACTGCCCACTGAGATGGGGATACTCTGCTCTACTCGGAGGAAGATTCAATGAAGACGAAAAGTGCACTGAGTGCTCTGAAGCACACTGTCCCAGAAAGGGACAGTGTGTGCAAGATCAGTCAGTGTCATGGACTGAAGCATTCCAACCCAAGCAGCAATTCCCACCTGAAGACTTAACCTAAGGCTTCAGAGTTGGTCTATGAAAAGACAGGGAATGAAGGCCTACTGAGCTGATCAAATAAAACAGTCTTTAGAATGCATCTTAATAAAGCGAGAATTCAGGCTTTACTGAACAGGGATATTTTTGTCATCTCCGCACACACTCACTCTTAGGAGAAGCACCATGTGAAGTGGGAGTGCCCTGCGGTGGTGCTTCTGCAAGCCTCTGAAAGCTGAGCTTGCCAACAAACCTTCAGGAACTCTGCAAAGGGCACAGAACACAGCCCCAAAGCACTCGGCATGCCTTCATCCAGCCCAGTCTTGAACATGGCTTTCAAGGCTGGAGAACTGTAAGGCAATCCATTTCTGTTGTTTAAGGTTTCTTGTTTAATGCGCCATGTTAGGACAGCCTGAGCAAGTCAACGCATTTCAGGGAGAAGTCTACCTTCTGTGTTTATTTGTCTGGGACCCATCTCTTGAATATAAGAAAAACCTCCCTAATCAAAACACCCCACATCTATCACCTGCTGAGTCCAGAATACTTCAGATCAGAGGCTGTGAAATGGTAAAGTCTGTGGGAAAACTCCAGAAATCCGAAAATGTCCATGTCTGAAATATCTTTTACCCAAGCATTTTTGGCAAAGGATACTCCAGCTGGACACATATAAAGTGTTCGGTTCAGTTAACAGGTATTCTAAGCAAAGTGCAACATATTTTCTACAAGGGAGTATTGACCCCTGATCAGAAGAAGAAGGGAAGTATTTTTAGAAAAATCCAGTCTACTTCTTCAACTTAAAGGGTTGCAGTAGTATGCTAAAGCCAGCCAGTCACATGTGACAACACCATCATAATTATTGGAAAGCTAGATGTTTCTTAATCTAAATAACTCAATGCAGTTAGGCAGTACTTCTTAAAGAAACTTAAAGTAACTATGGTAAGCCAAACAATACCATGGCTAAATCTCCATAGGAGAATGTAACCTTAGCCCTGAAGACATCTAGAACCTGTGTGTGTGTGTGTGTGTGTGTGTGTGTGTGTGTGTGTGTGTATGTGTGTGTGTAGGTGTGTGTGTGTGTGTGTGCATGCGTGTGCATGTCTATGGGTGTGACTATATGCAGAGGTCATTCTCCAGGGCCTTAACAGGTTTTGTTTAAGATAAGGTCTCCAATTGGCCTGGAACTTGCCTAGTAGCTAGCCAGAGTGTTCCACGGACTCATCTCTCTGCCTGTCTAGAGTTGGACTGAGGTTGCACATCAACACACCTGCATACCAGCACACTGCCTTTTCACACAGATCCTCGGGATTGAACTCGGGCACTGGTGCTTAAGAAGCAAGTGTTTTTACCTCCATGGTCTGTCAGTTGGTTTTACTAAGACTTCTATGAGTTTTGGTGCATAATAAGATACAATGTTTGTTCTCCCTTTACTAGGGACATACAGATTTGGTCCTCTGAAGTAAAGGATGGCTTGTAACTACATGTGTGTGATTTCTGGAGGCATTTGTGGATTCTGAGGGGTTTAAGTAGATGACTTCTTGTCTCTCAACTGTTCTGCCTAGAGGCAATTCCCATAGCAGGACCTCATTAATCTCAGATGCTTACCAAAAGGAATCATCATTAGTACTTAAGAACACTGTAAGATAGCTGTTGCCGTGTGTGTGTGTGTGTGTGTGTGTGTGTGTGTGTGTGTGCGTGTGCATGCGCATGTGTGTACATGCACATTAACACTACCTGTATGTGTTTATGTGCACGGAATGTAGATGCATTTGTGCATGAGTGCATGTGCTCACAGGAACACAGATGTATGTATGGAGCCCAGAGATCAACCTTGGTCTTAGACTGGAGTTGGGATAGAAATATGTCATGGAGAATAGAAGAACTATCATACACATTGAGTTAGTTAAAAAAGTAAATGAAATCTCCCGATTTCCAGTCACTGTGATTAGAGGGTTGTTGGTTAACAGGATACAGGTACCTTTCTTTAGTAGTGTACTCCTTGTGATGTAATGATCTTCACTACTCCTATGTGTACCAATAATTACAGAGGGTTTCTTTTATTTTGGTTTGAGTCAGGGTATTATATAGCTCATTTGTTAATGTGTTGGTTTTTACACTGCATCATCTTGCTAACATGTGTTCTGCATACTTGCCTTTAATGGACTCGGGACAGCCACTTGGCCCTATTGTAATAGGTAGATGCTGAGAACCCTGAAACTCGAAGGAAGGATATTGTGGGCCATCTAAAAACAAGCTCAGGAAATAATGATACCAGAATAAAGATCTAAAGACATCTTAAGATTCCAATACTTAAAGATGAAGAAATAAATGAGCCAAGAGAATAAACATTTTGATGATCAAACCATGAGTGATTACAATAGAAAACAACAGATCAGGCAAGAATCATCACACAGGGTTAAATCCATTCTGTTTGGAGAGATAATTGACGTTTGGAGGAAAGTATACAGAAATATGAGAAACCACCAATCAACATGTTAAATAACTGATCCATAAACTCATCTCATAGTAGTTGACACTTCAATGAGTTGCAACCTTGCCCATTTTCAAAAAGCAGAAGGGTAATTTGGCTTCATTAAAACTTCTATCTGTAGCAGGAAGGGTGGGCTGTGTCAGAAGGAAGTCTTATCTAAAGTATATAAACAGTATATATAAGCAGACACCAAGCCATTCCTTCCATGGAAAAGCCTTATTCAGCAACTGTTCAACAGTGAGTAGAAAGCCCTCAGGAGTGCCTTCCCCATTAACCGTTACCACCAACTGCTGAACTGCTGACATCCTGCTAGTAGGGAAGGCATAGTATCCAGTTGTGTATCCAGAGAGAGCCTCCCAGGGTCTACTGGATAATTCCAAACTCATGGTTATACATACAACCTTCCGTTAAATGCTGTGGGACACACAACAATCCCAGAGTCATAAATACATTGATGAGATTAGTAGAAAAAGTGGCAGGCATGCTAAGGAACCAAGACAGGGCTGGGGAGAGGAGCCAGACTGTACTATATACATATATGAAAACGCCTATCAACAAAAATAATTTAAGAGATTACTTGGCTTTTATTGTGGTATAAATAACGCCTCATCTTTTTTTTTTTTTTTTTTTTTAAGCAGCCATGGTGAGAAGAGGGATTATCCTGTTCTACAACAAAGCCAACACCCCAAAGACAAGGATGGTCTTCAGGAAAAAAATGCACAAATGAAGGGTCCCTATGGCCTCTGACTGATACAGGTGACTAATAAAACTAGAATATGGGACAGGAGAGATGCCTTGGTAGTTAATGGTCGTCACTTTTCCAGAGGACATATGTCGGTGGTTTAAAACAGTCTGTACAAGGAGATATGATGCTCTTCTCTGGCCTCTATAGGCATCCAAATGCAAGCGTGCATACATACACACACATAAAAATATAAAGAACACCTTTAAAATACATTATTCCCTGAGCTCATTATTTTAATGATCTGTAAGTCTGCCTCTTTACCAGATACTGGGGAGACTTAGGAACTTCCTTTTTTTTCTCTACATTTCTCAGCGTGGAAACATTCCCAACTCTTCTCAAGCCTTCATATGAAATCACCTCCCATAACAGCATGGCTAAAGGAAAGATGTGTTTTCCTCTAGATGGAAAGGTGATCCAAATGCAGCTTCTGCCGTCACGGATTACAAAGGGCCCCTGGACCTGCACCGGGAGGAATTTTCACACTTTAAAAGAATCTGCCTCTGCATATTGCTGTATATAAGAACCCTACAACAGTAAGCCATCACACTGACAGACAGATTTATAAGATCTGTGGTAAGTACATAGGTATTCCATTAAGGGAAGGGATAGCTTAGACTTTGCCTAGGTGCCCAATCCATCTGGAGAAAACAAAAACAGAAACGAACATATTTTTTTTGACAATGTTTGACACTAAAGCACAGCCAAGAACCAAAAGGCAAGCAACAGCCCCACCAGACTACAAGGAAAAGAAAATCCCGCAACAGACACTGGCACATGGACAGTGTCCCTACCCTCAATGCAGTCAGCCTGTTCAGAGTGTGACACCTTGACAAATGAAAGGACCAGCACCACTGTCACAGAAAGAAAGGGAAGAAAGGAAGGAAACTCACAAACAGGGCCCGCTAAAGATGGATAAGGAAGCTGGAAGAGAATACAAGCATTGATTAAAGGCCAGAAAGGAAACCGAGATAGCTGGTGGGTGTTGCTCACCCCCCCATCCCACCCCCACCCCCACCCAGCCCATGCTCATTGTATTGTTTCTTTTGGCTCGAGCCGGGAGAGCTTTGTCTTGTGTCTAATAATACCATTATTTATGAAATGGAAGAAAAACATCCTGATAAGAATGTACCTCAATAGAAAAAAAGAGGAAGAAAGAGTCTCCTGTATAATCGGAGTGCATGGATGAGAAGGAAAGGCGTCTTCAAAGCAGTAACAATTACAAAGCAGTCAAAGAACAAGATAAGCACTGGCAGAAGCAGCGGCACAAAAATCTATTCAGTTGGCCCGTGCTTCCTGTTACTTGAGTCCATGAAAGGATAGCAGCCGCTCGCTGGGGAAACCTGCCATGCTGTGAAACTCAGCCTGAGCCAATGTGTGGCTGGGCCAGAAGAGACAGAACAGAGTGGAAGGCTGGAGGGAAGGAGAAGGAAGGGTGGCACTATAAGTCTTTGTAATCCTTCTTGCAAAATGACAGTCCTTGACCTACTGCAAATCAATAAAGCAGACACAAGATTGTGAAAGCCCACAGTCTTGGACTCAGAGCCCCTGCTCATCAAAAGCTAGACTTCCCTTGGCACATATGACCAATGTTTAGTTGGTTCAAGTGTTTATAATGCTACCTATACAGACGAAGTTATTTTCACATTCTGACTTTCACATCTATACTTTTACTTTTTTGTGTTGGAATTGTTGATGCACATACATGCATATATACATACACACACACACACACACACACACACACACACACACACACACATATATATATATATATATATATATATATATATATATTCACACACATACATATATATGAATGATTTGTGAAAAATTTCAAACTGTTGGATACAGATGTTTCCTCTCTCAGTTTAGATATATGGCATAAACTTCTCTGAGCTAAGGATTTTACTTATCAAGTATAAGGTGATAAGATACTTCACAGACTGCCCTGAGAACTTGGTAGAGTTCAATATTATTATCGCACAGGAACCTGGAACCTTCCTATGCCACAGCTGTGCAGCAGCCATAAGCCTTTGCGCTTTGACAGACACTGTCTTATTAAAACTCTACCAATTCTTCCCCTAAAAGGTGAATAAGCAGAGTTCTCTTTCAAGCAGCCACATGCACCTATGCACGAGTGTACACAGGCCATGTCTCTGGAATATAACAAGTTGTTGTCTCCTCATGCTAACCTACTTTGCAGTGGACACATTTTGGAGCCTGCAATTATTTTAAGACTGTGAGGACACTGTGACAAGGCAGGCCACCTGTGAACAGATATAATCATCACCACTTGACAGGTACTGACATGTTTTCCTGGTGGAGATGTGAATTTAACCTTCTGGGTATGGCGGCAGCACAACTGTTTGTGCATTCCAAAAGATCTGAGCATGGTTTACTCCTTTGAGGCGGTGAATGTGACAGTTGGGCTTGCTTTAATTCCACTGACCATTGGCAACAGACACTAGACAGGACTAGTCACTCAGCCTGACTGTCATATTGAATTTAATATGCAAATCATATATACATTAAAATAAAGTATGTTATTTGTTTATTTATTTAACAGGAAACTGCAACTTATCCTAGAGTAGGCAAGAAAAGAATCAAAATCTAATTTTACTTTCCCCACAAGTTTGAAAAGACCAACTTTGCCTTTATGAAGAATGGCCAAGTGTAAAGGAGAGAACCAATGTATCATGAACATATTTATGTACGGTAAACAATTAAGCTTCTGACAGCAAGCCTTTAGATGGATACCAAGGAACATCCTTAAGGTCAAACAACACCTAGGAGCATCAGTTGAGTTATAGGCCACATCCTGGGATGCATATGAGGTCCTTGATGGATCCCTTCTGAGCTCAAGTTCACCTGGACTTCACCTTCCAGCTCAGTGGTGATTTAGTCTGCCCTCATTGGTCACACAGCCCACACTTAATGATTGGTCTACCTGCTGGATAAAGGAAATGAGCAACATCAAAGTCACCAAGCTTCATGCTTTCTGGGGAGCTTGCAGGAGAAACAGTGAAGGCACGACGAAGGGGCCCTGTGCACAGGTTCCCTCCCAGGTGAAAAGTCAAACAAGGGCATGCTCTCCACCTCTCAGAAGCAACAGGAATTTTTGTCTCTAAAACAAACCAGTTATGTAAACGTGTTTACATATGTTTTTATAATATTTACAATATTACAGATTACATTACATATATGTGTTCTCTGCTGTGTATTGTTGGCACTTACATGCTTTCTGTAACATCACTGACTGCAATGGCTCCAACACCCACATCTAGGTTGCAGTGTTGTTGGTATAGACTTAATGTTAACAAATCAACAGTGCATATTAAGTAAGTCATCTTTAAACAAAAACTCGAACCAGATTTAAGACCAGATTTTGGCTGATTAAACTATGACTAGATGTCATGGGAGCCTAACTGCATTTCTGGAGAAGCATGGACTCATTGACTGTTAGCTTAGTTATCGAGATGACTTTAGCAAATTTATGGATTATGGATTATGAGTCTTGAGTGTTAACACCCTACCAGTTGTTTTTAGGCTCTATAAAAAGGTAGGTTAATAACCAAAACCCATGAAAGATTAGGCCATAGGTGCCATGGGAGAACCTATACTACTTCTGCTAAATAGACACAGTATGAAACTGGTCCCTATGTTTAGATTACTGCATCTAACAACTCCATCAGAGAAGCTTCCAACTACAGTAGGTAGTGGTTAATATGGAGATCCACAACTCCTCCAAGTTCAGAGAGTAAAAGACCGTGGAATGCACAGCTCTAAATGGGACAACTAATAACATACCCACTCCTCCTGAGACTGGGGGATCACCATGGAAGAGTGGCGGAAAGATTGTTGGAACTAGGGGTAAAGGATGATGGCGTTGAAACTGCTTTCCAGACATGACAGGGTTGCTGTCATAAAAACTGAAAATGACAGTGACAGCATGCTGCACATGATCCACACAAGAGAAAGACAGTCACAGTCCCAGCGAGGAGTAACAAAGGTGTACCCTCACAGAGGCAGGATGGGAAACCGATGGATGCCAAGGGGGGAAGATTCAGCTACCTTCTTTCGGGATATGAGCCCTAATAGACTACATATGCTCTAGTAGGTACCCCTACACTCATGTACATACAGGCAGCACTAAGTGAGGTTGGTGGTTTTCAAAATTAGCACATGAAGTTTAGAGAAAACAAAAACCGTATGGGGAATAGGGAAGGAATTGGAGGGGAGGAAATATGGGGATATGCTTATTCAAAACATATATGCAGGCATGACATTCTCAGAATAATACAAAACACAAGAAGTTTTATTAAACCTAAAAGTAATTGTCCATGGGCTTCTGAGGAAGTATAGGGAGAAAATGTCCATTATACATAATATGAGAAAAATTAATAACAGCATTCCATTTTAATATATTAATTAACACAGATAAATTAGAAGTGATAATTATGAAGACAATATTTATAATCAAGCATAAAGCATGCAGGTGTTAGAATGGGATAGAGCTCTGTGGTTGCATATACAAGGCCTGGGTTCAGGAACCAGGGCCACAAACACACAGAAAATTACAGGGACTTCAGATCATCACTGAAGGTGATATCAACTCTACTGAACAGAAAGCCTCAGGCTCAGGATTATGTTTTCCCTCTCCCTCAACTCCTCCAAGAACCTTTCTACCTCCCTTCCTCACAACTTTATGTTCCCTCATGCCATCTTTCTCAAAAAAAAAAAAGAAAAAATCAAAATCAAACAAACAAACAAAGTACTAATAAGACAAAAAGTGCCCAATGAAACAAATCAAAACAAAAGGTCCACAAGAAAAAGAAGGAAGAGAAGAAAGAAGGAAAGAAAGAAAGAAGCCAACAACATGGACAACTACTACTGGACATGGGGCCCACTGTGGTGTGCTGCTGGCATACACAGTGACTGTGCATTGGAGAAAATCCATTGTACCTTGGCCAGCATGTGTCAACTGCAAATAGCTTCCTGTCCACTTACCTTTCTTACAGCTGTGATATTTTTAGGCATAGATAAATTTACATTTTTTTATTTTATATGTGTGACAAAGTAAAGTTTGGTTAGAACCAGCTCAATTCAAATTTTACTAGATCAGAGTGAAGAGCCTAGATACACATTTACTTTGTTATACAAAAACATTAGAACTAAAAAGTGAAAAGATATGTGAAATTGATATTTGAAAATCGTGTAGGCAGCTGACTGTTCATATAATGTTTATTAATTCTGCATGTATAAATTTAGTTCTGCTCTAGACTGGGGCATCAAAAAAACTCCAAGGTAGGGCTAAGAAGACCGGAGATCAGATCCCCAGAATCCACATAAATGCAAGGCAGACAAGATAGGCAAACTATCAATCCAAGCCTTGGAAGGCAAAGAGGAGAAATTCCATGAATGAACTCACTAACATCCCAGCCTCACCAGAAGCCTCTAGGTTTGGTTGAACATATCTACCCCAATAAATAAGGTGGAAGAGTGGACCCCTCCCCCAACACTCACACAAACACACACACACACACACACACGCGCGCGCGCGCGTGCCCATGCGGGGGGGGGGGGACATGTATGATTAAAGTAAGCAAACAATAACAAAAAAACCAACCAACCAAACAAACAAACAAAAAAGAGGTCAAGAGATAAGATGGAACAGCCTTTCTGAAGCTCAGTGCAGAGAAGGTAAGACCACATATAAACAGCCACGATACACAACAATTGAGAGGTTAACTGCCAGGGAAAAAAATGTTACAAACAACCAAAAACTGATGCTTTAACAACTATAAAATGAGACTCGATTCCCACATTCAGAGTCTGTCTTGCCTTCCTTTATCAGTCCATCTCTAGTAAATAGAAGCCCTCAAATAATAATGATACAACTACAAATTCTCATGGGAGGAAGACGGACTCCCCCTACAGACTGGCTTGTGCCTGTTGTTTCTCTTATCTTTGTCCTTGAGTTACTAACTGACCAAAAACAAGTTGGACTGAGAGATAGCAAGTTAGAGTATTTGTCTTGCAAGCATGAGGACTTGACTTCAATCCCAGAACCAGTATGAAGTTGTATGAGCTTGTAATCCCCACATTGAGCAGGAGATAGCATCTTCCCAGGGCTCACTGGCCAGCCAGCCTGGCCTACTTCATGAGTTTCAGGTCAATGGTCCAGGCAGAATAACAGGGGCTTTACCTTTGACCTCTACGTACGTATGCATATATGAGCATGCATACCTCCATGTTAGGTTGTTATCTACTGCTGTCATAAAGACCAGGAACTTGGTGAGAATGGATGCATTTTGTTTATATAGCCCAGGTCACTATCCATTGATAAAAACCAAGGCAGGAACCTGGAGACAGAAACTGAGGCAGAAGTCATGTAGAAACGTGATTCATTGGCTTACTCAGCCTATTTTCTTATATAACTCAGGAACATGTGTCCAGTGGTAACACTGCCCTTAGTGGGCTGGCCCTTCCCATGTCAAACATTAATCAAGAAACTACCTCCACAGACTTGTCCACTCATTAACCTGATGGAGGTATTTTCTCAGTAGAGGTTCCTATTTCCAGAAATCTCTAGTTTGTGTCAAGCTGAGAAAAATGAACCAGGACAACTTGCCTCATGCCTACAAACATGTAAACACATATAAACATTCACCAATATGGATAACACACATATATGGGTACATACAGAGAGACACAAGCACACACAAGAACCAATGAGATGAAGGTTTGGAAAGAATGACAACTGCCTAAGCATGTACCCTTGAATACAATGTCTTACTTTTGTGCTTCTGAGGACAGGAAGCTATGAGAAGTGAGGAGGAGGTCACATGAGGAACAGCACTCCAGAACCCAGATTGAGGCATTAGTGAACACTTGGGAATACAGCTCCTTAGAGACTGAAGTCAGTCAGAATATCCCTTATGTAAGAGGGCATTCATACATAAACTTGCTATGACCCTGAAGGTCTCTTGTGTTCCCCAGCAAGAGCTGAAATTACACGTGGGTGAGGCTGATGAATCAACTCGAAAATGGAGGCACAGAATATATGAGGACCCTGGACACAGGGCCCCCAAGAAGAGAAATGGACCCTTAAATCACAGAAAAGGAAGCAAAGGAAATCAATTGTTTAAAAATAAAGGACTTGGTTTCAGAGTGGTGATGCACACTTGCAATCTCAGAACTTGGGATGCTCAGGACAAAAAATGAGTTTGATGCTAGCTTGAGGTACATAGTAAGTTCAAGGCTAAGTGGGCTACATAGTGAAATCTAATCCAGCTTGAGCTGCTACTAATGAGACTCTGTGATGTGTGTGTGTGTGTGTGTGTGTGTGTGT
>NC_034594.1:101004988-101008971 GCF_900095145.1 Mus pahari
TATATATATATATATATATATATATATATATATATATATATGTGTGTGTGTGTGTGTGTGTATACATACATATATGTATACATACATATACAAATGAACACACACATACACATATACACATATATCTAGATGCAAGTAAAAAAGTTTCAGAAAACAGTAGTTTATTCCCAAGGCTGATTCACAAGAGTCTTTGGTGTGCATACATAATTCACACAGATGAGATATAGAATATATATTAGTACATAATGCAAAACAGATATCTTATATATTACATATATTACATATAACAATAATACTGAACTGAAATGTTATACAAACATGTGTAACTATAATTGGTAGAGATTTACCCAAATTCTTTCTTTTGGAGAGAGATAAACAATTTCCCAGCCTCCTGTGCAATTAAGAGTTCTAGCCAATGAACTCAAAGTACAGAGAATGTATCAAACTATAATCCTGCCCCATAACTATGTTCATATTAAAAATATCACACAACCCTATAAATACATACATATCAAAATATCACACTGATTCACAAACACATAGGTGGAAATAAAAATTATTTTAAGAGCACTAAGACAAATTACATCATTCTCACAGCCTTTCCTATCTGAACAATCAATCAGCCAAATACACCTATCAAAGCCCATTCAATGTACCATGTTTTGTCATATTCAAAATAACCTCTCTTAAAAGTCCTGAAAAGTATTTTTAATGAGCAGTTGCCTCAAAGTTAACTACCATGTATGGATCACACTATCAAGTTACAAGGTAAATCACAATAAAATAAACAGTTTGCATGAGTGCCTCAGATTGCAAAGATCGATGAACTGCAGCTGTGGTCTCTTTACAACAGTGAGGCAGGAGGATGTCCAAGAGCATGCAGCATGAGAGCTCACAAAACGCAGGTCCCAGGTTTAGCAATATATTCTCCAAAGCACCATTCCACTCTATTCCAGAATCCTGAATTCCTAAGACTCTTTCTGCTAAATCATTTCTTCCTGTGTCCTCTCTCCAATTTGAGAATCACATTACAGGGAAGGGAAGGCCTGAGAGGGCCAGCTGGATTCTGACTTTTCTGATATCCCCAAGTTTTCAAACCAACCAGTCACTTTACTCTAACTAATTTATTACAGTAACTAATTTCCCACAACCCCTGCTACCTTTCATTCAGACTCTGCTCATGCACTAAATTCCAAAGCATATTAAACAGGACTGAACATATTTTATTCATCTTTATTCAAAGACAAACCCAGGCTTCAGTCACATTTTTTTTTTAAATGATCAAAATCAGGCACATTGTTGGCACAAGTCTCATTTTTGCAAATAAAAATTAATACTTACCTGGAAGATGTTTCCATCTGCTTCTGTTGGTCTGGTTTCCACATCTGAACTTTAATTATTATATATAGGCATATCACCCATGTCTTCTATCAAAATATAATCCTGCCTTACTTCACCAAAATGTGCTACCAAAATAATAAAGTAAGATATTTTTTTCACAAATCACAGCTTATAATCCAGGTAGCAGTATATAAACTAGGAAGATAAATATAAGAACTTAAAATAATACAAATTTTAGAAAAATGTTACACATTTTATTCTCACTGCACTGAGTCTGATAGTTACATACTCTCTAGTTACAGATATAGACACGCACATAAACCATCTATTCTGTGAAATCCCCAAATAAAACCCTTATGAATGGGGACATATTGGAATTAGTATGAAAAATAATGGTGAAGGTAAAAACAGTAGTATAAAAATATTAAGCGCATACATGTTGGCCAGACATATGGAGATCAAAGAACATATGTTTGTGGCATAGCATAGTAGGCCAGTACATATTAGCATGGAATCTGACAGAGACAAACCTGGCTTGTATCAAAGTCCTGATGAAATAGCCAAAACCTCAGTACAGTATCCAGACACTTCCCCTTGGCCACACCCCACCTCCGATTCCCCCACCCCCTACCAAAGTAGCTAGATAACTGATTCATTCCATTTTCATCCAGATGGTGGGCGTCCTGAACAGACTTCGGATGCTAACGGAGTCTTGGGCATGCTTATTCAACGAGCCTTGAAAGGCATTATTCACTAATTTCATGTGGAAATGAAATTTCAACTTCCCATTGTGTACAAATAACTTGCCCACTTAGGCCACATACAAAAAGTGCTTTTTTTTTTTTTTTTTTTTTTTTGCCAGGCAGGAGGAGACGGCTGGAATGTAAAAGCCTTCCAGTGTGTGTCTCTGGCTCAGACCCAAGATGGCATATGGCAGTGCCACCAACCTCCTCCATAGGAAATCTTGAGTAACACTTTAAGCAAGTCCTGATAATGTGATTTACAAAGCACTCATTGGACGGATGGCGTCTGCCTCTATTTTCCTTCAAGGCAGGATACTCACTACAGACACAGACAGACATATATGCAGACACACACACACGCACGCACACACACACACCCCTTTTAATGTTGACTCTCTTACAGAAAACAAAATTTGGAATATGTACGAAGAATCTCGAGTTTGTGGATTTTCCAAATTATCTTACCATACTATTCTCTTGGTCAAGAATAGAATCTTCAACAAATTTCTTCTTCTTGTGTGGAACAGTTACCTGGCTTCTGGAGAGACTCTTGGGTCTTTCAACTTAACTCCTAGGCTCTGTCTGGAGCACTCCAGTGTTGGACTGTAAACTACGCCTGCTTCCTGCAGCTTCTTTTCAGGAACTGTTTGCTGCTCAATATCAGAGGAATTGTTTCCCTCCCTTGTTTGGATTTTATGTCCCAGTTCACAGTGCTTCTGAACTGAATCAATAAGCACCCATATGGAGACAACCCTCTCTCGCCCCCACCATTCCCATAAGGAACACATAGTGTCTTAAAGACATCATCAAAAATCAGTAAAGACTTTCATCTCTGGAATCTGACTTTCGGATCTTTCCCAAGAAGCCTTGTTTGGATAGTGTTTGCACAATATAATTTGTATTTATAAACATGGCCCTTTATCTAGTCTTCAGCAGCTCATATACGAAGCCCTGTTCCTGTTTCTGACATTTTTTACAGAGGAAGTTCCCAGAGCTGTAAGATAGGGCTGACGATGGAGTCTTGTCTCCTGATTTGGGGTTAGAAGGCCTTTTCTCCTCTTCTCCTGTCACTAATGCTATGTATATCTCTCTGAAAAAAAAAAAATGGGGCTCTTTCAGCTCCATGGCTGTAAGAGGATGGATACATCTTCCTCAGCCTCCCTTCTCAAACCCATTTCAGAATAAGCTGAGTGATACAGGGGGATTTTAGGTATGGAAATTATAAATCAACAACAATAAAAAAACAGTTAAGACAAAAAAAAAGTCCAATTTCTATTTTTAGTTCTTCAACCCATTTTTTAAAAAGAAGCAAATGCTGTCAGTATCAAATTTCATTAAAGAACATGTTTTATTTTTCTAAACAGTTAGATTAACAGTCCATTTAGAAAGGTCAACTTCTGACTTAGTTTTGAAATTACAGTGTGCTAGAACTAAAGGGATGTGGCCTTTCACTTAACAAATGTGATCATCTTTTTACAAGCAAGACACTTACTCCATGGCTGGTCAAAGGACTCTGAACAGAGAAGTGTCCTGTGGAGACAGATGATCTAGGTTTGCCCATCAGTACTCGCATATTGGTAAGAGAACCAACTTTCACAGTTGTCTGCTGACCTTGTCCCATGAACACCCAAACACACACACACACACACACACACACACACACACACACAGAGAGAGAGAGAGAGAGAGACAGACAGACAGACAGACAGTCAGACAGACACAGACAGAAAAAAACAAAGAAACTAACAAAGACACTCGGCCAACACATACAGGAATGAGTGCACACACTTAGTGAGAAAGACAGAATCTGATCTCAAAACTATAATAAGTGCTTCATTGAGGGCTGGAGAGATTATTCAGCAGTTAAGAGAACTAGTTGCTCTTTCAGAGAACTTGGGT
>NC_034594.1:101008976-101014329 GCF_900095145.1 Mus pahari
AGACAGACAGACACAGACACAGACACAGACACAGACACAGACACAGACACAGACACAGACACAGACACAGACACAGAAAGACAGAGAGATGAATAGGAAATACTTTTGAAAAATGACACTCAAAAACCTTTACAGATCCCAACTGGACACTATACATTAAGAACAAATCCAAGAGTTTACTGTCTTCCCTGATATCTTGTAGGTGATCACTGGGCAGGTATTTTAGCAGCTTATGTGACAAAGTGCTCCGTACAAAAGATCAGAATATTGCGAATATCAGTATTGGTTGACTACAAAACTAAAGTACTCTAGTAAGCTAGGATATATAGCTAACCACCCCTCCAAAAATGAAATACTGTTTCTATTTTAGATTTTAAAGTATTCAGTATTCTTAGATGTCCATATTACACTTAAATAAAAAGGACAATGTGTGAGTCCTTTGAAGATGTAAAATAAAACAAAATACAAAGCTGAGTAGTTTTCATCAGGGGCAGGATCTGCTCATTGGAGCTGTACATGAACTGAGTTGTTCAAGAGTCATGCTCTGGGGTTTGTTTGTGTGTTTTGTTGTTTTGTTTTCAGTAAAAAGAACATTCTAGATGAACGATGGCTTCATGATGTGAGGCCCAGGAAAGGAGCCCACTCACTGCAGCTGCAAATTGCAGGATTGCCCAGTGTTTTGTCTATGGAGCAGCCAAAGCCCTGAGAAATGCTTGCCCCACCTAATGGCAGTTCAGGTAGTGGAGAAAAAAAATCCCCACCACTGAGTTTGCTTTTGATTCCACCCAGTAGCTATGGAAACTATCTTTCAGAAGCCAATTGGTCCCCTTTCCTGCAAAACACACAAAATGAAACTATTTCTTACCCTGCTCATAGAGGCAAGGGTTGAAAGCTTCATTTTTCAACCCTGTCCACTTATCTACGTCCTCTCCTGCCTGAGCTTGGGTATTTTATGAGCTGAACCTATGCTGTTTGATGGATGCTTGGATTTAAATAAGGACAAACTTAAAGCCATTTCTAAATTAGGCTGCAAAGAGTGGCGATATCTAGATGACATAAACATTTGTGAGCTCTGATACTCATGGTCCAAGAAATACAAAATCTGCCTCCTAAGATCTCTCTCTCTCTCTCTCTCTCTCTCTCTCTCTCTCTCTCTCTCTCTCTCNCACACACACACACACACACACACACACACACCACAGATAGGAACTTGCACTTGAACCCTCTTCAATGCCCTGTCACTGACCCATATATTTATTTATTTTTTCTTACTGTCAACATACTCTGCAGCCAAGGAGCTGTGATCCACAGTCCAGAGTTGCTTTTGATTTAAGATTTGTCTTTTGTGGGCTGCAGATATGGCTCAGTAGGTAGAATGCTTGCCCAGTGTGAATGAAGTCTTAAGTTCCAACCCTGGCATGGTCATTCACACTCAAAAATCCCAGTGCAAAGCAGGTAGAGGAAGGAAGATCTAACATTTAATTTACTCTTGGCTCCACAGTTTAGGCCAGCATGAGATATAGGAGACCCTCTCTCAGAAAGTCAAAAATTAATTATTGATTGAGCTATTGATTTGAGACTCTCTCAACAGGAAAATGGTTGATAACCTGGAAAAGAAAAATACAGACTGAATCAAGCATGGGCTGGACCTAGGCCCCCTGCACATATATAGTAGGTGTTCAGCTTTGTCTTCATGCAGGTCCCCCAAAAACTGGAGCAGGGGCTGTCCCTGACTCTGTTGTCTGCCTATGGCTCCTGTTTCCCTAACTGGGTTGCCTTGTCTGGCCTCAGTGGGAAAGAATGTGTATAGTCCTGCAGTGACTTGATGTGCCAGGGCTGGTTGGTACACAGGTGGGGGTGGGGCTTCCCCTCCACAGAAGAGGAAGGGAGGGGGAAGATGGGAGGGGCTCTATGATGAGGACAGGGAGGAGAGGGGGGCTGTGATGGGGATGTAAAATAAATATAGCTGGAAAGATAGATAGGTAGGTAGATAGACAGACAGACAGGCAGATAGGGAAAAACATCAAGTGGAACTAGGGTTTCTTCTGTTGTGTACTTTCATCACTGTCTATTCAACATCTGGTTGTTCCCTGAAATCACATTCTAGATGCTTTTGTGAGATAAATGAGGTAAATTTCTGAGGTCTTTAAAGCTGCGTCATTACCAATATTACCAATATTTAGCTTTCTCTTTGATCCATAACTGGATAGAGACACCATTCTTAGGTGTCTCTATCCCACTCCAAAGGTAACTTAATTCACATTGATGGTCTTGATGCCCCATCCACACTACAACCAAACCACTGCACCATCCACACATGGCACCATACATACTGCAATCAAGCCACTGCATCATCCACACTGCACCAAACCACAACACCATCCCCACTGCACCATACAGACTGCAACCAATCCATGACCCCATCCTCTTCTTAGCATCTTTCATCAGACTGAAAATCCACATTGTCAGAAGAACATGATTCCAGCAAGCATTCTCTATTCCCCTACTAGTTAATTTCCTTTTCCCCTTTATCTTGACTCCCTTCAGTCTCATAAAAGTTATTGACAGTGTACTGTTTAGAGTGTGTTACTTTACACACAGTTGGCTTGACACTCAAAATATTAAAATCCACAACACCCAAGACAATCTTAAAGAAGATTGACAGAAGTTACAGGACTCAGACTTGGGGATGATTAGAGATACAGAAGTAAGACATTATGTTGAGCCTGAAATAAATAATGTACAAGGAACAAAAGGAAGATCTAGATAACAGTTACACATTATGCTACAAAATTGATGGGGCAAGAGATGTGCTTCAGTGTTTACAAGGGTATCTGCTCTTCAAGCGTACCTGGGCTCAGTTCCCAACACCCACATCAGGCAACTTACAACCACCTATAGCTCTAGCTCCCAGGGACCTGACTCCCTCTAGCCTAAATATCCAACTGCATTCACACACACCTATTCATATACAAACTTAATACTTCTTACATCTTTTAAATTATGGAGAAGGAAAATATTTGCAAGATTATGGATACCTTTGGGGAAAAATAATGCTCAATTCTGAACTGATAGTACTAACCAAAACTTATATCTAAGGGGCCAGAGATATAATATGAAAAACCAGAAAAGTTACTATTGAAAAAAAAAAACACAGATAAAAGCCTGTATTTGGATGACTTTTGGATAATCAAAGGCTGCTTAAAGAAGTTGGAGCAAATCAGAAGCAAGACATGATAAAGCTGATAATTATTTTTCTTTATAGGAAGAACTTCTCACATCAAATATGCATTCCAAAAAAAGTTAAAAGGAAAGCTACATGATGATAAATTCATTTTCAATTTCTATACTCAGTTAAGGATTTGAAAATGTGAAATATCTGTTGGCAAGAACATGAAACATCTAGGAGTTTCATACTCTGCTGGTGGAGTGGAAATGGGTATAATACCTGGGTATGCAGTGAGACAGCATTAACCACAGCTGGACAGCTGTGTAGTCAAGAAGCAAAACTCCTTCAGGAGAGCTGGGAAAGTAGTTCAGTTACTAAGGTACTCGCCACACCAGGACTAAGAACCAGTGTGAGAAACAAGGACAATGGTATGTGTTTATGGGCTCAGCTCGGAGGAGTTGGATACAGGTGGAACCCCTGTGGCTTGCTAGTCAGCCAGTCTGGTCTATTTGGTGAAGCAAATTATCGAACAAAAATAAAAGTGGACAATGCCCGAATGATGATATATATGCTAGCCTTTTGTGTTCCACATGCATACATGCCTACACAAATACATGCACACACATGAATATGCACTGGCATACCCAAGTATATAAGAATGTTTATACCAACAAGCTTCAGATATCAAAGCCCCAGATAGGGAAATTCTGTGTGCCCACTTAAAGCCCATTATATAAAAAGTTGTGGTGTTCTCCATTACTAAATCAGTTCACAGATACTTATATTAATATAAATGAACAGCACAATCCTAACATAAAAATGCAGGGAAGCCAAAACATAAGGACAGAATGCTCCTTTGTATAAAACTCCATGTGAGAGAAACCATCTTTTGGTAACAGAAATCAGCATAGTATTTGCAGGTGACTGAAACAGAAACAGGAAGCATTCATTTCTGGTTTCTTTCTCTTTATCCCAGAGCTGATCAGATGGCTTTGGGCTTTGTGACAAATCAAGGAAACATTGCTTGTGTGCCAATCGGCATGTCTGCTCCACTCTGACAAAGGGTTTTTTTTTTTTTTTTAATGGCAGGCATATGTGCATACCCATACACACAATTACAAGTAAAATGAATCCCTAAATTTTTTTTAAAAAATGGCAGGTAACTTTCCTACTTAAAATGAAAATCTGATATAAATTCAAAGCATAGATATCTCTGTATACAAATTCATATAAAGTTATATATTATATGTAATTGTAAAATCACACAACTGGAAAAGCATGAGGATGAACAGATAATGCATCCAGACCAGTTCCAATCAGCAGTTTAGCCAGTTCTTATACTATGCTAATATCTGCAAAATGACAGAAATATTTGCAGTCATACAAAAATATTTCAACATCTCTCTAGGATTTCTTGTCATATAGAAAAAGGGAAGAACTAAGATTTAATTTGAGAGAAACAAAGGTGGGGGAGGTAGACAATGCCAGCAGACACTAAGTAGTTACAATGCAGGAACAGTCAGCTCTGGAATGTTTCAACAGCTGTGCAGCGGAGACGGAGAGAATGGCGGTCTGGGTCTGGAGTTATCAAGACAGGTCTCATGGAAGAGGCGAGACTGAGGACAGAATGGAGACAGGAGTGGTGTGGCATGGCAATTCAGTCCTCAGGAGAAAGCCCTGGTGATGAGCAGGCAAGGCAGAACTAGGCAATTGAAGGAGACAACAACAGGCAAGACTACACCGTCCTGAGGAAGAGGATAAAGTTCCTGGGAGAGAGATTACTTGAAAACCAAGCTGTCTGTGCATGGAAGAGCAATCATAGGCTCTCCTTGGACATTTACAAAGCTAGGTAGCAAATGCGTGTATTCCTTCAGCAGCTTCTATTGTACTGGGTGGCAATCTTCTTCAAACTTCTAGTTCTAGTAGATTAGCAAGGAATAAAACAATTTTCCTTGGCTGCATCCAGGACCTATGTCTTAGTTTTATTTCCTGCTTATACTGCCTCTTTTATGTCAACGTGACATAAGCTAGAGTCATCAGTTAGAAGACAGCCTCTGTGAGGGTAAAGTACAACTATAAGATCCAGCTGTTTGCTGGGCGGTGGTGGTGCACACCTTTAATCCCAGCACTTGGGAGGCAGAGGCAGGCGGATTTCTGAGTTCAAGGCCAGCCTGGTCTACAAAG
>NC_034594.1:101014334-101015916 GCF_900095145.1 Mus pahari
GAGTTCCAGGACAGCCAGGGCTACACAGAGAAACCCTGTCTCGAAAACACAAACAAACAAACAAACAAACAAACAAAAAGACCAGCTGTTTGGCATTTTCTTAATT
Organism: Mus pahari; assembly: GCF_900095145.1. Lineage (NCBI taxonomy): Eukaryota > Metazoa > Chordata > Mammalia > Rodentia > Muridae > Mus > Mus pahari. The sequence continues at coordinate 101,014,441 of NC_034594.1, forward strand.
AGTGATCAATAAAGGAGGGCCCATCTCATGGTGAGCTGTGCCATCCCTGGGCTGGTGGTCCTGGGTTCTATACAAGCAGGTTGGATAAGCCATAAGGAGCAAGACCTAGGCAGCAGTCCTCTGTGGCCTCCGATTCCAGGTCCTGCCCTGTTAGAGTTCCCACCTTGACTGCTCTTGGTGATGTACTGCCACCTAGACATGTAAGCTGAAATAAACCCTTTCTTCCTCAAGCTGCTTTTAGTCACGATGTTTCATCACAGCAATAGAAATTCTAACGAAAATACTACTTCTGTGGTAAAATACCCCAGCTAAAGTTTTGTTCACAGTCTCATCATTTCAGAAAATCAACCTAGAAGGTACCTGATGCCACTGATCACAACACATCAACGGAGAGCAGAGAACAATGAATCGATGCATACATATTAGTGCTCACCTTTTCTTGCCTTTTCCTTCAGTCATGGACCCCCAAGCCCCTAGCTAGGCTGACTATATCTAGGGTGAATCTCCTACCTCAATTAACCCAATTAAGAAAAATCAACCCCAAGGATGCCTATAGGCCAACCAATCTAGACATTTCTTCATTGAGAAGCTACTTCCAGATAATTCTGGATTGTGTCAATTTGACAATTAAAACCAAACATCACAATCCATTGAGGGTAAAATGGGTTAGGCCAGAAACACCTGAGAGCACTGGAGATCTCACCAAGGAAGTAAGAGATCCTGCAGTCAAGGGCTGGGGGCTAGGGCAATGCATAGAGCCTTGGATTCTGTGTCCTGTGAGTATCTGAACAAGCACAGGACCAAAACATAAAAAGCAGTCTTTTCAAAACTTATTACATATAGTAGTTAAATACACTAACCGTTTAATTTGAAATGTATGTACTATGGCTTGTTCATATCCACCCAGTGGCACACTAACATCTTCCTGTCTCACTCTCAATTCCTTTCCTCTTCCAATGAGTCCCTCTTCTATCTGCTTTCATGCCTTTATCCTAATTGTGGTTCTGTTTTGCTTGGCTTTGGTTTCTTGGTGACTCAATGATGACTCTTAGTGTTCCCGACTAACTCTTGGGAGTGAGAGATTATTTACAGAACTCTGGACAACTTACCAGTGGCTATGCCACTAGAGACTCCTCTTCTAGCAAACATTATCTCTCTCCAGATCCTTAGAGGTGGTCACAGCTTCATTAGCCCTCCTCTACTAGCTCTTCAACATTACAATTCATAAACCACAGAGAACTCCTCAGTAAGTCTCCCCCTCTTCCATATTAACATGTTGACAGGTCTAACTAACTAATCTCATGCAGAAATCACAGCTATTGGGGGTTAAAGGGGGCCGCCGCCATGTCATGCCTGGAAGATAGTGTTCCATAGATCCACTCCTTCCTTAAAATGCCTTTCTTTTTATAAATTCCCGTCCACCTGATACAGCGGCCTCTTGTGAGGCTATGCCAGTGCCTGGCAAACACAGAAGTG
>NC_034594.1:101017291-101031016 GCF_900095145.1 Mus pahari
AGAAAGAAAGAAAGAAAGAAAGAAAGAAAGAAAGAAAGAAAGAAAGAAAGAAAGAAAAGGAGAGGAGAGGAGAGGAGAGGAGAGGAGAGGAGAGGAGAGGAGAGGAGAAAGGTGACAAACTGTGAAACTGTCCTATGGTTTCTAGCAGAATGAGTCTGACAGTGAGATGAAGGAACTGCATGTTAAGTAAAGGGAGTCAGGTAGAGAGATTTTTTTTTCATGTTCTTCCTCAAATATGGGTATTAAAAAAAAAAAAAAACAATGAAAATGTACAAAAACGAAGGCCAGAACCTTGGAGAAATGGGAAGAGGGGCACTGGCTAACAGTTTGGATGTGAAATGTCCCCCACAGGATCACTTGTTTGAACACTTGGTCCTCAGCTGGTGGTGCTGTTTGCGAGGTGGTGACTCTGGAGAAAGTAAGTCAGTGGGGATTGGCATTACTTATAGCCCAACCCTTCCTCTTGTTCACTCTCTGCTTCCTGACTGTGGATGCGATGTGATGTGACAAGCTGCCTCCCACTCCTGCACCATGCCTTTCCCAGCTGCCACCATACTTCCCTGTCTTGACAAACACCATCCTCAAAACAGGAGTCAAAGCAAACCACACATTCTTTCCGTTGCTTCTTGTGAAGTCTTTTGCCACAGCAATGAGCAGGGCTACTATGACAGCATTGATGAAAATAGTATTACACTCAGCCCTAAGCTTTAGAGCTCCACAGCACAGTGGGATTGGGGTTTAGGCACCTCTTACAACCTGATGAGGAAATGAAGAGTTTGAAGGTTCCCAACAAATTAACACCGAGGAGACAGGAACATGACTACCTTGACTGGACCAGCACATGCTCCATCCATGCCCATGCACTGAGACATCATACTGTACCCTGTATGCATGTACAATCATTTATTACATGTAAATTAAACATCTGAGGAGACAGAAATGCTTAACTATTCCTACTTGGCCATTACCCACTCTATATGCACACTGAGGGATCACCCTGGCCCTCATATACTTATATAAAAGTTTGTTTTGTTTTGTTTTTAACGAATCAATTATCTTAATGGTTGCCAGGGACCTGCATAATTTTCACTACACAAACCTTGCTCTAGTAAGACTAATGGCTTTTTTATGACCAACTCCTTAATGATGCTGAAAAAAGATAAAAAATGGTGAAAATATAGTTATTACACACAACAATTTTATTCCATGTTAACTCTTTACTCCCTTAAAATTTGTTAGATTTGATTTTATTTGTCGATTGATTTTTATTTCCCAACCCCATCAAATTGTACATCTTGCAACAAAAGTCACATAAGAAATCTCTGCCCATGTACAAACATCATCTTAAATAACAACAGTAATAATAATAAACAACAACAACAACTTACAACAACAACAACTTCTAGGGACTCAAAGTCCCATGTGGTAACAAACATTCAAGTCAGACACACAGCCCTGAATGTGGGCACAGTTCTAAGTGGTTAAAGATGCACTGGAGTTTTCTTGAAAGGAATTCATCCAAAGAATAGGCCAAAGATGCTATCCATTTGGAAACCCAGTGACTCCCCACACTCTTCTTTCTAACCCTGACAGTTTCTTTTGTTTGCATCACAGGGTGGGGGAAAGTATGTGTGTAGCATGCATACATGTTTTCTAAGGCCAGAAGAAGAAACTGGATGTCTTGCTCTGTCACTCCGCACCTTGTTCCCTTGAGATGGTCCTCTCACTGAACCTAAAGCTGGGGTCCTAACCAGCAAGCCACAGCTGTGTGCTTGTCTCTGCCCTTGACCATGCTGAGGTTACAGCACCACCACGTACATCTTTGTTACATGGTTTCTGAAGATTTGAACTTGTATCCTCATGCCCTCACTCTAAGTTTTTAAAACTGCTGAGCCATTTCCCCAGTCACCACAGCAACCATTTCTGCTGCAGCTCTTTAGGTTTCTCTCCACATACTTGTTCCAGAACTTCTCTGAAATACGTTCAAATGTCTTCCTCTGTGAGGAAACAGGAAATGGGTATTTTTAAACCCTGTCAAGGAATGTGTGGTTTGTCTGCCAATAAGGTCACATGTTAATTGCTTACTAATAGGCAGATCACATTATTGATGAAGTGTTGAAGGCAGCTGAGGAATTCATCCTAAAAAGCTCTCTGGATATTCTGTCAATGCAACTGTTGCTGACCAGGAGGAAAACAGACTCTTTGGGGAGAGGAAGCCACAAGGATCTAAGCCACACTGTAGCTGCTATCCCATGGAGCAGCCACAAACCATCCTTCGGTTCAATGCTCTGTTGACCAAGTGTCTCTTCTCACTATTTCTTCCTCAAATTACACCTAGTTGCATGGGGTGATGCATGCCCCACCCATTGATGAATGAGGCTCAGAAAGGAGGAAGACCTACATCTAATCACAAACCCTGGCAACCTGAAATGAGCAAGCCTAACATGCTCATCTCAGGTTGCCAGGGTTTGTGATTGGATGATCTGGGACATCAACCATGTTCACTTCCTTCTGCTCTGTGAAGCAAGTCATCTCTCCCATTCTCCATACTTTTGTGACCTCAACACCCTCCTCCCCTCAGACAGTCTTTTCTCATCAAAAGGCATCCTACATAGTGGTATGGGGTGAAGAGATAGCTCAAGGACAAGGACCCAGTTGATCTTTAGAACCCAAGCAAGCAAGCCAGGGAAGGTGGTACACACTTGTGATCCCCGAAGTGGGGAAGCTGAAGCAGGGGCTTACCTATGGCTCACTGACATGGTCAGCCTATAGTACCTAGCCAGGGAGAGATGCCATCTCAAAATGCAGAGGTGGACAACAGCTAAGGATACAGAGTTGAGGCTGCCATTTGACCTCCAAACAGCATGCATACATGGTAATATACACATGTGCACCTCTACACAAACACACCAGATCAGCAGAGAGGGGAGGACCTCTGCTACTGGAGGGAACACAGGACTGGAGACAGGTGTGTGGTCTCCAGCCCAAATTCCAACATGATCGTCCCATGGGTCCTTTTTAAACTTATTTGAACATCTTGGGCCTTCGTTTCTCAATGTCTAAAATGGGAGAATAAGACCAAAGATCCTGATGAGCCGCTGCTGCTCGACATGTCTTCTGGTCACAGTTGGGAGATCCACAGGTTCATAGCAATGACCTTTAGCCATGATCTAGCTCAATTGCACACTCAACACAGATTCCTCTTTACTTCCTATCTGTTGATCACCAGAGCCAGCCCTGACCCTTAGCGTTTGCTATCTGTTCCTTCTTAATGTCCAGCTCACAGTTTCTCTGGCCTGCCAGACACAGTCCTCTCCTCAATGCTAAGCCTGAGGCAGTGGTCCTGGAGTGCACACTCTCCCTCCTCCCCTCTCTCCCTCCTCCCCTCTCTCCCTCCTTCCCTCTATCCCTCCACCATCTTACTTCACCTCCTTAGACTCTTATCTGCTTTTTCCCTCTCTGCTCTTTCCCTCTCCTCCCCTCTCTTTCTTCCCCCCTCTTCTTTCCTCCCACTCCTTTCCCTCTTGTCCCCCTTCTTGTTCCCCCCTCCTGTTCTCTGTTCTCTTGACCACTCTACCCCACATCTTAATCCGTTTCCCTTTTTCCCCTCTCTTTGTCTTTCTCCCTCTCCTCCTCTTTTTCTTTCCATCCTTCCTTCCCCTTTCTCTTTCTCCCCCCCCCTCATTTTCTTTCCCTCTCCTTTCCCTCCTCCTCTCCCTGAAATCGGCCTCTCAATGCATTTGTCACAGACTGTGATTCAGTTTTCAAGGGCTCACCTCAACTAATCCACACTCAGATATTATCCTCCACGTTCATATATTATCCTCTATGATTTATTCTCATTCACTAAAATCATGTGACAGACGCTTCCTCCCTTCCCCTGCACCTCTAATCCCCTGAACCCGTGAGTTGGGAACTTCACATACCAAGAAAGACTTGAAAAGCATAATGAAGAGTCTCAAGAGAGAGCTTATTATGGGTTACCTGGGTTGGCATGAGGTCATCATCAGGGTCTTCAGAGGAGACTCAGATGAGTCCCAGCCACAGAAGCCATTCACACAGAGGCACAGGTCAGAGGGACATTATTGCTGGAAGAGCCACACAACAAGGCACTGGAGCAGTCTATTAACTGTGGGAAAATCTCCTGTGTCCCTGAAGCTTTCAGAAAGAATGTGGCCCTGCCCACAACTTTATGCTTGACCTTCTGATTTCTAGAAGTGAGATAATGCCAATGTGTTGCTCAGAGGCACAGAGTTTGTAACCAATTTCTAGAACCTGCACTGGAAGCCTGCATGTCCTCACAGAGAGCTATGAACTCTCCCCTCCCCCAAGCAGCCTCAGTCCCAGCCTTGCTTCCTCCATCTCTCTCCATTCTTCCCTAGCAAATCTTTAGGGTGGATTCCCTCACTTACTGGCTCTGCAATCAGTTAACAAATCGGGGCCAGCTGGACACTGTCTCCATGGGCTCAGCCCTATATGTGACAACTATTTTACACTTCCCTCCAAACATTTCAGAGGAGGGGAAAAAAGGTTGCAAGAGACAGCACTTGGGAAGGACTGCTAAAGAGTGTCTTCTGCAAATGATAGCACATTGCACATGCGGGCTCACATAGGCTGTTGTTGGCCTACACAAGAACTGTGCAAGATTCACCATACATGCTGGTACAGTGGAACATGGAAGAGCTCTAAGACTCCACTCCTACATGAGTTGATATTGACAGCTGAGGGCTACTGGGAAAGAGAAGGGAATCAAGCAATCAGCTTTCTTCCTGATGTAGCTCCTGGTCGGTCAACCATGTTCCAGTGGATGGCCCAAGACTTGGGTGCATACCAGTCCCATTAATTAGACTCAATGGGCAAATAAATAAATAAATAAATAAAATTTTAAAAAGTATGTTGGTAGAGAAGTACAGGGCATTGGTCTTGGTGTAGTTAAGAGGAGGGACTGGATAGATAGATAGATAGATAGATAGAGATATATATTATATATAATCAAAAAATACATACAGAATTCTGTGTGAGTACACAATATATATTACACACACACACAGAGAGAGAGAGAGAGAGAGAGAGAGAGAATATATCTAACCATCTAACCACTGAGCAGCATTTCAAGGGAGGGAATGAAAGCAGAGAAATATCCCATGAAAACACAAGAGGCAGTCACCCAGAGACAGCTGCCAGGGCCTGAGCATAGCAGGGCCTTGACCTAGGACAGAAGCAGCTGGCCAAAAGCCCAGAAGCAGGCAGGAACAGGCAAGGCAGGGTAGCCACATCACAGTGACCACTAGATGGGTCTCTGGATGGCTGAACCCTGTGCTTTACTTATCCCTGGCACCCACCATGCCAACAGCCTGGGCATAGACACCACTTGAGGCATGGGAGAAACTGTGCCAGGCACGCCTGCCGAAACATGAAGGGCCAGCTGAGGACGAGGCCACAGGCTCCTTGGGCACCAAGGACAGCTGGCTCTGCTGGGCACTTCGTCAGTGGAAAAGCACTGAACTGGAAACACACCCTCTCACATGGACTTTTAGAAGCCTGATGGCAAGCATCTGCTCCTAGTCCCCATCAAACAGGGGGACAGAAAGCTGACACATGTGTGTGATCTCTATCACTGTTTTTGTGTGTTTGTGTGTACACGTGAGTGCAAGGACAAGTGTTTATGTGTGGAAGTCAGAGGTCAACCTCAGGTATGATACATACTGATACAAACATACATTAATACATATATATATATATTCATATATACATTCATACATACATACATGTAGAGATAGGAAGAGTTGGAGGACGGAGCTATATGTGTGTGTGAGTGAGTGAGTGAGCACACACCTATATATGCACATCTAGACAGGGGGTCTCTGTCAGATATCTTAATCAACTGCCCTCCACCATGTTTGCTTGTTTGGTTTCTGAGATGGTGTCTTTCAGTGAGCCTGAAGCTAAAGCACATTTTTTAAGTTAGAATGAATGGCCACTCAGCAAGAGACCTCTGCCTCTCCCCCCGCAGCCCCGTGGAGAGACCTCTGCCTCTCTCCCCCGCAGCCCCGTGGTTACAGGAACGTGCTACTTTACCTGAGTACTGAGTACCTGAACTTAAGTCCGCAGGTTTGCGCAGCAAGCGCTTTGCCCACTGCGCCACCTCCCCAGCTCTGAAAGGTGTGTGCTTAACCTACCGTTTTTAGAGGCCATTGCTTTTTCATACAATAAAGACCAGGCATGATACACATGTGTATTTTGGTTCCATAAACAAAAAACTGCACTTTCTGTGTTTGAATAGTTTTTTCATATCCAGATTAAAGGTTCAGCAAGCCACATAATGTCTAGCCATAATCCAGTACAACGTTTTATTTAGGAAGAACGTATTTCATGGGCTCTGGGGTTAGAGAGTTGGCTCAATGGGGGAAAACTACTGGTGTGCAAGTGCCATGGGACTGGAGTGTGAATCCCCACCCTGTATGTACAAAGCCAGGTGTGAGTGCCTTCACTGCTGGAATCCCAGTGTGCAGGGTAGAGACAGGAGGATTACTCCTAGGGTTTGCCACCTAGCAGCCTATGCCCAGATAAGACGGCTGGAATGTGATGGAGCAGACGCCCTGATGTCCTCCTCTGCTCTCAGATACACACGTGGACATGTACACCCACCACTCCCATCTGTGCTAGTGTGACCATGCCAGCAAGCAGCACAGGAAGGAGAGATGCTGCACTTCCATTTTCAGGGATCTCTTTCTGTCACCACCAAGCAGTCACCACAGCAAGGACACTGGCAAGCTACATGCCTGCCCCTCGCCCTCATTCCCACTGAAGCTGGGCCACCTCTGCAGCTCAGGAACTGTCAGACCACAGGGGTTTTGCAGGGAACACTTCTCCTGGGAGTAGTCTCCTTTGGCCTTTAATGACATGTTTCTTCTGTCCTGTCACCAATTTAAAAATGAAACATATTCTCCTACCCCTCTGTGGAAGTGAGTTCATTCACCTCATTTTCCAGCACAAGTTTCCAAGGGCAGAGAAAACAAACTCAGAAACCGCCTCTCCCTGCCAGCTCTAAATAGGGCAAAGAATTCTAGTAACCTAGTGTACAATGTCTACAGATGGAAATTTCTGTCTTACCTGTTGCCTGTGGAAGTCAGTGTCTAGAACCATCTGCTGAAACAGCCATATACCAAAGCACACTTCCACCTCATCATATCTCCATTGAATGGATAGAGGAATCAGGTTGGGTCTCCCTAAGATGATCTCCACTGCATGGGGGTGAGTGTGACTCATAGACTAGGCCAGGTGCCTTCATTTTCAAGCAACTGGTCCAGAGTTTCAGTCCCAAGACGCTAGACTTGCCAAAGCTGTGGACTGAGTGTCACACTTCCTGCTAGGTACCCAGGCAATCCATCTCCAACTTTCCCATTTTATTGATTAACAACACAAAGTGTACCGAGAAAGCTCAACACTTCTCACAATATGATCTGGGTTTGATTGGAGCCAATAGCATATTTGCTAAGAAGTAGACGGAAGGTGGAGAATGAACACATCTCTAGGCTGGGAGATGATTCTGGGTTTGATTACCTGTAGCACAAGAGTGAGGACCTGAATTCAGAACCCCAGGAGCCACAGAGTACAGTCAGTGTTTGACATGTGTTCCCCTTTCTCCTCTTCCTCCTCTTCTTCATTCTTCTCTTATTCTTTTCCCACTTTCACGTGTGTATGCATGTTTTCAGGCTTGATGTAAGGAATCAGCATCAATCACTCTTCCACTGTTTTTACTGAGGCAGGGTCTCTCAATCAAACCCAGAGCTCTCTGATGCAGCTATTTTTGCTATCCAGTTCTCTCTAAGGACCCCTGATCTTCACCTTTCTTCCAAGGCTGTCACATCCCCTGGTTTTTTGTTTTTTTTGTTTTTTTTTTTTAAACATGGAATCTGGGAATCTGAACTCCTTGTGTGGCAAGCATGCCAACCACTGAGGCATCTCCCAAGCTCCCGAACTGAAGCCTTCTGCTGATGTAATGACTCTGTCCCTCTCCCTATGTGCAAGTGACCCTGGAGTGAGTGTCTCCTTCTCCTCTCCCCCCCCCCCAGGAGGTATGCCCTCCATTACTTACCTCCCATCATCCCTCTAAATTTGTATCTGACAATTGTTTATATATGAATACATGTTTGTCTGAGTGATATGTACAAGTGTGTCTACAGACATGTGGGTGCAAGTAGAGGCCAATGGCCAGCATTGGGCAGTATTCTTTAATTGACTTCCACTGTGTTGATTTTATTTTTGCTCTTTTAAAACTTTTATTTTAATTCCATACATGCATACAGTGTAATTTGACCATCTGCACTCTCCTTATCCCCACTTCAACTCCAACTGGGTCCCTTCTTCTCACGTACTGCTCCAGGTATGAATATTAGGAATATGGCCAACTATAATATTCAGGGCCACTATTGTGATCTAAGGAAGAATAGCCCCCATAAGCTCGTATAGTTGATGGCTTAGTCTATGGGGAAATAGCATTACTTGAGAAGGATTAGGAGGCATGACTTTGTTAAGAGGAAGTACGTCACTGGAGGTTGGCTTTGGGCTGTACCCAGTCTCATTCTCTCTGCCTCTCTACAGATCAGAATGTAGCTCTCGGGAAATCTCAGGCACACTCCGGCCTGCCACCATGCTCCCCACCATGATGGTAATGGTGTCAGCCTTTGACACTGTAAGCAAGCCTCTGATAAATAATTTATCTTATAAGAGCTGCCTTGGTCAAGGTGTCTCTTCACAGCAATAGAACAGCAGCTAAGGCAGTCACTCCACAGAAGAAAACCCTTGCCTGGTACTCTCTAAACCCACGGCTCAGAGCTCATGGGTCCTAGAAGAGAAGCTTTTACTATTACTTTTGTAAAGTATAACATAGTATTAGAGCATCTTCTAAATACTTCTCTCTGTCCTCCGATTAGAGAGCTCTCTGCCCCTACCAAGGAAGCTGCTACTTTACTCTAGTTCACTTCCCAGCCCCCAAGTCACGCAGCACCCAGCTGCCTCTAAGCCCAGCTGCAGGAGAGCTGATGCTCACTTCTGGCTTCTAGAGGTGTACACACACACACACACACACACACACACACACACACACACAGATACACATGCCATGGCTTCCTTATAATGGTGATCTCTGGGCCAGGCATGGTGGCACATGCCTTTAATCTCAGCACTCAGGAGGCAGAGGCAGGTAGATTTCTGAGTTCAAGGCCAGCCTGGTCTACAAAGTTCAGGATAGCCAGGGCTGTCTAGAAAAAACAGGGTGATCTCTGTGGGGGGCTGGAGGAGGTTCATCAACAGTTATTACATGAAAAGGATCATCTGATCTAGTACTAAGAGATGTAGAGACAGCAGCTATAAAAGTCATTAAAAGGCAGCATCAGTTGATTTTCTGATGTTAGGCACTAGTTTAAGTTCTTAGTTTACATAACTTCTGTTTTCTCTCTCTTATTTGTCTCTTGAAAACTTATAAAAGAACATGAACGTTTTCATATTTTACAAGGAAGTCTTGCCCACATTACAATAATGGTGAGTGGTGGACTCAGTGTAACTTGGTTAGTAGTGTGTTTGCCGAATGAGCCCTGGGTTCCATTCTCAGCACCAAACATGGTGTTGCAATCTGCAATGCTAACAGAGGAGAGGCGGGGGGAGGGATCCAAAGCCAAACATCATCCTCCACCACAAAGCCCGGTTAGGGCCAACCTATGCTACAGGAGACACTGCCGCAAAAATAAAAAACCAACGACCAAAGTCAGTCTCAGTGTATCTAACGCTCCTCACACAAGTCAACCCTCAGCAAGAACTTAAGACACCCAAAATTGCTTTGAATAAGACTTTACAGAATGATATACAAGATGAACTTGAGATCCAAAATACCAACTAAAATGTGTGACTTTTAGCTGGCATTCTAGGAATTATTTTCGGATAAAAGTTGCAAGGGAGGTTCACAGAACATTATAGAAGGGCTGGGCTCTCTAGTCAAGGAGCCAGGGTTAAAAAGACAAACTATGGGTGGCTTTCTGTCCACCCTCCCTGTATCATCACAGACGAACACAAGCCGCCATGGAAGACATGCCCTGGTTTCAGGGAGAAGGGCCAACATGACGGAACTCTTGTCTGTCTTCATCAGGGCTCAGGGAGGCCCACACTCCTGCTGTGTGTCCAAGTAGAGAAAATTACCCCATGCCTGCAGTAAAGAGACATCAGAAGCCTGAGGATATCCCAGAATGCTTTGTAGCTGAAGGGCGCTACAGCACTGCCCACTAGCTTTGCCAGTTTTGAGAGTCTCCCTGCAACCCCTGCTAACACTTTCATCTAAATTTGAATCCTAGGTCAAGGAGAACCCAGAGCCCCCAGGAAGTCCTATCCAGCAAGAACTAGAACGAATGTCCTGGGCCACCAGAGCACAGGACGGGAGTTTCCTCTCAGAGGCACACGTGGTTCCTGCCCTTTTGCTTCTTTGCTCAAGTTGGAGTCAGTCCGGGAAATGAGCTTGGGAGCTCTTTCTGCTGTGTTTATTCTATGCATTAAAGCCACATCAGCTGCCCATTCAATTTCCATTGCTCCCTTTCTCTTTGGTTAAGCAGGATCGGCAGGCATTACTGGGCCTTTTTGAGGAATCCTTACTATTTAAAATTCCTGCTGCTGGGATTAAAGAGATAATGCCCCGAGGAAGCCCTTCATAAACTGTAAAGTCCTGATCAAATGGATGGTGCCATTATGATAGTCACTATCAGAGTGGTACACAGCTTTATGGGGGAACTTTCAAGTCGTTTGGAACCCCTCTCTGCTTCCTGCCCACCCAAAGGGCCCACACTGATGCCAAGGTTTGGGAATCCCCTCCAGGAAGTTTTGTTTAATACAAGTAATGAATGATTCAAAAATAGCACATGGGTTTCCAAAGCAACGTGCATGCAGGAAAAATAAAATAAAATAAAATAAAATAAAAGCTAAGGCTGATGGTTTAGATAATGAATATTCTGCCAAACACCGTGGGGAATTAGAAAGAAGTGAAGAACAAAATAGTCTTGTAAAGATAGTTTCGGTGGCAAGAATGAAACCCTCCTTTGCACACACTTCGGGCAGGAGGAGGACAGTCTGCTCAGGGATTTATATAGGTCCAGAAAACCTGTTTTGGCTCTTCCAGCCTGGAGAAGCAGGCTGCCACCCGGAGGGGAGCTGGGGTTTGGCTTTAGAATGAAAGTCACAAACTGTCACATTAAAAGTAGAGGTTGTTTCCTTTCTTTTCTAAGGATATTCCCTGGGAGAAAGAAATATCCAACTCAGTCTTAAGAGGAAGGACTTGAAGAGTAGGAAAGAGAATGGATGAAATGGGGTGGGGTGGGGGACCAAAGCCCTGCTGTGGACAGGGACCTGAGTCTGAAACCTCAAAGCATCCTGTAACCCTGGTGACAGTGAATGGGAGGCTGAGACCAGCAGGCTGAGCACACACAGCAAAGCGCTTATGCACACCTGTCATCCAGCATGGAGACACCAAGAAGAAGCTAAGAAGAGGTTGCGCCTAGAAAAATCACTTCTAGAAGATGACTGTGTAAACACTTCCAAAAACAGTGCTGGAAACTACTACAAGGGGAACCTCTTAGAAATAGGTTTAGGAAGGAGAAGAATAAAAATCAAAGTAGCTAGCGACAGGCCACGGATGGGGACCTTGCTCATTTGAGCCAAATGGGCAAAAGCCACAAGGATGAAAAGAAATGTCAGGTGGTTGCCTGTGTTTAAGGAGCATATCCCAACAGGCCCTTTTCTCGGAGGACTGGGGTAGGGGTGGGCTACAGGAGGGTCTGCCTCCCAGGCAGTGTGCAGCTCAGCTTCACTCCAAAATAAGATCATATTTCTGCCCATCAATCAGAATTAAGAGGCTTAGGAGGCATAGGCAGTTGCTGGTAGCAACAGGGCACATACTCCAATTCAGCTGGGGTGGAGCCTGCACTGGGGTGGGGGCACGTGAAGGAGTGAGAAAAAGACCCTGAGCCTGACATGCCAGGTCAGGGACCTGGGGTTTATGAATAAGAGGACAGGAAACAGTTCCATCTGAAGTCCCTCACAGGCTTCTGGGACCAGGTTTTGTTTTGTTTTTGGTTTTTTTTTTTTTTTTTGGGGGGGGGTGTCCAGGATGCTGACCTTAAAGTCCTGTTCTATACTAGGACACTGACTTTCAAGGAGAGGAAACCATCAATGCATGATATTAGGAGGAAGAAGGGCTGAATCCAGAAAGATAATCGACTGAAGGAGCACAATGATGCCCAGTGCCAGAATCAGCGGCCTCCCCACAAGCTTCAAATGTTTTACTATCTGATCACTATAACGGAGACCAAGCAACACAGACATGTGAGACCCTGGATGCTTTGGGGATCATGCTACTTAAGATCCACATCCTCCCCTTCCCTTACCATTAAAAAGAAAAAGAAGAAAAAAAAAAAAAGTCATCTATAGGAAGCAAGCCTGTGTGCACAGGAACATTGAGCACGTGTGCGTGTTTCCATGAGCGCCTCCAGCACAAAGCGAGGTCCCACAGGTGGAAAGGGGTGTGCGTGGTGCTTGGCTTGAGCAGCTTCGGAATATAGTGAATGATAAATCCCTGTATATTCTGCCTCTTGATTGTCCTGGCGCTGACTTTCTGAGCAAAAACAACCTAATACCACCTCCCAGAAATACTACCACACCCCTGTGGCTTTGAGATTCTATAAGGAATTTAGCGAGGGCAATAGTGTCATCAGCGACAGGGGGCAGAGGTGGACCAAAAAGAATGAAAAGCTTAAAAGCAACCAGATCAGCAGGCACAAGGGCATACCCAGGGGATGGAGGATAGGAAATAGCTCTGGGGACAAGCCTGGGAGGGTGCAGGGAGCTGGCGTCCTCTTACCTGGCCTGCGGGGGAGCATTTTGCAGAGGGCCCAGGTCGTAGTGGGGCTGCCCGCCTTGGAGGGCAGACCCTGCAATGCCGTCACTTGGGGGGCAGCAAGGAGCTGGCCTCGGAGCCTACAGTTGACAAACTTGCCATGTCAAGCCTGTCGGCGCGCGCGCGTGCTCCGCAGCCCGGGCACCTAGGCTTTTGTTGTGTCGCATGCCTCCTGTCCCCAGCTCGCGCCTGCCTCCCGGTGTCCCAGTGCAATCTGGGCCACAGGACCTTTCTCTCCCGCTCCGCCTGGGGACAGCAGTGCCACTTCCCTGGGAATCTCGCGCTAAAAAGATGCCCCCAAGCCGGTGGATAGGCAGGCGCGGCGGCGGCAGCAGGCGCGCACTCCTATGGGTCCGCTCTGGCCCTTGGGTTCCCACCCCCACCCTCTCCCTCCCTGCCCCGCCCCCCACTCAGAAGCTGCTCAGAATCCACCCTGTCAAATCCAGCCCATCTGCTACTATCACGATCAGTTTCAACCCAATGGTTCCGCCAATCTCTGCCTGGAGTTGGAGTTGGGGACCCTCCTTGGGAGGGGTAAAGAAGGGATGCAGTGGAGAGGGGAGATGGGGACTCTGAATGCCCAGAGAGGAGGCTTGAAGCTTTGACTGTCTGCCCCAAAGTAAGGAATGGAAAGGAAAAGTGGATATCCAGGAGAAACCTTGCTTTCACTTCCTTGTTTCCAGTAAAAAAAGAAAGGAGAGAGAGAGAGAGAGAGAGAGAGAGAGAGAGAGAGAGAGAGAGAGAGAGATCCATTATTCCAACAGGCCCCTAGCTCCCTCCATGCCCCTACC
>NC_034594.1:101031307-101082211 GCF_900095145.1 Mus pahari
TGGAGTCAGAAGTTGTCCCCAAGTCCATTTGGAAGCAATGAGTGTGCCTGAGGAAGGGCTGGGTGAAACTGGCAAAGATAGCCACCTTTTGCCTTCTGCTGGTATTTCTGGAACGAAAGAGAAATCCACTTGGGGCAAAAAAATGTTGGACTCAGTTGAGACTCATTTTTTTTTTTTCTTAAAAGAATTCTCATAAATTCTCATTTTCTCATGAAAATGATCCTTTCCAGGAAATGTTGTTTTATTAGCAAATAACGACTTCTAAGATGAGGATTTCACAAACCTAATAGTTTCTTCTTTGGGAGAAATGAGGTATTCTTTCCAATAATGTCCTTTGATTTATTTCTATATAATATGTTAGCAAAGTACATAAATTGGTGCTGGATGACAGACATGTGGATTACCTCAAGAGTTATTTTTTTCCTTTAAGTATAATAAAAAAAATAGTAGTATTCCCAGAGACACATGAAAAAGTCGTGAAGCATGAAAGAACATAAACAGAGGGATTATACCTAATTTTGTATATTTATTTCAAGTTCTGGGAAACATTCAATTACCTGGAATGACCACATTTGTTTAAGAAGTAACTTGATAGATAAATCACCAGCAGAAAAGTTGAAAAGAAAGAAAAATTAAGCCATTTGTTCATAAAGGTTAAAAAAAATGGCTAGGAAAAAGTAAATATACCTAACTTTGAAAAGTAAATCGGGTTTTAAATTATAGTCTAGGTCATTTTCTTGCTTAATACTGTACTGGAAAAAGTGTGTACAAGCTCCATTAAGGACCCACCTACTCATCTGGTCAGAGGCTGTGTCTTCTGTTCAGTATTTTTTATAGCCCCATGGTGCTTACCACAGTGCCATGCAACTAACTCTGTGAATACTGAAGGCTCCAAGTCATGATTCTCAAGTTAATATCCAAAATGGCAGACATTGTTTCAGAGCAAGGTGGGTTTCCACTTACAGTAGATGCTGTAAGTGATGGGCAAAGACTGGTGCCTTATTAAGAAAGTTTTCCTAATATTTGCTACTTTTGAATCTTTGTGCATGTGTTTGTGTGTATATGATATACATGTGCATATGTGTTTGAGAGTGCATCTGCCGTGGAGCGTGTATAGGTCAGAGAACAAACTCAGGTATCATTTCTTGCCTTCTGTCTGGTCAGAGACAGGGTCTTTGTCGTTCATTACTATGCACACCGGGCTAGCTGGCCTTCGAAATTTCAGGGGCTCTCCTGTATCTGTCTCCCATCTGATGGGACTTCAGACATGTACCTGGATTACAGCTGTGCACACATACGCTTGCACACACTAATCTTGTGTAGCTTTCATTCTGGAGAGTAGGGTGTTCACAAGGACAGAATAGAGGAACTTGGTTTCTGCCAGAAGGTAAGGAGAACTGAGAATAAGAAAAGTAGGGTGAGCGGACACAGCTTGCAGAGGGTGGGCAGCAGAGGATGAACTAATGCTGAGCTGTGGTTAATGAGGGAGTTTCCACCTGTGTTGATGGCTTATTGGGAACAGCTTAGAAACATCATCACCCTGTGCCCTCAGTGAAATTACCGATCCAAATTGATACATGCACAAGCCAGTAAATAAAACACTGATGGGTGTGCACTGTTTCGAAAGCACCTCCACCACCAGCACCTCGCTGCATTTGTAAGTTGCAAGGAAAATGATTATACTAGACAAGGGAGGCGTCTTAGCTGCTCTGTAAGGTGGGGCATGAGAAGTACAGAGCAAATACTTTTCTAATGATTTGGGGGAAAGCCCATGTTTTAGTACCAGCAAGATGGGTCAGTGGGTAAAGGCGCTTGCTACCAAAACTGAAGACCTGAGCTTAATGTCTGAGACCCATGATAGAAGGAGAGAACTGACCCCTGAAAGCTGAACTCTGACTCTACAGATGTGCCTTGACATACACCCATGTAGATATATACATATAAGAAGGGAAGGGAGGAGAGAGGTGGGGGAGGGAGGGAGGGGAGGAGTGAGGTGGGCAGGGAGGGAGGACAGGCAAAATGAAACATGTCATTTATCTAAGCAGGGCTCTTGTACTTGTTTTTTTTTCTTACAGAGAAGAAAGCACAAGGAGAAGCAGATGAAAGACAGTAGACAGGAAACAGAGGCATGGACAGGACTCAGAACAGCCCAGCATGTGTCCATTCAATGTGTGCAGGTAACAAACACAGATGCAGCTAAGAAGGGTGTGTTATAACCAAGTGCCAGCAGAGAGAGTGGGTCCTTCCTGAAAATTAAACATCAAAGAAGTGTGTCTGGGGGAAAATTAGCAAAATTTAAATAAGGCTAAGGTCATATGACATGAGGAAGTTTTTTATTTTATTAGGAAATAAAAAATATTATGATTGTCAATTAAATGGCCCTTATCTTCCAAGGACACATTAGACTATTTATTTAGGGCTTATGTGTAATGGTGTCTACTACTCATTTCTGAAAACCTTATGTAAAACAAAAAAAAAGTTTTCTTTTGAAATTTTTGATAGCACATGATAAATCTACACATCAGATAGGCGTGGTATCCAACCCATGTGTGCCACACACACTAAAAAAAATTATGAGTACATGTTAGATGATTGCTGATTTTAAATTGTGGAGAGAACTGGATTCTGTTACTATAGCCTTCAAAATTTTCTGTACATTTGAGAATGTTCTCAATAAAAAATGCACCAATAAAAAAATCAATAACTACTTATAAGGGAATGTTTTAAACATGATGTTTTTAAATACTAATTTTTGAGTGGAACTACAGTCGAAATGGAGAAAATTTAATAATTTCAATGTATATTTCAGAAATCAAACTGAAAATTAATGCTTAAAGCTCAAGGAAGATTTCTAAAAGGTACACTTTAAGACAGGAAAAAAAGAGGACTCAGTCTAATAAGGGAGAACATAGGCACTGATGCAGGATCGATCAAACACATCTAGTTAAATAAATTTCACTAAGTGAAATCAATATGCAAGGAATAAAAGAAGACAACAAAATTAAGGCTGTAACGGGGCTTGATAAATATTAAGATACTTCACAATGAACAGCCTCCTGACAATAAATGTGAAAACAGGCAGTGAGCATCATCCTACAGTGAAGATGTGAATCGAGCCACGGGACCACGGAATTAAAGACTCGATTGCTGGGTGGAAAGCACTGCTCCTGGAAAAGCATATCCCACATGTCCAGGAGCTGAGGAGGCCAGAAGAGGGCATGGGTCCCCTGGAACTGGACTCACAGGCAGTTGTGAGCCACCATGTGGGTGCTGAGAATCAAACCTGTACCCTCAGCAAGAGCAGCCAGTGCTGGTACCCACAGGAATCGTCCCCCACCCCTACACTCAGCTCTTCCATTAATCAAGTATAAATAACCATTTAACCCAATATTTAAGAGACGATTATAAACTGATATTCATGTGACTATAAGATTAGAACAGGGTAACTGCCTTTCAACCACACTACAGTCCATCCAGGAGTATAAGTTTTGTTCCTGTTAATGAATTCATTGGTATAACGGCCCATATTAATAAGTCAAATAAAAAAGTGAATGATTCTCTGCACAGGCATATGAAATGTTGAAGGATATTTAGCACTGAAATAAAAATACAAGAAGATGGAAGTTGGCATATTGTTCTTTAATGTGGTACACACACATACACACACACACACACACACACACTAATATCTCACTGAAACAGGGACACACTTGACACATTTGACTCAATTTTAGACAAGTCCAGTGTTCTCTTAAACTCCACAAGCATGGAATATTTGATTAGAATCAGTCAGTGGGATGCACTAGACAAAAGCATAATAATGGAAGAACTATGAAAACTCTTTTCAGAGGAGGGAGTAGCATGCCTAGGAAAATGACAGAAATCAATAAAATTAATTCAATGAAATTTAGAGTCTTGAAACTTAAACTCTGGAAGTCGTCAAGCACCCTTACTAGTGCCAATGGAAATGGTCTTGAGGTTTGCATCTAACAAATATTTGCATTATCAACAAAGAACATGAAATATCTAGGGAAAACTGTAAGTAGAAATGCAGAAATGCTGGAAGGCAAACTTCCAACCCCTGCTTGTCAAATGGAGCTGTGTGCTGCTACAGTGTGGAGTGGCCCAACACTATTGTGATGTGCTGTCCAAGTCACTATGGAAAATCAACCCAGTTACAACAGAAGCAATAGCAAGGCAGGGCCCGTGAGAAAGGACACCCGCTGCCAAGTCTGGTACACACCTGGACCACTGGCACTGGGAGGTAGGGAGGGGGGGATCCTGAAGCCCTCTAGCCAACCTTACTGAAATGTACCAGGTCAGTGAGAGATTGAAAATATGAGGTGGAAAGAAATAGAAAACACCCAAAGTCAACCTCTGGCTGCACACACTCATGTGAAGGTGCATGCACCCCTTCATATATACACACTTATACAAAAGATAAAGAGAGAGGGGGAGAGAGGAAGAAGGAGGAGGAGGAGAAGGAGGAAGAGGAAGAAGAAGAGGAAGAGGAGGAGGAGGAGATGAAGGAGAAGAAGAAGAAGAATCTTCACTGACAATCTATTGAGAAGTGATTTGTTTGGGAGACTGGAAAGATGACTCAGTAGGGCTAAGCATTTGCTATTCTTCCAGAGGACCTGAGTTCGGTTCCCAGCACTTGTATCAGATGGCTCATAAGTACCTGTAACTCTAGTTTGAGGAAATCCAATGCCCTCTTCTGGTCTCTATGGGTACTGAACTCACAAACACATGCACACACAGGATATTCATGAATATGCATGATTGAAAATAAGATATATCATATATATATATATATATATATATATATATAATGAAATAAGATATATCTTATTTTATTTAAAAAGTTATTTTTTAACGTTATTCTTTTCAATGGCACATTAGTAACAAAGACATGCATGAAAGATTCAGCTGAATTTTACCATCTTTTGGTTCTTCAAAAAGCTCTACCAAGTGACTCCTGAGTCACTCACCACATTAGAAAAGGTATTTCTATTAGTAAAGATATTCCTAAAATATCAACAAAACTCTGAAACAGGAACCAAGGTATCTAGCTACAGCTATCACTGAAAAAAAATTCCTCATATAAATAGGATAATAAGGCCAATCTATATAGCTCAGTAGGTAAAGGAGCTTGTTACCAAGAACAGGGTATTGACCTGTGCTCAATTCCGAGGGCCCAGAAGGTGAATGAGATTCCCAAAAGGAATCCTCTGACTTCCACATGTGTGTCATGGCATGCACGTGCTAACACAGATGCATGCGAAATAAGTAAGTAAATGAATGAATAAGTGCAAAACATAAAGTAAAAAAAAAAAAAAACAAAACAAATTTCATAGGTCACTAGAGACATTTTAAACAATTCAGAAAAATTAGGTTTGGACTCAGAATGGTATTTTAACCCAAGCTGTTGCTGAAACACTAATATTATGACAGAATAAACTTACCCTTGCTCTAGAGAAATTCCCTTTTGTTTTGACTTAACAGCTCATCTATAGACATTAGACAGTAGAGGGCCATCCACTATGCAATCTTTGCCGGGAAGCTTCTATTCTGCCCTAAGCATGGAGACAGTGAGCCGTCATTTAAAGATATTGTGGATGTAAACCCTATTCTACAGTGGGAGCCACATAGCTTATTAATTTGGATATCTCAAATGTGGCTGCCTAATGCAGTGTTTTGTAGTTTTTACTATCTTTTTATTTCTGCACAGCTAGTCTTTCATAAGGAAATTTGATTTTGTAGGTAACTTGGAGTCTATAGCTGTAGCTGTGACTCAAACCTTCTGCCTTCAACAGAGCTGAAAGCAGAATTCCACTCACCCTGCACATACTGCAACCATGGTCAGCCTAGTAGACCACAGGTTTATACTGCTACTGTTTTAAAAGAAATTAGAAACACAACACAATTAATTACTGTTCTTCCCATGCCTTTGGTAACAAAATAAAAACATTCCTACATTCCTAGCCTACCATCATTCCATTCTTTCTTTCTTCTTTTTTCTTATATATTTTGTTTGCTTCTTCTTGTTGTTGTTGTTGTTGTTTTAATCAAGATGGATTTCTTTGT
This sequence comes from Mus pahari, assembly GCF_900095145.1. Lineage (NCBI taxonomy): Eukaryota > Metazoa > Chordata > Mammalia > Rodentia > Muridae > Mus > Mus pahari. Next base: position 101,037,395 of record NC_034594.1, read on the forward strand.
GCAGTGTTCAGCTCTGGCTGTCCTGGAACTTGCTCTGTAGACCAGGCTGGCCTTGAACTCAGAGATCCACCTACCTCTGCCTCCCCAGTGCTGGGATTAAAGGTGTGTGCCACCACTACCACCTGGTTTCATTCCATTCTCAATTCTTTTACATTGTTTTTATGTGAGTGTTTTGACTAAACACACATAGGTACACACACACACACACACACACACACACACACACACACACACACGTACCATGCACATTATTCCTGGTGCCCAAGGAGTCAGAAGAGAGCATAGGATCGCTTAGAACTTGAGTTATGGATGACTGTGAGCCACCACATGGAATGCTGAGGACAAAACAAGTAAAAGTTCTCTTAACTCTTAACCACTGATCCAACTCTCCAGTCCTGCTATTAATTCTTAAATGTAAGATGTTTATTAATATTATTTTAGCCATCATTTGTGTGTGTGTGTATGTGTTCACATGGTGGAGAGGATAGATGTGTAGGTCAGATGTTAAGGTAGAATGTTTTCTTCATCCTATTTTTTGAGATTGGGTATCTCATTGAACCTGTAGCTCACCAAGAAGGTTAGACTAACTGGCCAATGACACCAGGGATCCTCCTGCTTCTGCCTTCCAGCACTAGTATTCAAGTCTGGCTTCCAGGGTTCTGGAAGGTCCCAAGTCCTCAGAATTGCACAGCCAAGCACTTTACTGGCATATGCCAAGCCCAACTATCATTCACTTATTAATCAAATAGTGCATTAAGTGACATATCAGGTTATTAAATAAGAAGTTGGTAATTCCTAAGCAAAAAAGTTTCATGTCCTTAAGTTTCAATAACATAATCACATTACTATCCTAGTTAGTTTTAACTGTCAAATATGTCAGCCTTAGAATCACATAGAAAAATCTCAATTGAGTAATTTCTTAATCAGATTTGTTTGGAGGGAGGCCTGTGGGGGATTGTCTTCATTGTTATTTTAAGTAGGAGAGTCCAGCCCACTGTAGGCAGCACCATTTCCTAGGTAGGTGGTCCTTAACTATATTAAGAAAGCTGGCTTAAGCAGGAGCCTGCCACAGAACCAGGAAGCAGTGTTATTGTGTCAACTTTCTTCCCTTGCTCCCTGTAGTGATGAACCTTGACATGAAAATATAAGCCAAAATAGCCCTTCCCTTTACTAAGTTGCTCATGCTCATTGTGTTTTATCACACAACAGAAAAGAGACAGAAAACATATCTTCTGGACTTGGCACTATTCACATTCAGATCTTCTCCAATAGTTTCTTGAAATTTATGTATATACAAGCACAGAGAATATATATATATATATATATATATATATATATATATATATATTTAAACATATATGTGATATCTCTCTTGAGATCTTGATTGAGATCTCTCTGTAATCAGAAGAACAACCTGAATGTGGAGAAAGAGAAAACTTCCATTGTGCATACTCATGATTTTATTTTTGCCCCAATTCATTGAAATTAAGACTCAGATTAGTATCCACACCTGTTTGAATATCCATCATTTTAGGGTAGGAGGACACATTGAAAATAAATTTGCATTTATGGAATTTAGAATTCATACAACTACCCTATTGTGGATGGAGCATTCTTCATCTTCAAACATCATGTAGAAGGCACATGGCCTAATAAAAATAAGAAATGTGGACATGTTTTCACTCTCTGAAGGAATTTTACAGCGATCTTATTCTTCTCATAATTTTACCCAACAGCTTACAGCTTTTGAACTTTAATGTTTTTAACATTGACTTCAGGAAAGAATATAGTATGGAGAAGTTACTATCCAATTTCTGATTGGATTCAAGACGTGATCCACAGGGCAGAACACATGTCTGGTACTGAAAACTTATGGCTCAGTGGGTCATAGGCCTTAGAGAAGAAGATACTTCTATTTTTTAATGGATATAGTTTTAGACCACCTTCTAAATACTTATCATTATATCCAAAGATTAATACAAAGACACATAACTCTTCAAAGTGGATAAAATAAGGAACTGTGATGTGCCCTACATGAAAAACCTGAATCAATCTCTCTCTCTCTCTCTCTCTCTCTCTTTCTCTGTCACACACACACACACTCTCTCTCTCTCTCTCTCTCTCTCTCTCTCACACACACACAAGAAGTAGAAGTTTCTCTGAAAAGTTGCTGGGGCACACAGGTGAAAGGATGTCTTGCTAAAGCAGACAAGTGAAAGAATGATCCTGAAGCAGACACAGGTGAAAGGATGTGTGATGAAGGAATATAAATATGACCCCACAGACAATGGGAGACATGCACTGAGCATTGGTTTGGTGCTCTGCTTCACTATTCTTCACTAACAACAGGCATGTATTGGTTCACCTTCCATAGTGTTGCTAAGCTCAACCCGGGGTAATGTCACCACTGAGAGAAACTCGCCCAAGAACTGCTCATGAGCCTCCTGAGGCAGGGCATCATGAAACTTCTCTGGCTTCTCCTCAGACTAGCTGACAGGCGTTGTGGTTTCTAGGGCTGCTGGTGTGTGCTGGTGTCTGCCTGCTAAGAGGACTGGACTGGAACTGCTTGTTCATGTGTGGTGTCTGCTGCCTAGAGGACTGCTCTGCAGCTGCTGCCTGGTATTTGGTGTTTGCTATGGGACTGAACTACTGCTGCCAAAGAAGATCAAGCTTGACCCCAAAGAACTACTGCTGAACAGATCCACTTCCCCCATATCCTAATAACTCTTTTCTTCCTCTGCCTTTGCTAGGTGGTAGGCTAGAGGAGAGGTTGAACCCTTATTAAAAGTAGGCTGCAAAACATTTATGACAACACATGCATGGAGAGAGAGAGAGAGAGAGAGAGAGAGAGAGAGAGAGAGAGAGAGAGAGACACTCAGAGAGAGAGGCGGGGAGAAAGAACTCGGAGAATATCATGGAAGAGGAGTGGGAAGGTTGTTAAGAGTCAGAAGGACTGCTGAAGAATACTTTCACAGATGTGACAGGGCCACTGTATGTGAACTCACAACAGATATGGTCACCTGCACAAGACTTACATAAGATCAAGCCAGTTAAAATTCCAGCATGGATACAAGAGTGGAAGAGGAGCTCCTGGCAACTGGGAGAGGTAGAGACAATTTTCTTCTGGTGGCCTCTGATGGACTGTCTGCCCATGATCTAGTCAATGACACATGCATAGACTGGCAGCAAAATTTGACTCAGTGGGTAAAACAAAGACAACATGAATTTGGGAAGAAAACAGGATAGGGGATCTGGGAGAAGTGGTCAAGGAGATACGGGCTCTAGATATGATGAAAATACATTGTCTATATGTTTCATAGTTATCTAAGAATAAATATGAAGGATGAAAGAACTCTAAAAATTATATCATATCATGATTCCTATTTGTTTTATATATGGAGACAATGGAGCTGGGTGGATGGCTCAGTCAATGAAGTGCTTCCCACACAAGCAGGAAGGAAGACTGGAATCTGACTGCAAAAAGTCATAAAAAGATGGACAGGGCAGTGTCCCAGAAATGTGGAGACAAAGAAAGGGAACCTCCAAAGGTCTCTGAGCATCCAGGCTCAGTTATCTGGAAAGCTTAAGGCCAATAAGAGGCTCTGTCTAAAAAACAAGGCAAATAGCATGTAAGGAACACCTGAAATAGTCCTCTGGCCTCCACACGAATGTGCGCACAACAACCCACACCCACAAAGATAGAAATCGGGTCATGTAATAAGAAGCGGGGCCAAGAGAACTACATTCAGACGGAACTGAGTGCGGCCTTGGGTTTCTTTGTCTACCTTGTGCTGGAGTCCCTGAACCAGGCAAGCAGTTCTGCTTTATTAAATTTAAGGAAATATAATAATAAAATAAAATACCTTCATTTAATTACTGCTAAATGCTTTCAAAGTATACACTAATTTCACTTACTACTATATTGCTTCCCAGTAATTATGAGGCCTGGAGTTCAATCTGTATCGTCACGAAAGAGAAAGTCAGCGGAGAACAGAAATTCAAGTCCAATGTCACAAGGTAGCTATGAAGTCTCAGTTTACAAAACACAATTTACAGTATTAATGTAGTATAAAATTGTACATGTTATTTTCCTCAATAATTTACTTTTTATTCACTTTATCTGCCAATCACAGCCCCCTTCCTCCTCTCCTCCCAGTCACACCCTTACAAGTTCCTTCCCCCATTTCCCCCTCCCCTGCTCCTCAGAGAAGGGGGAACCCCACCTTGAGTACCACCCAACGCTGGGACATCTGCTTAGGCATGTCCTCTCCCACTGAGGCCCAATCAGGCAGTCCAGTAGAGGGAAGGGGATCCAGTGGAAGGCAACAGAGTCAGAAATAGACCTGCTCCACTTGTTAGAGGACTCATAGGAAGGCCAAGCTGCACAACTCCTTCAAATTACACCTGCCTTCTTACAGACTATGCGTGGCTGCATTTAGGGTACAATTAACAAGCTGAGTGGTTGTGACAAATGGTCACATGTGTGCTGTGCATATGGCTAAAACAGTCACTATGTGGTCCCCACAAGAAAATATTTGTTTGCTACCCACATCCTAAAAAGTATTGCCCTCATGTAACGGATTATGAATATCAGCATACTTCTCAAAATCCATTGCAAGTGGAGCCTCCCTAATCCAGAAATCTAGAATTCTCTAAACTCCGAAACTTTCTGAGTGTAACTTTGTGATGGGGTTTCAAAGTGTAAGGTTCTGAACTTGATTTCATTTGGTGAGTCAATCCAAACACAAATCCTTAGAAGTACAGCATAAAGACTGGGGAAATAGCTGACTGGTGAAGTGCCTTCTGTGCAGGCTGAAGGACCTGAGTTCCAGCCCCGAAAACTACATGGAAAACCAGGTGTGGGGGTCACAGGCTTGAAATCCAAGATGTGGACATCAGAGGATCCCTCAGGCTTAGTGTCAGCCAGACTAGCCTACTTGGTGAGTTACAGACCAGTCATAGACTGTGTCAAAACAGCAAGTGGACACATGAAGAATGACGTACAAGGCTTCCTCTGAACTCCATATGTACAAGTACACACATGAATGTGCACACTCATACACACTAGATATACATATACACGCAAGTATTAAAAGTATGTCCATCTTATGCCTATAACCCTGTATTTGAAACAGACAGGATCTTTGTGTCTAGATTCAGATCCAACTCATCTTATTTTAGAGACATCAATGTTCCAAACTCTGAAATAGTTGAACAACCAAAGCACTTGTGATGCCAGTCATTTCAGATAAGAAATACTCAAACTATAAGGACTGCGGTTTCAGTTCACTCTCTGACACATCTCACTACTAAATGCACACCATGAAATCCAACAGGGACCTGCATTTCTGACTTGCTATCCTGAGGCACACAACTGCTACTGTCAGAGACGTTCCATGTTTAATAGTAGGAAAGGGCATAATTTTAACTAATTAACATTTAAAATTAAATGTAAATCAGTTCTTGATAGCCAGCTATAACTACACCCGGGTTATTTACAGATAATTAAAATACTGTCTTCATTGTCCCCATATATGCTATTATATATATCAACAAAGGCATACTTCAAAATCACTACTGCAAAGATTTATTACATGCTGTTCAACTACAGCTTGAAGCATTTAGTGACAGGACTATCTCTTCAGTGACAGCACTGATAGCCACTGTTGCTTTTTAACAGTTGCAGTCATTTATATAGTCTTACATTGTCTGTTGAGCATGCAAGCATATATTTTCTCAAAAGTAAATGTGAATTTCTTGAATCTGTTTTACGAATTATGAATATAAACACTAGCAAAAACATCTAGACCCTCACAAAATCTTAAAATCATAGAGTTAATCTTTGAGCAGTTATAGCCATCTTGAAAATGCTAGGGGCATGCTTCTTGGGGCTGGGAGATGGCCCAGAAGGTCAGGCACTTGTCACACAGGCATGAGCACCAGAGTCCTGATTCCCAGAACGATCTTAAGCATCAGGTGGATGTTGAGATCCTGCCTGAAAATCTGGTGCTAGGAAGGCAAAGACAAGGGGTCTCAGGGCAATCTGGGTAGCTAGACTAACCACATGTGTGACCTCTGGATTCAACCGAAGACTCTGCCTCAATGAATAAGATGGCGTGCTATAGAGAAAGACTTCTGTTGTCAACTTTGAGATTCCACACAAATGCACATACACACCCCCATTTACCCACACATACCCACACACCCACACAAATGGGAGATGCATAGACACATGCACATATACCACACTCATGGTCAAAAAATAGACTGTACTTCTCTGGGTTCCCTTTGAGGAAAGTAAGATTCTTAGAGCTACCCTAAAGAGATATGAAATAAGATAAAAGCAAAGAAATAAATCTGTAAGACACCCAAGACACTGAAGAATCTCACCATAATGTGGTGACCTTTTAGGAAATATATTCTTGGTATACAGATAGTTTGTTCTGTCTTTATGCTGTGTCAGCCTGATAGAAGCAGGAGAGATTTCTCTATTGTGACTCACAATCTCCTATTTTCAAAGGTCTTAGACCATAGGCTCGTGTCTTCTTCATGTTACATGCTCTCCGGAGGCCCTGTCCATGGTAAACCCTATGACTGTGGCTTCAAAGAAACCAACATCTTAAGAACTGCTGGCTATGGGGCTGCGGAGAGGGCTCCGTTGGCAAAGTGCTTGTCCTAAAAGAAGAGGACCAAAATGTGATCCCCAGGCACCACATAGAAAGTAGATGCAACCTGTTGAATATGCCTGGGAAAAAAGAAGGCAAGAGGATCACTAGGCCTACCTGACCAGCCAGTCTCGCCAAACTGGCAAGCTTTAGGTTCAGTGGGAGACCTTATCTCAAAACCTGAAGTGAACAGTTACCGAGGAAGACACCTGATGCTGGCCTCTCCTCACTGTACTATGGTGATTTGAATGAGAATGCCCCCATAGGCTCAGATATTTGAATAATGGATGGCCAGCTGATGGAACTCTTTGAGAAAAATTAGGAGGTATGGCCTTGTTGGAAAAGATGTGTCACTGAGAGTGGATTTGAGGGTTCAAAACCTCACACCATTTCATGTTAGTGCTATCTCTCCCTTTCCCCTGCTTGTGGAGCAGATAGAAGCTCTCAACGGCTGCTTCATCACCAGGCCTGCCTGCCTGCCTCCATGCTCTCCCCCAAGATGGTTATAGACTCACTCTCTGAAACTGTAATCCCCCATAAACGGCTTCTTCTCTTAGTTGCTTAGTGCATGGTGTCTTATCACATCAATAAAAAAGTAACTAAGACAGATACACGGTACAATCCTAAAGGAACTCTGATGCAGCATGATGGGGAGGGTTGAGGAGGAAGACGCCATAAAAAAAAACAGGCTATGTTCAAGTGTAGTCATGAACATGGGTAACAGTGCCCAGTTAGAGGATGTAAAGGTTATATTTTTCTTAAAAAAAATAAAATAAAAATAAGAAAAAGTCTCTGTGGAAACCAGCCAATCAACATAAATGTTTCTCAAAGAACTAGAAATGGGTCTTTCACATGACCCAGCTATACTCCTGAGTATTTCTTCAGGGGACTGTAAGCCAACACATCACAGAAATCCATGTACTGCAGTATATACTGAAGTACTGTTCCTAACAGCTAAGCCACTGACCATGAGAACTGGGTTGGATCCCTGGGACCCACACAGTGGAAGGAGAGACTCTACCCCTTTAAATTATTGTCAGACCTCCACAAATACGCTGCGACACTTGCACATTGTACACACACACACACACACACACACACACACACATACACACACACACCACACCATACCATACCACATCACTTCACATAACAAAATAAATCTAACTTGAAAAATACTGATTTTTTTTACACTGATTCTAAACACACAAACATTAAAAATAAAATACAGAAAACATGAGTAAGTTCAGTGTTGTTCCTTTGCCCCCTGTGTTCTTAAGAAGTATGTGGCATCTGACACTGTATGCAGACATGGGAATCCACAGCACACTCTAACATGTCTAATTGAAGGGTCAGAGCATCTAGCTTGTCTGTATTTAGACAAAATCCAAGGACGCTCTACAACACAGAGCAGGGATTAAGTTGATGGAGCTCATTACCCAACCAGAGGTAGGAGAAGCTAGAAACAGAAATAGATTTAAATGGCTCATATAAATTAATGACTGGCCCATCACAGTTAATGAGTAAAAACAGTCTGTGTGGGTCATGCTAGATGGGTTTGAAGTTGACCTCAAAGAGCTCTCTGGCTTTGCCAAGACTGTCAGACACAGAGATGGCAGGTGGGCACCCTGCAGTTCTCCCAGACAGTTCTCACATCTGTTTAGGAAAATCTTCAAACACCATAGTATGTGATGTTACAAACTGTGAGGTTTCTGGACAAGGCCTAGAAAGTGGATATTCAAGAATCAAGTCACTGGCCGGGGAACAGGCTCAGTAGATACAATACTTGCTACACAAGCAGAAGGACCTATGCTCAGATCCCCAGCACACTCATTTAAAAGCCAGGCCCAGAGATGAGAACATGTAGTTCCAGGACTGGTAAGGCAGACTTAGGGGGATCCCTGAGGCTTATCAACCAGACAGCACAGCCAACATACTAAGCTCTAGTCAGCGAGACAATGCCTTAAAAAAACAAGTAAATGAATATTTATATTAACAACTAACTAAATGAGATGGAGTCTGATACAGAAAAATGCATGATGTTAATCTCCGACCCACACATGGATGCAGAGGTAATCACACACCCCGAAGCCAGGCTTTGGCTACGCAATAACCCAGACAACTCTAACATTTCTTGTTCTCACAGGGAGGCATGAGCTGACATTTTTCAGTTCTAAATGTTGGGTAGCCTCAGGTGTCTACAACCCCACAAGGAAGACTGCATACAGAAGTTGGCACATTTGTCTCCACTGAATGCTCAGACAAGAAACAGGAATCCTCCCAGACACCCTGAATCTGTAAGGCTTTCGTGGTTTGTCTGTCAACACACAGACTTCGACACGGCAATTCCAGATTCTCCTCTCACTGAGTTACAGCAGACGCTTATGTTACTTCTGTCTGTAGCACAGGGTTCCCAGCCCATTATGGAATATATACGCCTAGCTGTATGTGCTTAGTAAGAGATTTCATTTGATCCGAAGTGGTAAACAGTCTTTATATTAAATCTGGTTATCAAAAACCAAGGGAGGAGGCTGGGAAGATGCTCAGTCAGTGGAGTGCTTCAAGCCTGAGGACTGGGGTGAGGTTCCAGAGCCTAGGACAGAAGCTCAGTGTGGTGGGACACAAAAGTCTTCCCACTGTCAGGGAGATGGGAGACAGACAGACCTCTGGAGGTCAGTGGCCAGCTAGCTTATCTGAATTGATAAACACTAGGCGACTGAGAGACCCAGACTCAAAAATATAAATTGGAAAATATCTTCCTAGACCTTCCTAGCTGACCTCCTTCCCTCACGTGTCTCTTGCTAAGAACCCCTCAACTATTGCTTCCAAAGCTTAGCTCATGTCTTCTCTATGAAAATGTTAGGATACCTGCCTCTTGACAATAGTCCCAGTTAATTAATGTGCTATAATATCTAGCAACACTTTCTAGAAAGAAAAAATCTACCCTGTATTTATCTCATAGTTTTCATTACTATGAAGATAAAGAGGCATGAGTTTTTTGTTTTGTTTTGTTTTGTTTTTGAAAAAAAGGCATTCCTTACTACATTCTAAATCTTATCTTTGTACATACAGATCAGGGTGGTTTTGACCCCTCATCAAAGAATCCTCTCTTTACATCAAATGGATAGCATCACAGAAAATCACAACTAGATACAATGCAGAAATCAACAGATGGTGGGGAGTCTAGTTCCCCCCCCCAAAAAAAAAAAACTCATCTACATCACTGCTCCTGTATCAGTGACTCAAAGAACATTTCAGAAGAAGGGCAGGAAAGATTGTAAGAGACAGAACACCGAAGTCTGCTATGAAATAGTTGTTCCTACAAACAGGTGTATAAACGAGACCATAGCAACGTCAATCTCAAAAACATGTTAACATGGAAGAGCAAAAATGTCATGGGATCCCAAACCCAGACAAAGAACTACAGGCAACTAATGACTGCTTGGAGGAGATGAGCCCCTTGATGGTTGGCCAATGCAGAGTGGTTAGCCCTGAAACCATAGACAAACAAACAAACAAAATCCAGATTGATCGGCATGTACGTGTATGTGTGTATGTGATACACACGAATATATAAGAATGTAACCATAATGACATAAAATTACAAAAAAGAGGCTATGAACCTAAGAGTGGAGTAAGATGGGAGAGGTTCAAGAGAAGGTAGCTGGGAGGGACAGGAAGGAGGAAAGAGGGGAAAGGATTGTGCTTCTCTTTCAATTAAAAACATATTTAAGAAGCTACATTTCTATTGTATATGTGTTTACATTCAAGTTCATGTGCATATGTGTGCACTGTTGTCCATGGAAGGCAGAAAAGAACATTAGGTCTTTTGGAACTGGAGTTACAAGCTGTGGTCAGCCAAATATGTGTGCTGGGGACTGAGTTTATGTTCTCTGAAAGAGCAGTGTGTGCTGTTAACCCCTGAGCCATCTCTCCAGCTCAGAAGGAAAGCTTCATGCAGTCATGCTTAACTGTAAGCCAACTATGAACATTATTTCCAAATATTGACTTCATAAGTAGAAAGACAACGGAAACTGTCCTGCTTTTGAGCTATCAGGGAACAATATTTCTATAGTGCAGTGGTAAGTAACCAGAGTCAGGAAAAAAACCAGAAATTTTATCCATAAAGTTATAATGTAATAAGTGGGCCAAAATAAGCTTCCTGTGGATTGGGTATGGGGACACTAGGAAGAATCAATGGGATTTGATTTTTTAAAAAGTCAGAATTTCTGAATTCATCACCTCCTCTAGACATGTCTTTTTTTTAAAATAAAATGTCTGTACCACATTGTGGAAACCGGAAGAATCTAAAAGCAAATTACATTAGCACATAGCTAAGAAGGCCTGCTCTTCCCTCTGCCTTTAGCAGAATCTTCCATTCTCCCCAGCTGGGCTCTAGATACTTACTGCATTAGGGACATCATCTCTAGCACTTATCGTCCCACGATTCCTGAACACTGGGCCAGGAAATGCTCAGTTAGCAACCGTGCCTTTCAGTAACATTCTAAAACTTACTACTTTCTGTCCCCTAGAAGGCCAGAGAATTTATCCAACCAAGTTCTAGCCAACAGGAAGAGTGCCCATCCCCTTGTTAATATTAACTTCAATGTGAACGAACTCTTACCCACAAAATAAAGACTTGGCTTTGGAGAAATGAAGCCCTGAAAGGGGACGTGGGGGGAGGACCAGGCAATTTACAAGGAGGATTAGGGTGGAAATGGATCTTTCTAAATTTAAAACACCCCCTGCCCTTTCTTGAAATAATGATTTATATTCTTGGAGTCCACAAGAGAGTAATTAGATATGTGTGGCTCACGCTGGAATCTTAGGTATTTTGCCTATAGGCTATTAACAATTAGTACCACAGAGGGAAGGCTCATAAAGTTAGAAAAACAAGCCTTGCTGTAATGGCTAAAACTGGACTTGTAATCTGGTCACAACGAAATCTGTCATACTTACATTATAACCACAGATGCTAAGATTGGAAGCAAAGGGCTAGCTTGAAGCTCGGTGGTAAGGTGTTTGTCTTTGCAGCACGTGGGAAGCCCTAGATGGATGCCTACTGCCACAGCACCACCATAACAACAGGAAAAGGAAACTGAGTGACTAGAGCTGTCAGTCGGTGGCCATGATTAAGTAGGGTCAGGTGGGTAAGCTGTGTGGTGGGCGAGAGAGGCCTTTGGAAACTAAAGATGGAGGAAAGCATTATAAAACGTCTCGGGTTAAAGTGTTCTGAGGGCCTGGTGAGAAGGCTCTGCTTGGAAATTCTTGCAGGGCAAGCATGCAGATGTGTGATCTAGCCTGGGACCGTGTTTAAGCCTGGGACCCCGTTTAAGAGCTAGGTGCAGTGTAAGTGAGGAAAAACTCCTAGAGGTGGCCGCGGTGCCTAACAGAATTAGGGAGCTATAACTTCAGTGAGAGACTATCTCAAAAATTTAAGGCAGGGAATCACTTCAGAAGACAGCTAGCCTGAACCTCTGATACGCTAGCACACACATGTGTACATACACACATATGTATACACACACATGAACAGAGAGAGACACACACATGCACATAGACACACACACACACACACACAGAGGGGGCGGGGGGGGAAGATGGTGCAGATAAGATAGAATAGATAAAAGTATAGTTCCTAACAGCAACATTATGGCCAGGGGCTGAAAGACATGTTGCTGGTTTTATAAGATTTATCTTTATTATTTGTGTATCTGTGTGTGTGTATCTGTGTTTCTGTGTGTCTGTGTGAGCATGTCCACAGAAGCCAGAAGAGGATATGAGATCTGGAGATGGAGTTACAAGAAGCTGTGAGCCACTGGATGTGAGTTCACTGTATGGTCAGCTAGCACTCTATCCCCAAAGCATTTCCCCAACCAGCAGTAGGAGTATTACATCCTCCAGGATGAGGGCCATACGGACTCCCATCTATGCTGCTCCGAAAGGCACTCACGCAGGGTTCGCTCTGACAGTCCTCCCTTAAGGATGCCCTTCTCTATGATAAATGGTAATATGTTGAAACCCCACTTCAGACCCTGTCCTCAAGTTATAACTTAGTGCTATGCTTTCTCCCCTTCAAAACTGACACTACAGGTTAAGTTAATTCAGGACAATGGTTATACGGCAAGCATAAGAACATGAGTTCAATCTCCAGCAGCCATGTAATAAAAAATAAATAATTATGATAATAAAACTAGCCACGAGAGTACATGCCTGTAATTTCATTAATGTGGGGCAGATCCACGGGGCTAGTTGGCCCGCCAGACAAGCTGAGTTGGCAAACAGCAGGCCAACTCAAGTTTGCAGTGGCCAGAACTGATAACAGAAACAAATAATCCTGATACAGTCTAAACAATGAGAATATCACATAAAACTCACCATTTTCATTTCAAAAGAAAAGAAAGGGCCAATTACGTGATGTGACCTGAACACCTGTTATGTTCAGCTCTATACTAGCTATTGTTCAAGTAGCCAGAAAGTAAAGCCAGGTACTAACATTATTTGCAAAATCCAAATTTTGTATGGGATAATTGTAGAGATTTGAAAAGACATGTCTCTCCATTTATGTATGTTTATATGCATTATTATACTATATTATATACATATACATATATGTATATATATGAGATATAGTCTCAAGGTTGAGAGGATGGAAACCCAGATATACTGAAGAATCCATATAAGATATGGGGAGCAAGGGACTAGGGGTGATCTTTGAAGGATGACTGGGACTCAATGATTTTCAGTGTGGAGACCAGTTAGAAAGCACAGGAAACATGGGCGAACTTGAGAAGAGTGGTGTGAAGAGAAGAGTGGTGTGAAGAGATGAGTGGTGTGAAGAGAAGAGTGGTGTGAAGAGTGGTGTGAAGAGAAGAGTGGTGTGAANAGAAGAGTGGTGTGAAGAGTGGTGTGAAGAGAAGAGTGGTGTGAAGAGATGAGTGGTGTGAAGAGAAGAGTGGTGTGAAGAGTGGTGTGAAGAGAGCATGGTTAAAAAGAGAAACAGTCAAGAATTTCAGTGTAACATGGTCAGCCTCTCATCCTGCTCTAAAGATGTTTGCTTTTGCTAGAAAATCTCCAGGACTAAGAATTCCTCACGTATTTATTTGAGAAGCTAATCCTCTGAGATGTTAGCATGACCTGAAGGAGTTGGGGCTGGAGAGCAGACTCTGTATCATGATTACTGTATGAACATGAAGACCTGAATTTCGATCTCCATAACCCACGTAAAAGCCAAAAATGGGCACACTGATAACCCAGCACTGGAGGGCATGTGAATACAATCGCTATGGTTTACGAGTTAACCAGTCTAATTTCAAGTACTGTGATTTTGTCTCAAAAAAAGGTTTAGTGCAGAACACTGGTGGAAAACACCTGATGCTGATCTCTTGTTGTCACATGTGTACTTGTGGCCACACACACTTTCATACATTCCTGCACACATGTATGCACGCGCACACACACACACACACACGCGCACACACACACACACACACAGACACACGGACTTAAGGAGTCATGTAATGACACTTCTCATCCGGTGACAACTGCAAGCATCAGGTGATTTTCCTAGATTGCCAATTTCCATTTTTCTGGAAATGGGAACTTTCATGAAACAGCTGAAGGGGAGAAAGGTCTATTTCAGCTAGGCATGGCTTTGAATACATTTTAAACAATATCTTGAAGCAAATGTTCTCTAAAGCAAACACATTACTGTGCGCGTGTCTGAACCAAATTGGGAACTTGCACTCATTCGTGACATCAAAGAATTTCTCTTTTACCGCCTGCAGCTCTCTCCACTCATGTCTCTTTCTTCTTTCTTTCTTCCTCTTCCATTATTCTTTTGACACAAGACCCATACCTCCTAGACTGGCTTACAACTCACTGTATAGCTAAGATTCATCGTGAGCTTGCAGTCTTCTGGCCTTTGCCTCCTGTGGGTTTAGCGGCAAACATCACTCCATCAGATTTATGTGGTGCTGGGACTAGAACCCAGGACTTCGTGCAGAATACACAAGTACCCCTATTCACTAAGCCACCTCTCCATCCCCTCACTGGATCAAAGGTGATACAGCAGAGTCAAATAATGCAAGGGAGCTGGTCTAGATGAAAACACTGGGCTTCTGATTAGCCAGTCTCAACTTCCAGAAGACACAGAAGGCCCAGTACAAGACAGTTTCCCTTTATAGGGATTTTAACCTCAATATGATTGCTCCGCCTTTGTTAATGTCCTGAGACTGATTTTTTTTGTTGTACCATGCTGTGCTCAAAACTCCTGTGCAAACTTAAACATTAGTCAATAGAATGGTTTCCTGGAAAACCTTTTGAAAGTGGCCCAGGTCTCTGACCTCACTCTGCAGCCCACTGGCAGCCAGGGTGCTGTTTTATTGCCTCTGGAATGTTCAGGCCAAGAGACAGCTAGGGAGTCAGAATTTCAAGCCAAGGAGGTTTATGAAGATCGTAGCTGCTTTCAAGATAGGAAACTGCCACTGTCAACTCTTAGTGGTTTTATGCACCTAAAGTTTCTCTTTGGCTTTTTTTGACCTACCTGGTGACTGACAAAAAAAAATAGATTAACACTTCTAAAGTGTTTTTATTTGTCTGAGGGTTCTGTAAGATCCCTTACCACTGTATTACAATGTGATGACTGCTAAAGCCCAGGGTTGGGAGCTTGCAGGATTCTTGACAACTCAGACAGCACACCTCACGTGGAGTAAATCTTGGAGATTCACCATGGAGTTCACATCTATGATTTACCATTATTGGGTATATGCAGAGAAGGTGTTGCTTGAGAAGAAAGTGGGTGTGGGTTCACACAGATCTCCTTGGATGGTGTCTGCCCAGGAACTCAGCCAGACTCTGTACCCTTAACCAACCCTCCAGTCAATCTAGTAGCTTCTGTTCTGACACCTTAGTGTCCTCTATCAACAACTGAGCGAATGTACTCACTTCTTTGTCATCATTGACCCAGATTTTTTCTCTAGGGTTATTTATGAGGTCAAATTGTACATGCAATACATACTGGGGCTCAGTACAATCTCTGGAGGAAAAAAAATCTACTTTGTGCTTTCTCTTCCTGAGAGACTCAAATACACATTTCCTAGATCCTCAGGTAAAAGTAGAAACCAAAAAACTGTCTCGGGTCTCTGAGCACGGAAAGCTGTGGAAAACTGGGAGGAAAGAATGCTAGTCCTTTAGGGCTAGGAGTTGGCTCAGTGGGGAAGGTGCTTGCAGTGCACACTTTAGAAGCAGAGTTAGAATCCAGTGTCCACGTAAAAGCTGGGCATGGTGGGGCATGCACCTTTGGCTCCAGCACCTGAACATAGAGACAGGGTCCTTCCTAGGGTTCTATGACCAGCCAGTCTGCCCTAATTAGCAAACTTCAGGTTGACTGAGGCCCAGTCTTAATAAATCAGGTGGAAAGCTACTAATAAAGATACCCACTGTCAACTGATAGTCTCAGGGGGTGCACACATAGCTCAGTAGACCTGGACACACCCTTCCTATTCACCTGCTACACCTAAGTGACTCCTTTCAAGGTCATATGCCCTACACAGGAATATTGCAGTGCTAGATCTGAACACTATTTTGTTTTTAAAAATCACTCCTATATTCATGAGCAAAAAATTAAACAAAAATCCATTATAAATTACCCATTTCACTTCTCTTTCTAAATTGAGAGGGACATTTTATCATCTGTTACTGCATAAACACTGCAGAGCTCCTCAAATGCATTTTTATCAACTGGGTCACCCTGCTTAGAGTTTTTCTTTCAACTGCACGGGGGATGTTTATGATCTTTATTTTCCCATATAAATCTACAAGAAGACTTTTCCTTGGGGCTCTTTACTTTAATTCCAAACAAATTATATTAGGTTCCTAGCTGTTACATTGATAATATGATTCTATGCATGACTAGGGCCAAGTAAGACAAATGTCTTCAGATTGGTGACATGGTTACCTGTGTCTCTGGTGCGCCCCAATACTATCATTTCAAAGTTTTAGGTATCTGAGACTATATTTGAATAATATAAATTTATTTTAAATAGATGTATTTTTCTTGTATGTATATGTATATTTATATGTGAATGTATATTTACATGGTGTGTTTGTGTGTGTGTGTGTGTGTGTGTGTGTGTGTGTGTGTGTGTGTGTGTTGAGACTAAAATACAACCTTCTCATGAACCATCTGCCTTGTTTTGGGGGACAAGTCCCCTTATTGGGGTGAATATTATCATGTAGATTAGGCTGGCTGGTCACTGAGCCTGAGATCCACCTGTCTCTGCCTAGTGTGCAGTGGGATACAAGGGTATGTTGCTGCCAAGCAATGCGGGTTCCAGGGACTGAGCCAAGGTCCTCATGCTTGCATGGCAAGTTCTTCGCCAGCTGAGTCATCTCTTCAGCCCCCAGCAGTGCAACCCTTTACATTGTCTGTGATCCTTTTCTACAATGTATTTCATCACAGGCTTTGGGTACCTAGCATCCATCATTAAAGTACATTAAAGTACACGTGTCTTCCTATTACAGTAGAAGGCATATTCATACATCCACAGGTTAATCTAGCAACTCTGTCTATAATGTGCTTCATTGGATTAAATATAGATAAAACTAGATCTGACTTTCTAATCATCCTTGGTATAATTGAACCTTCAATTGTTTTCTTGGCCCAAGATGACCTTTATTCAAACACTTGGGCACTCCCTAAACAAACAAGAAAGCAGATATACACAAATAACCCAAGTAAAGTCTGCTATAAGCCTAGGAAGGTAGTGATGTGTCTCCTTAGGTGGCTTCAGAACATGAAGGCTAAACATGCCCTTACTCCCTAAAGTAGGTCCTGTAGTGGACATTAAGTAATCCCTGGGTGTGCAGCTTAACCTGTCATCTTCTTTAGGATGGTCCAGTGCTGACATAACTATTGAAGCATGAACCAATGTTCAGCTTCATTATCCTCTGTGCTGGGCAGAAGGTGTGGCTTAGAGACCAGACTCTTATCTTGGTTGGGGACTGGAATTGTCTGACTCTCGTAAACAATTCCTGGTGGGTAATTGGGGAAATAACATTGATGATTGTCCAGGGGGAGGCATGGGTCTTGCACTTTGCTGAGAATATAACTATGATTTAGAAATTTAGCACAAGGGTTTAGAGTAGGAGAAGCAATAGATAGCTCAATACTCTGGTCTCCAGTTGCTTTGGAGAGGGTTCCAGAAGCTGTTACAGAGTTGGCATAAGGTACTGTTTGCTCTTATTGCTGTTAGAGAGCTTGGAATTCTGTCTCTGCTGCACATCTAACCCCCCAGAGATAGCCTCTTTATCTCCTGAAGGGATTTAAACAAACTACAGTTCTTATTTTATTCTGTGTCCATTGTTAAGGATTCATGCAGAGGAAGTTTGCACGTTGCCAATTAAAATCCCCCTCCCCAGTGGAGGTCTAGGATTCCAGCAGAGGCAAGACATTTAATACTCATGGCTCCTTAGTCTACATGCATTAACCCCATGAGGGAAGAGGCATACTAACATACTAAGAGGTTGAATAATATAAGAGCCAAGATACATGGGAGGAAAATCTCTGGGAGAGTCAAAGACTGATGCTAAACAGGATCAACTCTTGTTTGTGCCTGTGCTTTACAAGTGCAAGCCAACCTTTTCAATAGGGCATTACAAAGACCTTTCTTTTCATGGCTTCCAGCAGGTAGTTTTAATATTATTTTAGACATAGGGACAGAAACACAATAGATAGATAGATAGATAGATAGATAGATAGATAGATAGATAGATAGACAATTGCAAAATCATGTTTTTAAAAAATACCATTTTCACATAGTCTGTATGTGTGTATGTATATGTGCCATTCTGTATCTGTGAAGGTCTGAAGACAAACAATGGGAATCAGGTCTCTCCTTCAATGTGGGTCCCAGAAACGGAACTCATATCACCAAGCTTAACAACAAGCACCTTGACCCACTGAGATGATCTAAAAGTGTAACTCTGTCTGTGTCACAGAAAGAATTCTTTCCCAGAAGTATTCTGCCAGAAAATGTAAACTGACATCACTGTTACAGAGAGTATGGAGGAATATCTGGGAACATCTGGGATGAGGGTTATGTTGTGTCAGTCTCCATTTCCTTTGGGAAAGCAAATCCAGAGAATGAAAGCAAGTTATATTAATTCTAAATACTCTTTTCTTTCAGAGTAGGGATCACAGATAAACCAAAGAGCAAAGGAGAACTTCTATTTTTCAAGAATTTTGTTAAAATTCTTTGATGGCTAGAAGGGAGGTGCCCCGTCCTCTTTTTCTAACAGGTTCTGTACATGTTGATCAATTAAGTGCTTTAGTTTTTCTGGCAGTGCAGGAACTGTGCCCCATGGGAAGCAGAAGTTAAGTGCTTTCCCAAGGCAAGCAGTTCATAGTCAATATCTTATAGATTCTTGGAATTAGGTATCGAGGCTTCGGCTGCCCTTCAGAAAGGTGAGGGTGGGTAAACAAAATGAAACAAAAATCCCTAGAGTTTCCGTCTGAGGACATGACTCATTGTCAATAAATTACTTCCTATGCAAGCATGAGAACCTGAGTCTGGATCAGCAGAACCTATGATAAGAAGCCAGGCATGGTGGTATCGGCAAGCTCAGCACCATGGAAGTGGAGACCAGAGGATCCCTGGAACTCACTGGGCTTAACAGCCCAGGCCTTCCAAGCCAGTGAGAGACTGTCTGGAAAAATCAAATTGACAGCACCTAAGGAATACCAACTGAGGTGTCCTTTTACCTACACACACACACACACACACACACACACACACACACACNACACACACACACACACACACACACACACACACACACACTCACACACACTCACACACACTCACACACACTCATACCAACACACAGAGAGAGACAGAGACAGAGTGACAGACAGACAGAGCAAGAGAGAGGAGCTTGGCTCTGGCTTTTCTGAAGCACCCTTTCTCTTGTCAACAATATATACATCTCATATTGTCATTATGCCTCACTATCAACCTTCTAGCCCATTATCATCAGGGTGAAAAATATGGAAGATGATTCGAGTCTTATATGTTATATTGTTAGGTATCAAATATGGAAGATGATTCGAGTCTTATATGTTATATTGTTAGGTATCAAATATGGAAGATGATTTGAGTCTTATATGTTATATTGTTAGGTATCAAATATGGAAGATGATTCGAGTCTTATATGTTATATTGTTAGGTATCAAGACTAATATACCATGCCCTAAGGACTGGTTCTTAGTAGCACAGTGATAGGACATGTTCCAAAATGGATTGGATCGGGGTAGTTTTTAACACATGCAGGTGTGAGATATGTGTGGATGTGGGTGTGCTCATTCATGGAGACTTGAGGTTGGCAATGGAGTATCTTTCTCCATTGTCCCCCCCCTTATATATGTATAACATATGAATAATGCCAACACCCTGAGAAATTCGGCAATTGCCAAGTTTACAAGTAGGTGTCACCTAATGTGTTCAATGTATTTGGACATGGTCTATTTTCTTAAATTATCTGTAGTTATCTGTAGTGACCCAGGGTGTTGGTGTTTCTGCATCTATTTTGCATCTATGCTTCCATACATGATTATTTAAAGCACTGGTTCTCTACAAGGGATGATATTAATGTCCTCTTGTAAATATGAGGGGCATGTCTTCAGATATTTTGGGTTGTCACAATATGTGTTTCTGGCATACAGACCTTTGTGTGTGTGTGTATGTGTGTGTGTGTGTGTGTGTGTATGTGTGTATGTGTGTGTGTGAGTGTGAGAGAGAGAGAGAGAGACAGACAGACAGACAGACAGACAGAAACAGAGACACAGAGACAGACACAGAGACACAGACACACACACAAAGAATATGTTGAAGGTCAACCTTGGAATTTTGAGACACAATATCTCACTGGAAAGAGGACCTCAGTGAGCTACACAGGCCCACCTGTTTCCACCTCCTCAGCACTAGGATCACAAGCACGCCTCCATGCCCCCATTTTTATGTAGGTGTTTGCAGGACAGGGGTGAGTGTCTGGCTATGGGAAGCCACAGAATCCCAGCTTGGTGGGTGGTGGACAAGGGGCAGTCTTAGGTACCAGGTTCTCAGTCTCCGGCATCCCAGCCACCTCTGGACACCTCTGAAGAACTAAGAACAGAATGAGGGTCCCTGTGGGCGGTTCAGTTAGCCCCGGGCCAAAGGGAGGAAAGGGCAGGAGGAGAGAGAGACGCTGGGTGGTTCCCATGTGGGCGAGAGTCTTTGGTGGCTGGAGCACAGGAAGGCCTTCGGGCAGGAGGTTAGATGCGGCTCCTTAGGGGAAAGCCTATCCCATCGTTCAAGCACGGCTGACAGAGACAGTCCATGGTTTTAGAGCTTTATTGTAGCAAGGCAGGGAAAAAGAGAGAAGGTAGAAAGAGGGAGAGAGGCTGGCCATGGCCACATGGAGAGCATGGTAAGGGAGAGAGAGAAGGAGGGCTAGAGATGAGAGTAAGAAAAGTGAGAGCTTAGAGAGAGAGCAAGTAAGGGAGAAAGAGAAGGAGGGCTAGAGATGAGAGTAAGAAAAGAGCTTAGAGAGAGAGCAAGGAGGGGCCAAGCAGCCTCTTTTATAGTGGGATGGGCTATCAGGTAACTGTGGGGAAGAGCATACCTAGCTATAGTCAGGTAACTGTGGGGGTGGAGTCTAACCAGAATGCCAGAAGCTTGGGACATTGTCTGCGTGACTTATAGTCACACAATTATGGAGTTGGAGGCTCTGTGGTGTCAGGCACCTGACTCTGGGAACATGGCTTGCTTTTCCATCCCTTGTAGAGTTTTCTACTGGATTGCAGGAGCAAGCCTCACTCAACCAAAATACACTGCCTATCACAGCCCACAGGTGTTAGGGATCAAATTCAGGTTCTTATGTTTGTGTACCAAGCATTTCTTCAACCTGAACTTTTTATTTCTTACAGTAGATCTAGAGTGTCTCAATTATGACTTAGAGAATTGGAAACCTGTTTAAATCTGTTTTTGATTAGTTACTTCTAGTAAATTCTTCAAAGTTTTGCATGACCCATATTATATAGTACCATCACACAGTATTTGGGATTATCAAATGACTAGAATAAAAGATATTTGTTAGGTATACATTCCCATAAGTACAATATACTATACTACAAGCAATTCATGTAGTCTTGATGCTTTGAACTCTAAAACAGTAGGTCTCCTAGTGACCTTTACTTGACACCACCTAGACAAATATAGGAGACAAGTCTTGCAATTGAGGAATTACCTGAACAAGATTAGCCCAGGGGAATTTCTGTGGGGAGTTGTCTTGATTGTTACTGTGGGCAACACCATCCCCTAAGCAGGTGACCCTGGGCTCTATAAAAAAGCTGGCTAAGCAGGAACTTGTGAGTGAGCCAACCAATAGTGTTCCTTTGTCATTTCTGATTCCAGTTCCTGTTTGAGTTTCTGCCCTTACATTCCTCAGTGATGGAAGTGTAAATCACATAAATTACTTCCTCTTATAAGCTGCTTCTGGTCATGGCATTTGCCACAGAAAGCTAGAATGCTAGCTAGAATGCTGGCTTCCTTCTATAGATAAAGGAACTCGTCCTGAATATTATTCATTTGCTAGTTATGACAGGCTAAGACAAAAGGCCTCCCATCCCTTAGTCTCCTCCTCGTTCCATAGCTGTGAAACTATGCCACTGCTACTGTTCCATGCATATTTCACATGTGGCATGAAAGAATAAATTCATGCATGAATATTCATGAGTTCAATTTGTAATTTCCAACTGTCTATAAATTCTAAACTCTTAACTTGATGCTACAAATGGATAAAGATTTTTATCCAGTGTTAGAGACATTTTCCACTATTATTTCTTATGGTCTTTCATGTCAATCAAAGACATTTAGCCAAATCAGAAAAAGTAGGGTTTATAAAAATAATCACATACAAAAAAATACTTTCATCTTAATGTTAACTTTCCATATCAGAACAAATTAAGAAACAGGAAATCAAGAGTGTGTTTTGACATTAATTAATATACATGTCACGTGGATGTTTGTAAGGTTTTATTTTTTATTCTGTATATGCAGGGATGTTGCATGCACATAAGTACAATGAATACAGAAACCACA
Organism: Mus pahari; assembly: GCF_900095145.1. Lineage (NCBI taxonomy): Eukaryota > Metazoa > Chordata > Mammalia > Rodentia > Muridae > Mus > Mus pahari. The sequence goes on from NC_034594.1 coordinate 101,060,199, forward strand.
GAGGCCAGGAAAGGATGTTGGAGCTGCTGAAGCTAGAGTTAGAGGCACTGGTGAGGTGCCCAATATGGCCGCTGGGAACCTAACCCAGGTCCTCTGTGTAAGCAGCAAGTGCTTCCAACTGCTGAGCAATTTCTCCAAACCACATCCATTTTTAAGATCAAGTAGGAAGGTACAGAGGGGAAAAAAAGACTTTATTGTATATTTAAGAGGGTTGAGATCTAGTTGTAGATTCTGATTCCATCCATTTCTTTATATACATCCATAAATATTTGCCTTTTAAAAAAGACTTTGCTGTTACCAAAGAGATTGAACCTAAATGCCTGTTATTGTTGGATGGCTGTATTTGAGGTCCACAAATTCCCATATAATTCCACATCTCAAAGACAGATGATAGGACTATTTCTATAATATACTAAGCAGGATCCCAAAATAACAGAGCTACCTTGAGGATGATTACAATACATTTTTGTGTCATTGCAGATGCTTAAAAAAACAAGTAAAGCTGTAACTTCCTCTATGAAGCTAAGGAAACTATTTAAAAATATTTTTCTGTGAGTATATATGCCTGTGTAAATGTTTATATGTGCACATGCATATACATGCACATAAAGGTCAGATGACAACTTTAGATTCCATTCTGTGGAGGCTTTTCAGCTTGCTGCTTGAGATAGAGTCTTTCATTGGCCTGGAAATCTCCAGTTAAATATATTCAAGTACTTGACTCTAAAATTATAATATACTGCCATACAATTTTAGTACATCAGGTAATGTGCAGAGCCACAATAAAGGGTTCATCCCCCACGATAATTGTAGCAGTCACCAATCACTGGTTTAACAAACACATGAATCTATGACTTAAGGGGAGAGTTTGTCTAATTTCAGACACTCTAGTTAAGCTCAGGTACATGACACAAGGTTTTTCTCAAGATCCCCCATACAGCATAGTGTCCATGTGATTCATGAGTAAAGTGTTCACAAAACCTGATCATCACCAGAAAGGACTTTGCCACCAGTCCTTGACACTCGTGTATTCTTAGAAGTTCCGATGTTACCTTAGACCATGACAAACCCTCCCACTTCAAGTCAGTCAAGTCAGGGTCAGTTTGGAAAACAAAATCAACTGTAATTGCATGATTTAGTATAAAGTTTAGAAATCTATTCTTGGTCTTCTTTTTTTTTTATTTTTCATAATACCCTTTTCCATTTCCTCACTGATAGTCACTCTGACCATTCAAATACCATTATTACCCTCTGTTGTTATTCAAATAGAAGGGGGTTATTGAACCCTCTGACATCATACCTGAAGAGTTATTGCTCCAAAAAGAACGATGTGGAAGTTTGCACATAAAACTCTGCTCTCTTCACATGCTTGAAATGAGATTTAACTCAGCCATGTCTAAGACCAATGATTTTTATTAGCTACCCCATTCCCATGCATGTTGTTACTTGGTTCAAAGAGATGGCAAACCATACTCCTCCACAGTGATGTATACAAGGTATATGTTAAAACTTACTGTCCAAATTAAATTCAAATTTTTCTTTCATCAGAAGGCAGCCATTATTGTTGCTATATATTTTTCTCTTGAAAGACAGAGCAAAGGGAATAGTCTACACAAGGAGTTTAAATGTAATTTTATAAATGTCATAGATCAGTTTTAAATATGCTTTCAAATAGATCTATAGAAAAGTACAACTTAAACATTGCAGCTTTGTACATAGTTGCTAGTTTTATGTATGCTCTAGTTTTCCCAAAACAAAGAACAAATAATTATGAAGGTTATAGTTCCCCAAAACAAATCTTGTTAATGTCATATTAGCTAATAAGCAAACGACTGGTGGACAAGAGACACAATTCCATGGTTAGTGTTTGCTACACATGGTTACAAGCAGGAGGATCAGAGTTTAGAACTCCAGAAAAGCCATGTAAATATCAGTGGGTGTAGCAGTCTGCCTGTAATTCCGGTGGATACAGAGGATCCCCACAGCAAGCTGTTTAATAACACCAGCCGGACATAGCAACATTTTCTGGGTTTGCCTGAAAGACCCTGCCTCAAAGAATGAGATGAAAGAGCAACGAGGATGCTTCCTGACATCAACCTTAGAACTCCACATGTACAACCATGAACTCAATTATGAACTCAGAGCAGCTGTGGTTACCTACACAAGTCTCACACGTGATCAAGCCAGTCAACATGGAGGGGAGGGGTGTACAAAGTTCCACCCCCAGCTGAGGACCTGGTGATTGCTGAGAGAGGGGAGTTTCCTGGTAGGTCCTCCATGCTCTAGTGGATGGCCCCACACCCACAAGTATATGGGTAGCACACTTTGGACATGGTGAGTTATACAAAATATTTTTACTAGAGAAAGACTGAAGGAGTTGAAGGAGCTTGCAGCCCCGTAGGAGGAACAACAATATGAACCAACCAGTAGCTCCAGACACCCAGGGACTAAACCACCAGCCAAAGAGTACACATGGAAGGACCCAAAAAGAAAAAGAGGACAAGAAGTTGTGAGTGGGTGGAGAGGTAAATGGTGGATCTGGAGGAGCTAGACAGAGGGATGAAGAGCTAGACAGATGGATGAGGAGCTAGACGGATGGATGAAGAATGAATGTGGTCAAAATACATTTATGTGCATGTCAAATCACCAATTAATACAAATATATTAAAAAAAAAACCAAAACTTATGGGTCAACTGAAACATTCTCCCAGTAGTATTTTTATGTATGAAACACGATTTTTATATTACTATGACCAAAGACCATGAATGCACTGAATGAAGAAAAATATATAGTACTTTATCCCAAACTGGAACTACTTTTGTAGGGTCAGTACAGAGAAAGCCCTGCCTTCCAAGAGGTAAAAATGGACACATACATAAATGAATAAATGACTATGGGAGCTTCTTTCCCCTTCGCCCTTGGGACAAAGGCAGTAGGCAGGACAATGCCCATGTAGCCTGCAACATGTAATAATGGACTAGCAAATGTATTTCAAACTTCCAAGAGATACTGACAGCATAAGAAAAGGAATTCAAACACCACCACGGCAATTGCAAAGAGCACACTCATAGGACCCTAGAAAACTAACACATGACATCACAGCCATCTTTCCAGTTTATTCTCAGGGGACTGGAGAATGACTAATCGCCTTGGGAGGTTCAAGCCAATTTACCAAATTTCATTCCAGGATGCTTGGACAAAGGTCTCAGATTACTTTCCAAACCTAGAGTCCGAGCCCTCCACATAAAACACAATCTCAGCATGAAAGCATACTGCGCAGAAGCCTTCCAGGACAAATCTTCTCAATGGAAGAACCAGAAACCTGACCCCTTTTCACCGAAGGAAAGCAGCAATGATCTTTGAATAGGGAAGTTAGTAGAGAATTTGTGTCTACTTTCTGACGTGTTCTAAGTCTGCCATGTGGCATTCCCACCTGCTTGCTCTGGCAAATCCTAGACCTGAGGAGGAACTCTCAGCTGTTCCTTTGCTTTAATTATAAAAATGCCACTCTCTAAGTTAGGGCTTCACTTTAAAACTAAAGTATTTTAATATGTTATTTTAAAATTTCTTTTTAAATTTATACAATGCATTTGCTCATTTTTTTTCTTGTGGCCTCTTTATACTGTTAAAATTTTTATATAAATCTAGATACACAGGTACATAAACTTGATACCCAAATCAAACATCTACTACTAATAAATCATAAGTTTACTTAAAGCTATCTTTATAAAACACAATAGATGTATAGTTTTATCATTTATTAAATATAAAAGTAAATTTGCAAACTGATGAGATGGATGTGTTTATTTTTTACATAAGCAATTAAGTCCAGGCTGAATATTTGACACTGTAAGAAACGAAGCATCTTCTACATGTTTCATAATCAACTGGTACTTTATTTTCATACCTGTCAATTTGGGAAACAGCATTATATATTCATAAAAATACATAGTTCAAAAAGTCAGAAGAATGTCTAGGGTTATTAGAGAAACAGCTGAAATTTCTGTCCAAATCACATCCTAAAATTCATCTAGCAGATTATTTTATGGAACTCAAGTTAGAAACTTAAACAGCAATCTAAAAATCAAACATTCTAATAGGACACAGTCTAAATATGTATTAATTTGTTGCTTCCATGCTGTGGGAAGTAGGAAACTATTAAACACTTTTGTTCTTTGAGAACATGAAAAAAAAAACCCACCATGTTTCTCTAAGATTATAAAATGTAATATACAATAAAGACACCATAACTTCTAACACACACACTGCGTTGGGACCTGATTATGCATGGCAGCACTGCATAGCTTGACATACTGGGAAGTATGCAGTATACTCAGAACAAAGCCTGCAGCATAGGGGCATGCTGCCAGAAGTGCCAGAAAAATCATCACCCGCTTCATATTGAACTGACTTCTGGCCACTGAACATTTGGAAACCTGTCCCTGCTTCCAACTGTTTGCACAATGTGAGCCCTCCTGGGACCATGACTGGCAGCTTTGGAAGCAAGGAGCTCCTACACTATGGTGGTGATCTTGAGCACATAGGTAGTTCTGGAACTAAGTAGGAGAAGATACATTTAATCAAACCCCCTGTTCCATGACAAAGCCAGTTACAAGAATTAAGCATACAAGTTAAAATTCAAAACCCATCACTGTACAAATGATACTTTTAAATTCCAAAGCTATGCAGGTTACTACCTAAGTTGAGAAACATTGGAGTGTGAATTAACTCACCGCCAGAGACTTCTGTGTTGCTCCCTGAGCTGTGCCAGCAGGTGTTCGATGCATTTGTTAGAGTCCATGTATTCCTACACAAACAGACATGAGAGAGAAATACTGCAGATTCATGTCTATTCACTGAAAATTACACATGGAATTTCAAAGCATTATTGAAATATTTACTCTGGTGACATTAGCTCATTTCATTGATTTGCCACATGAAACAATTCCTTGTAGGAGAGATGGGGAGAAGGTTTGCTGGGGAAATGAGGCCCTGAGTTAAACTCCCAGAACCTATGTTTAAAGAAATAAAGTCAGTTGTGGTGACCTGTGTTTATAATCCTACCTCTGGGAAGATGGCTATAGTTCATCAGATCTCACTGATCAGTCAACCTAGAATGATGAGTTCTAGATAAATGACAGATGCCATCTCAAAAACCACAGTGATGATACCCCAAAAAAGATAACTGAGGTTGGCTTCTGGCATTCATGTGTGTGCACACATGCATGTAAATTCACTACAACAGTCACTATGCACTAAGATTTCATCTCTGTCTCTCAAAGAACTATATAACCCACAAGATAATCCTCTGATGCCCTTCGCCAGTTCTAGAAGCCTGAGCCTCTGTGGTTCAGTCATTTGAACATGGTAGCACTTCTTGACCCCATATGAAAGATTCTATAAACAAAGTTCCAAAGTGAATTTGTAGTTTATTGAGTCAGTGGGAAACTGCTCTGACTTTCAAAACAAGCCAACATTTCATACCTATGAACATGTGTTTTACTGCAAATCACAGGAAATCAATGTTCACACAGTTAGAAGAAATATTATGTGTATATGGAGGCCTTGGCTTTTATGGCCTTTGGGTAGTCGTTTTGAAGTAAGAATAAACTCACAGACCATTTTATATGGTTATCCTATTCTGTGAATGAGTTCTCGTTCCTCCATCTTCCTGTAGATACATGTAACTTGTAGCTATGTTTGTGTGGGTTTAGTGAACTAAATTGTGGCCTCTTCTCTGAAGACATGATGCAGATGAAGCAGTCGTTTATCCAAAATATGAAGAATACATTTGTTGAGGATCACATAAGGGTATAAGTATAGCTGTGTCTGTGTATGTGCCAGTGCCATATTGATTTTGTCACTGTGGCCTTTGTGGCACAATTTCAGACTGAGTGTGTGACATGCCAGCATGGCTGCTTCCTCTGTGGGTTTCTTTGGATGTTCAGGATCTTAGGTGCGTCCATGGAAATTGTAGCATTGTTTTTTTTCTAGATCTTAAGATTTTGATGGGAACTGGATTGGATCTGTAGATCACTTTGGTAATACGGCATTTTATGTTAATTCTGTCATTCCAGGATCATGTAAAGTCTTTCCATCTTCTAGTGGTTTCTTGAGTTTTTCTTCTCTTAAAATTTTTGACATAGAGATCTTTCACTTCCTGGATTTTCTTTTCTGTGTATAATTAAATTATAAATAAAGATCATGAGAGGGGAAGGAGAGACCTTAAGAGGGAAGCAGGGGGAAAGGAGAGTGGAACATTGACATGACTGCAAACTTGCAGAGAGGAAGGAGAACAGTAATTAGAAGACACAGAGATGAGGAAGAAGCTGAGGGAGGAGAACATACTAGAACTATGTATAATGAGGCACATGTTTGAAACGCCATCATGAAACCCATTACTATGTTATTGTAATGACTTTTAAAGATTTATATTTTTAATTATGTGCATGTGTGTGGAAGAGTATGTGCAGGTGAGTACAGTATCTGCAGAGGCCAGAAAAGTTCCAACTGATGTGAGTGCTGGGTACCAAACTCAGGGCTTCTACATGAGCAACTGTTCTTCATCACTGAGCCATCTCTCCAGCCTCCAAACCCATTACTTTTCATGCTATTTTAAAAATGAATTTAAAAACTGTAGATAGACTTATTTGTATGATTATAGTCATGTTTTCAAAACCCTACCTAAAAAAAAATGAAGAGTTCATGTTATACATGAAAATCCTATAGAAAAGTCTATTGACTGTGAAACCTGCATTCTGAATATGTTATTTCTGAATACATGGTCCATAGTTGATAGCGCTTCAGTTGCTAGTGTGCTAACGTAGTGCATAAAATCCTGTGTTACTGTTTCACTCTGGGTATTTTTTCCTTTCCTGCTTGAAGATCTAACCTGGAACTCCCTGCTCCTAGCTCACAGCTGGCAGAGACTGAATGGTATATAGTGATTTCTACATTAAAGGTGTGGGGAAACCTGATGCTTTATTATATAAATTATGAGATATACTAAGGACTTTGGTTAATATTGATATTTCTCTTTCTGAAGAACAGATACATTATTAAATACTATACATAATCTATCATAATCCATCGCTTCTACACTGATATCTGCTTAATGGGAAGACAGGATGCAGCTCAGAGCTGAGCTGAAGCCATTAACGAATTCCAGACCTTGGATCTACCGTGGTAGACATGAAGATAGCTTAATATCTTTCCAAAAACATCTTAGCACATAAATATAAGGCATTTTCACGGTGTAATAAGCCTCTATCAAAACATTCATTACTTCAGATATATTAAATTTCTCTAACACTTAGATAAAGAGTCATATGCCTGATGAATTGACATGCATTTTTCAGGTGACTATAGAATAAATCTTTAAATCCATAGTTCTCAACCTGTGGGTTATAACCCCTTTGGAGATCATGTGGTAGTCTGAATGAAAATGATTGCCAGAGACCCAAAGAGAGTGGCAATATTAGGAGGTGTGGCCTTGTTGGAGTAGGTGTGGCCTTTAGAGAAAGTGGCCACTGGGGGCAGGCTTTGAGGTCAAGGCCTAGTGTGACTCATCTTTTCCTGCTGCCTACAGCTCAAGATTTAGAACTCTGAGCATCTTTTCCTACAGCATTTCTACCTACCTTCTACCACACTTCCTACCATGATGATAATGGACCAAACCTCTGAACTGTAAGCCAACCCCAGTTAAATGTTTTCCTTATAAGAGTTACAGTGGTCACAGTGTCTCTTCACAGCAATAAAACCCTAATCAAATGTCACACGTCAGATATTTACATTCTGATTTGTAACAGCAACAAAATCACTGGTATGAAGTAACAATACAATAATTTTATGCTTGGGGGTCACCACCACATGAGGAACTATATCAAAGGAGCATTTAGAGAGGTTGAGAACCACTGCCTTAAATGAAAATACTGGACCTGTTGAAATTGAAGCAGATCAGAGACCCTTGTGTATACATGTTTATTGCTATCAAGATACGGAATCAGCACAGAGGCCCACCACTAGATGAGTAGATAAAGAAAATGTTACACACCCAGACACAAACACACACACACACACACACACACACACACACACGTTGGGGATAAAAGGAGAAAGACTATCAGTGGCTATGACGAAGGCTAAAGGGAAGTGGGGAGAAGAGCAAGAAGAGGGACAAAGACAGACAAAATAGAGCCATGAGATTGCTCAGTGGGCTACAGCATTTGCTGTACAGGCCTGAGGGTTGTGGACTGATCCCTGGAACCCACGTAAAATCTACATCCAACGGTGGGCTTCTGAATGCCCAGCACCCTCACAATGAGATGAGGACAAGGAGAAAAATCGTCTAGAATTGCGTGGTCACTTAACATGGTCGCAAAAAGCAAAGAAAGAGCATGCCTCCGCAAGATGGAAGGAGAAAACTGGCACCAAAAGTGAGCCCTGACCTCCACGCCTGTGATGAAACATACGAGTACCTGTATGCATACATGCATACACACACACACACAAGAAAATGAATTAAAAATGTAGATAGTGGATGTTGCTTCCCTATATGTAACACAGATTTAATAACCTACTGTAGTATGTATGCATATACATACACATATGTGTATGTGCTTACTTATGCATGTGCGTGTATGTACATTTACGTATGACATGAAAGCAGAAAGGGGACTTTCTGAGGTAAGGAAACCACACATGGGAGGTCAGCTGGGAGGTGAATAATAACAAGGTACATCTGACTTATTAGATATATATGACTATAAAGTCAAATGAGATTCAATATTATATATGCTAATGAAACATTCATAATGATTTTAAAAGTAGAACTCTTCACTGTCGTAGGAAGTTGCCTACAGTTTCCAGCATTCTGATCAATACAGATATCCATGGTTAAAAGAGTCTGACATTATCAAACACATCAATCCTAAAATATTTTCACCTTGAAAAATAAACCTAAACATTTATCTAAGTAGAAACACGTTTCCTTTACTTCTTCCTTTTTCATTCAGTGATTCTTTAAACACAGTGGTGTGCCAAGTAGTGTGCCCAGCTGTGCAGCTAGAGCACTTCAAAGGCTAATGTTTCTTCCCCAGGGAGGTTATTATGTTTCAAGGGAGAAATAAGTAAATGAACAGTTATTTCAATCAAGTCCGTGCATGTTATGGAGAAAATTTACATATGACAGAAAAGATTCGAAATAAAGGCAGGCTCTTGGTCAACATTTATTGTCAATTTGACAAGCTTTGGACTCCTTGGGGCGACAAGCCTTCAGACACATCTGTGAGGGAGCTTCTAGATTAGGTTAGACTCTGGCCATACTTATGAGAAATTCTCTAGGTTGAATTAATTGAATTGGGCCAACCCTCGCTAAAAGCAGGAGACAGCATTCCCCTGGCTGGGCTCCTATAGTGAACAAGAAGGAGACAGGAAGCTAATCCTGAGCACTCAGTCCTCTCTGTTCCCTGACTGCAGAAGCCATGTGACTAGACCCCTCCCACTCCTGCTGCCATGAAGCCCCTGCCACAAAGGACTGCACCCCTGAACTGTACACCAAAATAGAACCTTTCACCCTTAGATTATTTTTGGCAGATGTGCTACCAGAGAAAATGGAAAAGCAGCTGAGACCAAAAGGTATTTTATCAAAAAGTAAGACATATTTTTCTCCCTTTCTATGTCCGTCTGTCTTTCTGTCTGTCTGCTTCTTGACAGTATATTCTCTATGTGGCCACAGCTGGCTTAAAACTCCCTTTGTAAGCCTAGATAGTCTTAACCTCACAGAGATCCCTGCCTCCTGAGCCCTCGCATTAAAGGCATGCACCATCCACACCAGCCTCATGGAATTATTTTAAGAAGATGCTGAGAAAAGAAAGAGAAAGGATCCAGAAGAAAAGAGGTCTGAACACTGCAGTCAATACAGTTACCTGCCACAAAGGTCCAGAGGTGTTATCTGGAGAAGAGAACAGAGGACAGTGAGATCTGGGAGTGAGAGTATAGTCCCCAGGGAAGTCAGGTTCAGGCAAGACTGGATGCAAACATCCTGGAAAACAATTTGGAGCAAATCCTACATCGAGTGGTTTTGTTCTGATCCACACACAAGGGTGCAAGTTGAAAAGTACAGTAATGGACTGGAGGAGAGATTGTTTATGGAGAGATGGTTCATGGAGAGATGGTTCAGTATTTAAGAGCACCTGCAGAACGCTTGGGTTCAGTTCCCAGAACCAATATGTAACGCCAGTCCCCAAGGATCCAACATCTTCTGGCCTCTGTGAACACTAGGCAGGCACAAAATATACATAGATACATGTAGGCCAAACACCTGGTTAACTGTAATGAAAATTAACTTTAACAGAAGAGAAAAAAAAAAAAACAGTAATGACAAACACTTTCTGTCTCAAAGATTTAAGTTCAAGTCCTGGTTTTGATCTTGTTAACTGTGTTCTTCTGGATAAATTAGCCTTTCTATGATTTAGCTTCTTGGTCTTTGACAGAAAGGTAAGTGATACTTAGCTTGTAATGGTGCTATAAGGATTAGATGGTTTTAGTGAGTATATACCATCATGTATGCCACGTAAGACACAGATCTCAGAGCTGCCTGCCTCCTCTCAAAAAAGCAATCACTTCTAGAGCCTTAAGATTTTTCTGCTCATAGAGCTTGTAAACTAAAGTTTTCTGGAGAAGCTGCACCAGTATCAAAGCTCCTGTAGATGGATGGACCTTGGCTGATTAGACTGCAGTGACTCTGCAAAGATGAACTACTACAGAGAGCCAAGGTTATCCTGGGAAACCTTGGCCTTGCAATTGCCATTTATCTCAACTAATTTATCAGACCTAACATAACATTTGGAACAGTTAGATAAACTTCTTGGACTATCTCATTAAGCTCAACAGACTACACCAATTCTAAAGCTGAAAACTTTGTAAGAAGTCATCAGAAATAGAGAGTTCCTCATGTGAGTGTACTGTGCTGATCTATGACCTATATGCATGCACACATCTGTGTGCTGTCCTGTAATGTGTGTGTATGCATGTATGTGTGTGTGTATGTACTGACCTTGGACACACGTGTATGCTAACCTGTGATGTGTGTGTGTGTGTGTGTGTGTGTACTGACCTGTAATGTGTGTACATGTATGTACTGAAGTTTTCCATGTGCATGTGCATACATACATGTGTGTGTGTGTGTTTGTGTGTATGTGTGTAAGTTAATTTGGTCTGTGACATTTTCTATTTGATATCTATAACATTGCTTGTATCCTCAGCTATACTGAAGTATGTCATACAGGAAAATTTCAATCTACATATATAGACCACAATTGGGTACTCTTGACCTTGAAGAAGCAACCACACTAAATAAAATGGGAGTCAAGACATTTGGGACAATTAAAAAAACTACAGGAATGAAAACTGAATAGATTTTAAAAATTGAGTGGGATAGCAGAACACCTCAAGAGAACTCAATTTTCCTCGATTGTGTTTCTTTCTGTAGTTTAAATGTTGTGTGGCCACAATACACTAGGCGAGTGCTGAATACTAGCTGTCAAAATGAAGACTTAGAACACAGTCCGCAGTGAGGAAACTGTCATGCCATTTGAGAAGATGAGATTAAAAATCCTTCAGTGAAACAATTTCCTCTACCATAATCCCAGACCACAAACCTCCTTTCTCCTTGTCCTTGTCAGGGCTCTGATGAAAACGTTCACTGAAGAAAGGATTAAGAAGGCAAGGAGAATCGTGTCACAGCAAGTTGGATTTATATAATATGGTTTTTAAATTTTTCAAAGGTACAGCATTAAAGAGACATCTGTTCCTTGGCTAAAACTTATGCAAATTTGAATCATTTTAAAGATGTATTTCAGGAAGTTTACCTTTCACTTAATTCAAACATTTTGGAGCAATCAGTATGAGACACTGAAATGGATTAGAGGATTAGAGATGCACTCGGTGGCGTTGTGCATCTGTGTCGCATTTGATGGAACTTGTTATTATTGGAAATGGGTCAATTCTGAGGGAGGTCCATTAGAGCTGAATCCCAAGAACGTGAAGCTCTTGGGTATCACTCACTAGAGTGGGGTTCAAAATGTAACTGTCTATTAAAGCTTGCAAAACTCCAAAAGCACCCCCCACAATCTCTCTATTTTAATTAGCATAATTTACGGCTGCGAAGTATGTGAAATCCTGCCAATGGAATTCCCAATCCACCTCCAGGCAGAGATGCAACCACAGAGGAGGCCAGATGTTGGAGGCAATGGAAACTTTGTAGATGCAAGAATTTCCATACTTAGGAGATGACTAACTACTGTAACAGGAGATATTTCCCTTCAACAAAAAATATTTTGTCATCTTAATGGAAAGGTACATCTGTACAGCAAATATAAAATGCTAAATATCCTCACCTTGGGATTGTATGGATGATCAGCGTCACAGCTAGGGAGATGGTTCAGTGGGCAAGGTACCTGCTGTACATCATGAGGCCTGAGGTTTAATCTCACTACCCACATAAAAAGCCAAGCCAGACAGAGCACTCGTGTAATCCTAGTGCTAGTGACAGAGACAGGTAGATCTTGAGGGCTTACAACCCAGACAGATGAGCTAAAATGACACGGGAGCAGGTTCAGTAATAGACCCTGTCTCAAATCATAAGGTAGAGTGATAGAAGACACTCACTCGAGACATTTACCCTCCACACATGCACAAGGGGGTGAGTATACTCTTACAAGTGCATACACATACATTTACCATACACATTCATAAACATGTATATGCGCCATCTACATTTACACACACACACACACACACACACACATATACACAAACACGGGTATCTAAATAGTAACTAGAATCTGTAGCAATGCAAATTCTTCCAAGGAGATCTTTGTGTGTTGAACACCACAAACAAATCACTTCAGGAATCTCAGCTTTGCAGATTAATTCTATATTCATCATCCCTTCACTTGCTGCCTCTAATTTCTTTCCCATTCAAGCACTCACAAGCTTGCTGCCATGGACAGCTTCTCTACCTAAGCCACAGAGGACGTCTGCAAGAAGGGTTCTCATGCTGCCCACTCAGCCTATAATTTAAGGCTGGTTTCTGCTGATGTTTGAACTCTGGTTCTCTCACCTTGATATTCACTGGAAGCCTCTGCCCTCTGAGATCTTAAGTCTCTTTTGTTCATTGTGCTCACCCTGTATTGAAGCAAGATTCAATTCTAGATCCTCTTTCAGTTTCTAGTAGAAAAATCCCAACGTCTTAGTTTAACACTAAAGATCCAGACACTCAAATGTTTACCCCATGCTAGACGTGTTTACCCCATGCTAGACGACCTTCTAAAACTATAAACTCTAACTCTGAACAGAGCCCCCTGTGTGTGCTTTCCAACTCAGCAAAGTTCAGTGGCCTCCATTTCTATCTGCTCCAACATCCACTACAGCACTTAGAACATCAGTCATTCAGAGCTGATTAAATAAGCGAATGAGTAGATTAATGAGTTCTGCAAGTCAGTAGCATGTCATTTCTCAGCATGGCAGCATGTGTGTACAAAAAAGTCAGCAGAAGGAAATAAATGGTGCAGCTAACAGAGTCCTCATCCAACATCCACCCCTGTCTCCATGGGAAGCACTCCTTGTGCTTTCTGTAATCAGAAAGCCTACTTTGCTTCCCCAGCCCACTCTACATGGACTAAATTATTCATGGAAAGTTCAAGGACAAATATAAATACCAATAGTCCAACACAGCAGGACATTGCATGGCCAATGTAGTTCCATGGACACTGTTCACCTGAATTTTGGATCACAAAACGCCACTTCCCTCACAACTATTGACTGTGGCCATTAAGATTATTATTATCACTGCCCTTCGAAATACAGCCAGTTATGTTGTAATTTTATCTCCCATGACTCCCCGAAACTATCCCTCACTGTGGTGAAGCCAGGCTCCTTTTTTCTTAAACAAACAAGATATAAAGTCTTTACAATCCCAGTGTCTTCGATGAGACTTAAACCCAGGATGTGGTAGCCAAGGTTGATACTCATTGTCCCAGTCTGAAGGTATTTTATACACTTACACACAGGGCTTGCACTAGAGCACCCCTCGGGTGCACAGTATTGAATTGCTCCTATTAAGATTCTCATTTATTCAACTGGCTACCACAGATTGCCCCAGCAGGCACCAGAATTTGATTCAGTAAATGTTACTGGAGTCAGGGAGGGTATACATCCAGCAGTCTCTAGAAGATAGTGCTGTTGTTCTGAAGATTCACCTCTGCAGATCACCAGCTTATAGAGCAGGGGCTAGTTCATCATTAGCCTTATTATGCATCACTGTCCTCTCCAGAAGATGAGTGGAAATGCAAATATGGCCAGAATTGATCACAATACAAATGTTGGTGTTTGGTTATAGTCCATGTTCTAGGTTCTCAGGAGCATAATCAAGAATAACCTAAAACTTTGTCCTTGTTCTGAATATATATATATATATATATATATATATATATATATATATATATATATATATATATAGTGTGTGTGTGTGTGTGTATAAACACTCATATCTGTGTCCTCTTGTGTGTTCAGAGCAGGTCTTCCCACCTCAACTAACACAGTCCAAACACTCCCCCACAGACATGACCAGAGGTTTGTCTCCTATTAGACCTTGCCAAGTTGACATCAGAATTAATCATGAGACCTTTCCCAATGACTTTGACGCAATGACCACCAGAAATCTGGGGGGGGGGGGGGGGGGGGGGGGGGGGGGGGGGGGGGAGAGAGAGAGAGAGAGAGAGAGAGAGAGAGAGAGAGAGAGAGAGAGAGAGAGAGAGAGAGAGAGAACACTCACTTTTAGTAATATTCTGTCCCCAGTAGGAACAGACCCCCATTAAGGTGCTTGGTATCTTTCCCATAGAGCAGGCTTCATTCTAACTTGCAGGCTAAGCCTCCTCTGTCAAGGACATTTGTGGGGAACTAGCCATGCCTCTAAAACTAGAGTGTTTTCTCCTTCTGTTTAGCCTCCTGGGGATACACCTAGGCCTGGGTTGACGTCTTAGGATGAGGACCAAATAGCTTCTAAGAGAACCAAACGCCTAACATACAGCACCATTCTAGCACGGTTCCTTACAACAGCATGGGCTTAGGATACGGATGCCCCATAAACACCACTGGCAGACTGGTTAGAAATGGGACTGCTTGGCGTTTTCCTCATCTCCAGATCTGGGTGGAGAAACCAAGCAGCATACCGTTCTTAGTAGCTCTGACCTCATGAAACTTCAGGAGACCTTGTCTGGTAAAGGCTGGACTTAGGCATGATTACCTGCATTCACCACCACCACCCTAGACACACACACACACACACACACACACACACGTTACATGGTAACTCAGTACCAAGCATTTCCCTTTACCAAAGGAGACCAAAGGTAAACACGATCTGTTCCCAGCATCTTCTGCCCTGAACTTGGTGGCTTGTTACATGCACAGCAATTTAAGATTACCCTTAGAAGAGCCCCAAGTGTCTTGTGGTCTGAACTGATTACCACTTCTCTGATTAAAGGAGCTTTTACTGGCGGGTCCCTGGAGGGCTGATGCCACCAGAAGTAAATAGCCCTGCTCCTGTTTGAAAGGTAATTAGAAAGCCATTTTGTTCTTACTGTGGGGAGTCTTTCTGACGCAGAAGGAAAGGGGTTTCTTATCTGCTGAAGGACAAGATGAATTAAATCTGTGATAGAATTTGTAGGAATCTCCCACTGGAGAGAGAGCTGAGGGGAAAGTGCTTGGTACAGAGTTTCCATGTAACGTGGAGAGAGAATGTCCAGCGATCCTGCATTACCCCAGCCTTTGCCAAACACGGTCTCCTGGAGTTTAATGAGGTCAGAGTTACCCGGCATGTTTTCTAAGAACCACATGTTGCTTGGGTCCTCCACCTCTGGAGATTACTAGGTCTGAAGAAAACATTAAGCGTTTACATTTCTAACAAGTTTGCCAGTGGAGTTTATGAGGCATCCCTATGTACTTATGTGTACTGTGGCACACACTTTCTGAGGGAGATCTTGTATGTAGAGCCCTAGTCTGGGTTCCATGCCCTTCCCCAGGAGGAAGATGGTGCCAGAGTGTGGCTTCCTTCTTCCTACCATCTGGTCTCTGCTTGCCTTCTCCATTCTGCCATGCCTAATGAAAATGGTACCCCGAGCCAAAGCTAAATGCTTACTCCAGAAAAGCATTCTTCTAATTGTCAGCATCAGCTCCAGTGGGTCTCCCAGTGTGCTGTGCTGGCCTGTGCAATTACCATCCCCAGAAAACTTGTTCTGACCATCCTCTCCACTCTCTGGGCTTTCACCCACCAATCCCTATGTGTGGATATGAAGAACCCTTGAAATTTGTGCTTAGCTAGCACACCCAGTGATGCCAAGCTCACTCTACATCCATCATCAATACATGCCTTCCTCCCCGTGCCCAAATCACCCCACCACCCCTTAAGAGGCACAATCCATCAGAGGTTACAGATAACACCCAACACCATCCAGTAACAAACTATGCCAAGTTTCTTTTTAAAAAGCTTGTTTTTAGAACAGGATATGGGAAACCGGGAGTAGTAACCTTGTGCTCTTGCATTAGGTAAAAAGAAAGAAACAAAGACACAAGAAAAGTAGGCTTAATTAGAGGAATACAACACGAGCGACAGCTACAGTTCTCTGTGGCCTAAGTTTGTCTTCAGGACATAGGATGGTCAGGAGAGCAGCATCTGGGACAGCACTGCATATGCCCACCTGGACTGGGACTTTCCCTTCATCACCTTTTTGAAGTCGCAGAAGCATTTGTTCATAATGTGAGGTCAGGCATGCGCCAGAGCACACACGTAGGGGTCACAGGACAACCACGGGAGTCAGTTCTCTTCCTACCCTGCAGCCTCTGAACATCACTCAGGCCTTCAGGCTTAGCTGAGCCACCTCACCAGTCCCATAAGTGTTCTTGCTGTTAGGTGTGTACATCTCTTTGCAAGGACCTAAGCTGCTAACTAAGCCAATGCCATGCAAAGGCTGTGCATTGAGGCCTCACCAGGCTTCTGCCTGTGTTCTGTACTAAGACAGTCAGCCAGGATGCAGCTCTAGTTTTAAAAACTCATTCTTGGGGGCAACAACTCAGACAGTTCCCTTACAGTGAGATTTACCTACCCTAATCCCTCTGGCCCCTGCCCCTCCCCCCCACCCCCAGCACACACAGAAATCAGCCACATTCAGACAGTGCAGATGTGCTAAATCAATTTAGGAAGGCAGTTTTCTATGATGAGGGTTGTTAAAGAGTCATGGGGAACATCACAAAATTTATGCAAATATTTTGGGGGATTTGTTCAGAGGATGCAAATGTCAGATAATTAGTTATCAGGGCTTTTCATGCAAAATTAAATTAGCTGCAGTAAGGAATCACACACAGAATAAAGCTAGTTAGCATGGAAAGAGCTCTCATTTCTGAAACGGAAAGCCTGGAGATTGGGGTAAACTTCAGGTGACCCTAATTCAGCTATCAATATTGTTCCTTGTTTCTGGAGTAGGGGGCAAAGAGCATAGGGTTCCCAGACTCTGGAAGACGTTTGTGTGGATGCCAAGAGCTAGAATTGCCAGTCTGTTTGTGAGGACTAGACTTTTTCAACCACCACAGACAGGGCAGTCAAATTAGCCTCTCACTGCTAAGCAGAGACTCTTAGCATTTAACAGAGCAAAGCCAAACCTCTCTTGATATCTTGAAATCTCTCTGACTTGTAAAGGCCACTCTGTCCCTCTGTCCCAGCCAGCCCAGACAGACAGGCTGGAGAGAATTGCAGGTCAGCTTCCAAAACTCTTTGTAACCATTGCATTTTGGCTGCAGTCTCTGCTAACTAAATGCTGTCTTTGCTTCTTACTCTGGGAAATATAGTACTTGGCCCTGAAGGCCCCCTGGCCTCTTGAGCTGTAAGCCACCCTTGTTTGTTCAAGACTGACCCTGCCAGGGCTCACACTGGACAAGTCCTGGGTAAGCTGGCTGAAGCCTTCAGTCCCTACACTGGTTCAGCTGTAAACTCTCAAGTCAGGGAATACCCTTAAGACCAGGGGATAGTTTTGCTCATCCTTTACCCATTAATTTCTTTCCAGAAGCCTAGTCATTGGCCCAGGTAGAGGTACAAAATGAAGGAGTTATTGACAGCCTGGGATTTACTCGAAAGGTTCCCCAGTCACTGTCCACCGCCCCTTAGGGCAGTTCACCTTCTAGCCACACTCCCTCTCATATCTTGAACTCAGTTCTCGGGGCTTCAGTGGGACAGCCCTTCAACCAGGTGAAGCTCAGTTACAGCCAAGGTTTATACCTTGCTGTAATGGCCCACAGGCACTGTGGAGGTTACAGCTTTGTGGAAGTCCTAGCTACACTGTGTGCTGCATTATGAAGATGAACTCTAGCTCCATCCCACAGAAAGAAATGAGCACACACAGGTCATCGCCAGCTCTGCATGGGCTCCGTGTTCACTGTTGGCTTGCTCTGACACACCCCCTCCCAGCCCCCAGAGGAGTACAGGGGGATACCTGAAGATGCAAACTAGACCCAACATTTCCAAAGGTGCGTGAGTCCAGACATGTAAGGAATGAGAAAAGCGAGCGATGAAGGATGGTAACGAGAGAGATCCGGGAATAGCAAGTCTCTAGTATGTGCTGTGCTGGCCGCCTGACCAGAGGCCGAGTCCCTGCTCCAAGATCGTTGACTGTACATGCCAGCTCTACCCTTCCTACAAAGTCTTCTGGTTAGAGAGGAGATCGAAGCCAGGTGTGGGTGACATTAATCCTATTTGCTCAGATTGCCAGCTCTCTGAATAAAGTAGATTCACTGCTCCCTGACAGCTGCGACTGGCGGGCAGCAGCAAACTCTGAGATGTGAAAAGTATACTTTTTGAACATTCATGTTGTCTAACAGGCCCAAAGGGTGCTGGGCTGCACACTGTTGCTGGAGGATCTAGGGTTGTATTTGAGCTCTCTGATCTTACAGAACGATGAAAGTTTTTAGAGACATCTTTAGCAAATGAAGAAGTCAATGGTGTATTGAGGCTGAGGAAAAAAAAAATCACATCTGAATGTTACACAGTCTGACAGGGTAAAACAGGTGACTGACAGGGTAAAATAAAAAAGGCGTTGGGGCCTTGGGGAACACAACAGACCTGGCTCTCCACATGGAAGCATCTAATTTCCTATTGGGCTGGCTAATAAAGCATCTGTCTTCTTTATAAGGTGACCATATTCTTGCTCTTTCTCAAGCTCAGCATAAAGGCCTATACAAAGGCATCATGTTTGGCTCCCATCAATATCCCACTTCAACCAAAAAAGTAACTCAGGAACAAGTCCCAGTTCTGCAGCAAAACACTTACCTTACCACAGCCTGTACAGTAAGTAGCTTTATAGTACACCTCATCCAAGGCCAATAGTAAATCTAATTAACTAAAGCTTTAAAGTTCTGTGTTTTTACAATTGATTCTACACACACACACACATAAATTTGCCTGTGTGTCTAATAGTTTCTAAACACCATGCATCTACTACTGTCTCTCATAAATAAGTGTGTAAATTGAGTATTGTATTAGCCCCCAAGTCCTTCTCATTTCTGTGGGGCCAATTTTATATATATAAGGATTAAGAGAAAAGTCAATAGGTTTGATTAAACACAGTCCTTCTAATCTTTAAATACACCACAGTTAAGTTGATGACATTTTTAATACCATATGCAAAGGATACTGGCAAAAACACTAGTCTGTAGCTAGAAAAGATCAACCCAGCAACTTATAGAGACATCTGCCCTGACATCAGCATGCCGCTGCCACTTAGACTCAGGTTCAGAAAAGACAAGGCTACTTAGGAATGAGCTAGGAGGAAAGTAATTTGTAGGTTACACCTTACCTAACACTCTCCTGTCTACTCTCCATCGTAAAATGAGTTTCTTGTTTACCGCAGGCCACTAACATGACTTTCCATGTCTGTTTTACAGATGAGAAAGCTGAGGTAGTTCAGATAATAAGGTCAGACCTGTTAGGAAGCAGAAAGCAAGGCTTTCAAGTCCCCGAAACCAAAGGTGTAAGCTTACCTTTCCCCACAGCATTCGATGTTCACTCAGAATATAGTCTCCCACAAACTGTAGACTCTGTTCTGGGATCAGACTCTGGAATACATTCCATCTAAGATCGCCTTTGACCTCAGAGCTCTGCTGGCTTCCTCTGAAGACGAGGAAGGGTGTCCAGATCAGATGCTGAAGTGCCTTAGAGAGTGAGTCCCAGGAATTACCTGGAAGGCTCGTCGAAACAGATTGCACCCCCAGAGCCCTGATTCAGAGCTTGGAAGAGAGACGTGAACATCTGCATTCTGTCATATACCTGGGGACCACTATGCTCAGGCTATCTGCTTAGAGACTCAGAACCAAGAGACTAAAAGCACCACACACTCCTCTAAGAGTTTAAATACAAAAAGAAAGACTGAATATTCTTAGCATTTAGACCATTGTAAATAAGATCGCTTTACTTATTTAACGGTATTCTTTAGTCTTCATTAGCATGTGTTAACTCATGTATATAATTCATTTTATCATATCCACCCCATTATCTGCTCTTTCCTACCTTTTATTTCTACCAATCCCTTCCTCTTCAGAAGCACTTCCCTTTCTAACTTCATAGCTCATGCATTCTCTTATTTATTTGGTGAAACAACTGACTTCATGATCACTGCTCACAAGATCATGGGTAAAGCATTGTTTAAAGGGGCCTGGGCAAGATGTCCCTCAACAGAGGAATGGATACAGAAAATGTGGTACATTTACACAATGGAGTACTACTCAGCAATTAAAAACAATGAATTCATGAAAGACTTAGGCAAATGGATGGATCTGGAGGATATCATCCTAAGTGAGGTAACCCAATCACAAAAGAACACACATGGTATGCACTCACTGATAAGTGGATATTAGCCCAGAAACTTAGAATATCCATGATACAATTTGCAAAACACATGGAACTCAAGAAGGAAGACCGAAGTGTGGATACTTTGTTCCTTTTTAGAATGGGGAACAAAATACCCATGAAAGGAGTTACAGAGACAAAGTTTGGAGCTAAGATGGAAGGAAAGACCATCCAGAGACTGCCCCACCCGGGGATCCATCCCACATACAACCACCAAACCCTGACACTATTGCATATGCCAGAAAGATTTTGCTGACAGGACCATGCATTAGCTCTCTTGTGTGAGTCTATATCAATGCCTGCCAAATATAGAAGTGGATACTCACAGTTATCTATTGGATGGAACACAGGGCCCCCAATGGAGGAGCTAGAGAAAGTACCCAAGGAGCTGAAGGGGTCTGCAACCCTATAGGAGGAACAAATATTTTAAAACCAGGTCTCTCCTCTTCAGAACTTGTTTACAAAAGTCCTTTTCACTAGCAGCTGAGTCACCCTGAGCAGAAATGAAAACTTCTGGAAATCCTTTAGCCCCTCTGATTCTCCCATGTCTGAAGCTAAGGCAAGCGGATCAGACAGGAGGCAAAACTTCTTAGGATTTCCATTAAAGCTTCTGCTGAATTGCCCTGAATTTCGCCAAACAAAGGAGAATTTCCTACAGAATTACCGAACTCCAGTAACCAAAATGAGAAAATGCATGACAAAGCATGTCCTACAAGTTATCATTGAACACTTAGCCAGCACGGTCACTCTGTAAGCTGCTGAGCCCCTGGGCTGGGTCTGACTCATTCACTGCCCTAGTTCATCTCTATGCCCACGGAGGGCAGGGAGCCAGGCCAGTTTCCTCCACCTATGCAGACCCATAGCTTTAACATGCCAGGCTCTTGACCAGTCAGAAAGCCAGTAAGGAGAAGGGCCAGGGAAAGTGAATAGAAGATTTGTGTCTTCAGGTGTATGTACCTACCTTTGAGGAAGGAGAAAGCCAAGCACGAGTTTGTAAAGATAAGATCATACTGACATACACACATCATATGTTTATAACATATATATATATATATATAT
>NC_034594.1:101082566-101145901 GCF_900095145.1 Mus pahari
TTCTTCTTCTTCTTCTTCTTCTTCTTCCAAGACAGGGTTTCTCTTTTTAGCCCTGGCTGTCCTAGAACTTACTTTGTAGATCAGGCTGGCCTTCAACTCAGAAATCTACCTGCCTCTACCTCCAAATAGCTAGGATTAAAGGTGTGCGCCACCACTGCCTGACTATAAATATCTTTTATATGTGCATATAATATGTAGATTTTATAGACAGTGTAGATTTTATAAATGTATAGACCACATATGTATTATTTATATAAAATATACAGATTTATATTTATCTAAAACATATATTTTGTATTTATATGTATATAACAGATTATATCTGTCAATTACCTATATAGATTATACATAACAGACATAGATCTTGTATATATTTATAGCATATAGATTTATACATGTAGTAACAGATTTTATATGTAACAGATAGGTTATATATGTATAACAACAGATTTTATGTGTATAGAACATACACAGATTACAGATATGTACATAACCATATATACAGATCAAACAACATAAAGTAAATCCCACCTAAAGGCATATGGAGCAATGTGGCCCAATTGGTAGAAGCAGATTTAAAGTGCCTGTCTACTTTTGAGGCTGAATTCTTTCCATCCCCGACACCCCTCCCATTGCCCAGGAGACTGCATTGATCTCGAGTTGATTTCTAGGACTCCACATCCTGTTCTCCATCCAGGCTCCCTTAGCATCTGCTTGTCTGGTGCCAGTTTCAGGGAGATAACAGAGCAACAGAAGTGAAGGAAACAGAGGACACACAATCATAACGCACAACAGATAAGATCAGCTCTTGTGAGAATCAAGACACTTGAGGCAATCTAACTTCATTTGTATATTGTGCTTATACACGTGGCATATGCATGTATGTGCACATGTGTAGGTGTTGCATGTGCCTATGTATATATCTGCAGAGAATAGAGGACAATATCCAGTGTCCTGCTCTGTCACTCTCTGCCTTATTTCCTCGAGACCAGATCTCTCACTGAGCCTGAAGCTAGGATGACCCCCAGCAATCTCTAAACATGCTGCTGTCTGTCCCCCACCGTTAGCATTGGAGTTAAAGGGTTGCTCATGCTGTCTGCTTTTTACATTGGTGCTGGGGATTTAAACTCACATCTTTTCAGAAACAGTTCCTACACTGAGCCTCTTCTGGGCTACCTCCCCAGCAATACATTTTAAGAGAAAAAAAAAATTCATCTATACATGCAGACCAAAAAGTTTGACAGTGACTACTTTACACTTGTACTGCCACAGATATGGCTCCTGGAGTCTCCATGGCCTGGATTGTCTTTGACAAACTCTGGCAGGTAAGGTGTTAAATATTTAAAAGTTTTAAATAATGAACACATAATGGAGACCTGGGAAAATCACAGTGAACTCAATTACAGTAGGTTGATAACAAGGATCGAAAGCCACTAATTCACCTGGGGAGGCCCACCGACACATCTACAAATGACAGATGTATATATAAACATTATCTGAAGAGCAGACTAGATACAGGGGCTCTGGTCACTTTTTAAATGAGCTGGCATTTCAGTCTCGTATGAACAGTTCTGAGATATCATTAAGTGCTGGGAACTTCCAAGAGAACTACTCACAGTGATCCTTTAACATGAGAATTCTTTTCCCATAGGAGACCCATAAGCCAGGGACAAATGATGAAATATGGACTGTATGTGGAAACAGCCTGTGGGAACTACGAGCCTCCTATGACAAAGGAGGAGACAACAGAAAGGGATTTGATTAAATTTAGAGTCTCCTTTACATGTTCCCTTCAACCAAGAATAACAACCACTCACTCCTTCTCCACTAAGCTTTCTGAACGAGGGAACTGTGGAGGTGGGACACTCTGTAAAATGTTTTATTTGCAAGCATGATGACCTGCATTCTATCCAATAGATACCATGTATGAAAGAAAGGATGCCCCTGTGTCGTGTCAATTATGACTTGTATCAGTTCTTAGGCTGAATAAAAATATTTATAGTCTTTTTTTCCCTCTTCATACTGACAGAATATAATAGTTTAAGACACCTTGGTAAAGAGAGTACAAGATGAATCGCAGACAACTGGTGGGTCCCTCCAAAGCTCTCCATTAATGATTAAATGGCACCATCTGATGACTTACTCAGCAACCGGAAGACAATAAAACATAACTAAACCTGTCAATTAGCATTTTCATCTTCCCTCCCGACAGAGCTTAATGGCACCTGTGAAATGCAATTTCTAACCCGGAGCTCTTTGACATTTTCTATTTCCTCCTGTGCTTTCCTGCTGTTGCTCCTGTTCTGACTGAACGAGGTGGTGTGCTCTGGTCCACTGAGGCAGATGCATCACCGGCCAGGAAAGGAAAGCAATTACTGCGTCCACGCTAAATCTCAGGGGCAGCTTGGGTCTTGCTGTTCCACTTAAGTGCAAAAATAGCCGACCCAGGACAGGCTTTAAGAGGCTGAATCTTAGCAACAGAAGTTGTGCTGCAGGTTGATGTTACCTAAGGTGCCCATTAAAGGGTGAGGAGCTGCCAGACAAGAGGGCCTGCCAGTATGTGCAACTCCCCTGTTAGGGGAGCATGCTTCATTCCCACACACATGAAATGACAAGCTGTGGCAGAGAAGAGAGTGCACTGACACTCTGCCACAATTACTATGGGTCCCTTGGTTTCAGGACGGTGCCTCAGGCATGTTGAGCTGTTTCTCGGATGCATTTTCTGCTGCTTAAGCCAAGACTATCTTTATAGCTGCCAGCTAGTCCCTGTTCTCCTCCTGTGGTACTGATGTAGATTCCTGCCCAAGACTGTCCTCTCTGAAGAATCAAAAGAGGAGATTCAAGATGACAGAGTGAAGGATGTTCCAGGGTCACCTCAGACCTCCCCTTAAGCCTTGCATCAGATGAGGACATCTCAACTGCTCCTAGCTTTGGATTCAAGTGCCCTGAGATAGGTACTCAATGCAACATTTTTCTCCTGTATTAGTATTTAATTCATGTTGGCTACACGGTGGTAAGTCAATCACCTAAAATATACCATCGAGCACCAAAATGTTGCATCTCACACTGAGTAAATATGGAAAGTGTAGGTTAACCAGATTCCAACTACCTAAGATACTGAGTTAACCAGAATCCTGTTGAAAAAGAACAAGATTGTAGTGAGTAGAATCATTTTAGTTAAATGTAACCCTCAAAGCTTTCTGTGGAGTCACTCCTACCAAGGAGTAGTTTCCACTTACTGAGAGAGGGGGGAGAAGGAAAGGGAGGAATGGACAAGCTACAGAGGCCATCTTACTGTTTGGAGACATGGTCTCTTGTTGGCTTAGACCTCACTGACTCCATGCTGGCTGGCCAATGAGTCGAAGGTATCTTCATCTCCCTGCTTCTCCAAGCACAATGACAGATGCAAGCCCCGTGCCCAGCTTCTCACTTGGGGTCTGGGTATCTGAACTCAGAATCTCACATCTGTGTGAACAGAGAGCTTCATCAAATGAGCCATATTCCTAGTTCCTCCATCTTATAAAGCTAAGAGGATTGTTACTGCCATGTTTGTACTTAAAAAATAATTCTACTATATTTAAACTTTGTAAGAATTTTACGGTTAATGATAATATTATATATAGGCACAGTATGCATCCATATGTAGGTACACCTTGGATCTTGAAACTTCAGAGCAAAAATCCTCATGGATTCTTGTTCCCTGTTATTTATTGCTCAGCCTTCAAGGGAAGACTATATGCTTTCCTCTTACCACAGATGGGTGCCCAGGGGCAGAAGTAGACTTGGCCAGGGTGCCAAGTGAGAGCATAGCACAGCTGAGATGCAAGGGCTTGGGCTGGGGACTTCAGGAGTTGGGGTACCTGCTGCCAACTGTCTCAAGGGTTCTTGGGGGGGGTTGTTTGTTTGTTTTGTAGAGGTAGCAAGATCTGACTTCAAAAGCAGAACTTCTATTACCAAAGAATGGGAGTCTTGCAGTTTGGAGACGTTGGATCCTCATCATTTGGAGTTACCTAGTGCTGAGTCTGAGTCCCTGCTCTGGACCCTAAACACACTCCCAGTGAAGAGTTATTGGTTTCTGCTTCCTCCCTGAGGCCAACCCAGAGCCCTGAGGGCTTCAAACGACAGAGTATGGTTGGTTAACAGGGCTCTGTCTGAGTGACGACACGTGCCTCTTCATTCAGTTGCAGAAACACATGCAGGCAAAGATGAGAGGTGTTGTGTGTGTGCGCTTCTGTGTGTACACACATGGGTGTGTGCATGCCAATGTCTCACCTGTGGCACCAACCTTCCCCTTCAAGCTGTCATTTGTGCCATTAAAAAAGGTGAAGAATAGGAAACCACAAAATGCTAAATAAAAATTTAGCATAATGATATGTCGATTGTGTGTGCATATTTTCATGCTCACATGTGCTGTGCTGCCATTAAAAGGCCCGTGAAAAGCTGAGTTTAAGTAATTATTCTCTTCACATAGTTCCAGAGATCAGTTCCCCCTTGTGAAGTCACTGCCCTCTTTATGAATCGCTTTTCTCAGTGAAGTAATTAGAAATGAAATTTTGTTTTCTCCTCATGCTCTGAACTGTGATTTTTATACATTAATCATAGTATGAAAAAAAACTTCAGTTTTGACGTGAGTAAAAGGAATGGCTAGTCTGGCTTTTATCTGAGCCTGAGTATAGCACTCAGGGGGTTTTAAGGATCCTGCTCCTAGAACACATCGCTGCTCATTGTATGTCTCATTGGTGAACATCCTGCTCCTAGAACACATCGCTGCTCATTGTATGTCTCATTGGTGAACAACAGAGACTTCTCCATGTTAAAGACTGCTGTCTGAGATTCTAGGGAGATGTGCAGACCCTCAATCCGTCCAGAGGGTCGGAAAACCACCCCTACTGCCCATTAAAACTGCTATCATTTGTTAGGACTCAAGAGAAATCACAGGTGCTTATTACAATCTCAAATGTGAAGGTTGTTGTTGTTGTTATTATTATTATTATTGCTGTTGTTGTTGAAACAATATCAAAAAGGCATTTAATTTGTTATCTGTCAAATAGTTCTGAAGTAACTGAACTCTAGAAAACTGGTTCAGAAGGCTATTGTCCTTCCTGTCCATTAGACCTGCCAAAGGTAAAATATTACCAAGATACACACACACACACACACACACACACACACACACATATGTATACACACACATGCATGTATATATATGGCTGCGGACATGGCTCAGTGTGTGCAGTGCTTGCCTAGCATAAACAAGTGCTGGGTTTGGTTTTTAGGACTTCATAAACTGGGCATGGTGGTGCACACCTGTAATCCTAGTAGTTGGGAGGCAGAGAGAGGAAGATGAGGAGTTCAAGCTCAACCTTGATTACATAAGGAGTTTGAGGACAGTTTGGCCTCTATCTCAAGTCTCTCTGTGTGTGTGTGTGTGTGTGTGTGTGTGTTCACATTTGGGTGTGCAGCCATTTGCATGCATGGATGCCAGAAGAGGGCATCAAATGTCCCTTCCTATAACTCTCTATTTTTTACCTTGAGGTATCTCTCTAAATCTGCAGCTCACATTTCCTCTGTGAGGGTCAGCAAGGCCCAGCAATACTCCCATCTCTTCCTCCATCAAAGCTGTGGAGATGGGCATGTGACTAATGCCCAGTTTGCTCTATGAGTGCTGGAATCCACCCTCCAGGCCTTGACAATGTGCAGAAAGCACTTGTTATCACTAATCCATCTATCAACCCCCTATCTTCACAGTCAAATAAATCCCTACATGCAACACAATAGACCCAGCCAGAACTATTCACTAAGTCTCTCCACTGTTTAGGTCATACCAAATATTTTGCTTTCAATAACCTCACAAATGAGTTCTGAAGTCTATGTATATTATTTCAAGACTAGAACTTGAGTTGAGGAATTTTGGTAAAGGTCCTACAAGATGGTACTAGGTCCAGTTGGTAGACAGCTTACATAGCACTCATAGATGAAGCACACTGTTTAATCCCCATTATCACATGGCTTGAGTCTGGGGATGCATACCAGTAATCCCAGCACACTGAAGGGACAGGCAGAAGAATCTGTAGTTAGGGGTCTTTTCACAATGCTATGACTTCAGAGTTTTCTGCAAAACACAAAGCTATTTTGTGGTATCTGTGTGGCCCTGCTGTGGAGGAAACAACAGGAAGAATATAAACAAAACCTAAGTGATCTCAGCTTCTGGGAATTCAATGCTCACCTTCATCATCTCTCTCTGTTCCCTCCTGCTCCTTCCTCAATGCAAAGTAAAGGTTGCATACATTATTAAAAACTGAAGCCTCCAGAAGAAAGAACCTTCTAGAAGTAATGAGAAGTTTATGGAACTTTTCCTCTTTTGATCTGTATAAAGAACACAAGGCTCTAGTCACTGGGGCAAGGGTTATAAAGCATGGGCTGAAGATGTGGGCTTCTGGACTATTTTTAGTGACATATATAAACAGTGGGTTGCTTTGGCCTTCACAAGCCTTGACTGTAGGATAAGGAAGGGAAAGTCCATCACGTAACATATGAGACTCGTCCTGCTGTGGAGGGAGAGATAATTGAACCAGTAGACTGTACTGCTAGAAACAGAAATGGAGTAGCCATATTTTAACCAAACATCCTAATACACTCAATGGCAGCCATTAATTTATTTCTGCCAAGACAAATGGCCTTATCCTTGAGACCACGGGGAGAAATAATTGGAAAAAGTTGGAGCCGGAGTGAAAGAGATAGGCTGTCTTTTGACATGGTGATTCTTCAGTTTGTAATTAGCAACTGATAAAGTGCTGTGCATGTTAACTTTGAACAGTTCAGCTCATTCTTTAAAACACTAATCCCGTTGTCTTTTCAAACAGCCTTTCATTGATACCTTCTCTCTTTACCCCATTCTATAACCAAATCATATAACTTACAGAAAACAATGGAAAAGAAATGATGGTTTATCAGTTACAAGTCTACAAAGTCCAGCATGGTCCTTGTCTTAACTATATCAGGACCTGGTTAGATGGCTATCAGGCAAAGGTGCTTGCTGCCAAGCCTGACTACCTGCATGGATCTCAGGGGCACCTCCTGTACTTAGTCCTCTGACCTCCACATGTGTGCCATGCATGACACGTGCCCATAGGACAACGTGTGTGTGTATGTATGTGTGTGTGTGTGTGTGTGTGTGTGTATGTGTGTGCATGCACTCAGACTCTCATAAGTAGATAGATATAGATATATGGACAGATAAATAAGGAAATGTTATAAGAATTAAAACGGGAGAGTTGCATCAGACTAGAAAAAATATTCAATGTCCTAAAGCTCTCTGAAGTCAACTTGTCTGTTAAGTGTGTTTGTTTAACTGTACTGCACAGTGTTGTGTTATTTAAACTGAGGATAATGAATTCTAGCAATCACTTTAGGAATGAACAACAGCTCCTGGTTGATTCACCTTAAAGATTATTCATAGAGCTCATTTTATCTCAAAAGCCTTATCAGGCTAAGTTTTACTACAAGAATCTCTACAGTCAGAGCCTTGAGCCTCTTTTCTTCTCATTATACAGGGCTTTAGCGATCATGGACATGGGCTGTGGAGATGCCTTGCCGATGCTTAGCTCGGTCTGCTCTTGAAGAAGAGCCTCCTGATAGCTCACAAGTGCATGTAACTCCACAGACACACACATGCACGCGCGCGCACACACACACACACACACACACACACACACAAATAAAAATACAATAAATCCCAAACCTAAGCCATGAGATTCCAGAAACACAGAGAAGGATGCAAAAGCTCTCAATTTAAAAAGCTACAGAGTATTCAAAGACCCCAAGATGGAGTCTGATGGAAGGAAGGCTATCTAGCAGAATGTTCCGAGAAGAGGAGGGCTTGATGGAGACAGACTGAGTGCAAGGAGATGCACAGAGGATGAGATAGGAGAAGAAACTGGACAATATAAAGATTTGTGGAGGTGTGTGAGGTTAAGAAGCCTGAGTTTTACTAGGTTTTCAGTGGTGCTTAAATTTCCGGCACCAACAATGGCAAAAGATATCATGCAAGATGAAATCAGGCTCATAGCCTTTTAGAGACTATCAGGTGATGATATGAAATGTTCTACTTAGTCATCTGACAGCTTCCAGGGCTATTGTCCCTCTTGAAACATATGATGATGAGGATAAAGTAGCCTGTTCACAGACTATGGGGTAAAGAGGTCATCAGGTCAGGGCTCCCTCTTCACAATCAGGAGGATTTGTGGCTCAGTGTCCAGAACCTCATCCCAGGTCCCATCCTGCTTATAGTAATGGGACACGGTACCATGTTCCCAGTGAGAGAGAATCACTCTGTGTATATGGCTGCAGGCTGGGGAGATGCTTCAGTCAATAGGGAGCTTGTCCCACAAGCATCAGGGTCTGAGTTTGAATCACTCGTACCCACATAAAAATGGGACACAGTGGCACACATCTGTACTCCTGGCACTGGGGAGGAAGAGAGAAGAGCTGGGGTTTGACTGGATAGTTTATCTACACTAGTGAGTGCCAGGTTCAGTAAGAGACCCTGTCTCAACAAGTAAGGTGGAGAAATATTAATGAAGACTCACAAAAACAACCCTGAGCCATATGGAAACACAGGCACATGGAGAGACAGACAGATAGACAGGCAGATAGACAGACAGACTGATACACACAGAGAGACACACATAGTATGAGAAGGAAAAGAATCACATAAATTAAAATAACGGTAATGATCTTGTGTGGTGAAATACAACCTCAATCAACACTGGGAAAGCTAAGGCAAGATGACTGTGTGTTCCAGGCTAGCCCAGGATAAACAATGTGTCCATGACTTCAAAATCAATTATCATAAATCAATAATAACAGAAAATTTCACTCAAATTTCACTCAAGCGTCTTCTAGAATTTAACCACTAACTAAGCGAGGAGCTATTCTAAAAACATTTGAAAAGTTTCCTTTGAAGAAACTGACCTTAAAATTACTCTAATATTATAATCCTCTATTCGTTTTAGTCTCTATCTAGTGTGGCTAAAACACCCATTTCATTTTGGCAGGAGGGACGTGTGCAGGTGTGTCGATGTTCATTCTTTCTTCAATTGCTCTGCACCTTAGCTTTTGAGGCGGGGTCTCTCACTGAAGCTGGATCTTACTGATTTAGTGAGGCTGGCTGACAGCAGGGGTCCTCACACCTCCATCTCCCCAGCTCTGAGATGACAGGCACTGGCCTCACCCAGTTTTATGATGTGGGTTCTGGGGATGGATCTCAGGTCCTCATGCTTGTCTGGCAAACACTTCACCAACTGGGTCATCTCCCCAACTCTAGAAATTTAGTTTTAAAAATGGATCAAACCAGAAGGAAGCTCCGCCCTAAGTCCTACAGTATCCATGCTATAACATAGAAATATTTTCCCCCAGAGAGTTAATAATTGAAGGGCAGTTTACTATCATTGTTGGGGTGATTTATTTAGTCAGTACTCCAACCTGCAGCATGATGGGGAACAACTGACAAGAAATGATAAAGACTAATACTAATTTAGACTTCAGAAGTCCCAAGCATGCAAATAAATAGGTAAAAATAAGCAAATACCAAAATCTCTATCTGAAGAGATCTTCTAGTGCTGACATCTCTGTCATGCCGAGTAAGATTCTCAGGCACTGTTTTTAATTTTTTTTTCTTTTAAAGAATGATGTAAATGTATGGGGGTATGTGTATGTGTGAATACAATGCTCACAGAATCCAAAAGAGGGCATCAGATCCCCTGGAGCTGGAGTTACCAGTGGTTATGAGCCATCAGATATAGTTGTTAGGAGGCAAACTCAGGTCCTTTGCAAGAGCAGTCAGTATATGTTCTTAACCTCGGAGGCAACTCTTCAGCCTGTATCCTTCTAGAAGCCCTGCGTTCATTCCCTAATGATCTGAAAATGCTGGGTTGGTACTGACCTTTTCTTTTTGTTATCCCCCCAAAAGAATGTGAGATGTGGGGATGATTTGGTCCTTCCAACCTCTGAGCCATCCTTCCCCACATTCTGTAGGGTCGGCTTCGGGAAAGAAGCAGGGACAAGGATCACAGTGAGTGGGTGTGTGGTTCCCAGTCACTGTGTGCTAGTGCCAGGAGAGTCTGCATCCACAGAGTGTGGGAAAAGACAGCCCATGCCTCCTGTCATCTTTCCTGAGAGCATCAAACACACACACACACACACACATACACATACACACACATAGACACACACACACATAGACACACACACATACACATACACACATACACACACATACACACACATACATACACACACATACACACACATACACACACATACATACACACACATACACACACATATACACACACATATACACACATACATACACACACATACACACACATATACACACAAACATACACACACATACACACACATACACACACACATACACACATATACACACACATACACACACACAGCTACTTCCTGAGTGTCCCAACATTTATGCTGAAAGGCCAAGGGTTCCCTCTCCCTGAGACTCCTCCAGGACTCCTCCCATGAGAGCACTAAAGACTGAAGGAAAGCCAACAGATTAGCGTCTTAATGAAGCTTAGAAACACTGGTGCACATCTTTCCTTTGTTTAGCCCTGTGGGCCAGAGCTATTGGCTTCCCATTCACTTTTTAAATGTGTATGTAGCTGTATAGGGGCACATGCATACATGTTTGTGTATGTGAGTGAAAGTGTGTGTGTGTGTGTGTGTGTGTGTGTGTCGTGTGTGTGTGTCGTGTGTGTGTGTTGTTTGCACACTTGAGCACACTTACGTAGTGTGTATGTGTGCATAGTGCTCTTACAACATATGTAGGGGGCATGAAGAAGCCAGAAGAGGGTGTCAGAGGCACACAAGACAAGAAAGCAGAAAGTGGAAGTTCTTAGTGGGAATTGGAAGGATGAGACAAGAGAGGGTAACAAGAGGTAATGTGAGTATGGTGAAAATATACACACATGAAAATGTCACATTCTAAGCACCAGCAGCAGCATCCCACATGCTGGCCTCCCGGACTGAGAAAAGTACACTGAGCTCCAGCCTCCATTTCTCTCTGCTTCCTGGATGCAGATGCAGTGTGACTGGCTGCCTCCCACTCCTGATGGACTGCACATTTTAAGTCACTTTTTTCAAACATTATGTTACAATGAGGAGACACACAACTAATACAAGCACTAGTATATTCAGTAGGCAATAAGGCATTCTGATGAAGCTTCCTTAAAGAGCTCACTCACTAACTAAATTCATCCTGTTTCCTGTATCATGTCCCTGCCTCATCCCTGCCAGTCAACAGAGGGTGAAATTCAATATTTACACTTCTTAATATCTGTATTTAAAGTACTTGTCTGAAGCCTTGACACTGAATCAAAACTAAGAATTTAACACTCCAGTGACTGTTTTGCTTCTGCCCCTTCAACTGGTGAGTGTGTAAAAGGAGCTTATTGGATTCAAATGCAATGGCAATCTTTTGGTAGCTTGAGTTCTCTCCAGCTTAGTTTGAGAGTGGCCTGTGGTTCATAGAAGAGATTATGAGGCTATCTGAAATGGTAGCCATTGCCCTAAAGAAAATGTCATGGTATGCCTAGGATAATTGCAGATTCCTATTAAATATCCCTCCTTCAGGGCTGGTTACTGTTGAGTGCAAATGTACCACTTTATATGCAAATAAAATGCGCTGAGGTTTGAATTGCAAGTTCCATACATATCTACTGACAAATC
The DNA here is from genome assembly GCF_900095145.1 of Mus pahari. NCBI lineage: Eukaryota > Metazoa > Chordata > Mammalia > Rodentia > Muridae > Mus > Mus pahari. Next base: position 101,094,321 of record NC_034594.1, read on the forward strand.
ATCTTATTACGATCTGCGCAGCATCAGACCTTCGCCCCGGAGTACACAGCAAGGGAATTCTTTCCTGTAATTTTTGTTTTCAACGTGTCCAGATACAGCAGGGAAAACTGTCTCTTGTCACAGATGAGACAGATTCAGGACATGTGCATCTTGAGTTACAGATTATATAGTTCTGTGATTCCTCTCGCCAAAAGTGTAGGGTGGGGGTGTGCATGATCATGTACACACAGGTAAGTGTTTCTGAGTCAGTGCACATGCACATGTGTGCTTATGGAAGCCAGGAGATGGCTTTGGCTGCCATTCCTTAGACATCACCCATGCTTCGGTTTATTTTTTGTTTTGTTTTTGTTTTTGTTGTTGTCATTTGGTTGGGGTTTTTGTTTGTTCATCCCATTTTGTTTTGTTTTTGTCTGTTGTCTGGGTTTGGACAGGATCTCCCACTTCTCTAGAAATGGCAGAATAGCCTAGGCAGGAATTCTGACAGGAAGCATCAGGCCTGTGTCTGCCTCCACATCTCGGGAAGTACAACTCATGTTCTCTTCCTTACATATCAAGCCTTCCAACTAAGCCATGCCCTCACCTCAGCCCTCAATCCTGTTTTTGACTGTATGTTTCTCTCTGATCTTCACTTGTCACCAACGTTTGCCCCCACGTGATCACGTACTTGGAACACCTGCCATCTTCTCAGGTGTGCCACTGCCAAAGATACCTGAGTCCTGCTTTTCCAAGATGACTTCACAAACATCGCATGGGATACAAGTCACTTCATATAGGTTGTATCTGTGTCCTCTTTTCCTCAGCCTTCTTTGAAGTCATTATTGTGCAAAAGCATTGCTGTAAAATGCATGACTTTCTTCACTCCATTTGAAGGGACTATGTTCCTACACCTTCAAGTCCCACAACAGACCTGCACCTCAAACGTTTCTTCTTAATGAGGTCATACAGTAGTACTGAACAACAACTATTCAAAATCAGAGCATGCTATGCAGATTTGGTGGCTGTCTGTGCAGAGTCAATAATATCAGATAAGCACTGACTCAGCTAGGTAGGATGCAGGATGTAAAGCATCTAATCTTCATTTCCAGCACTCTCCCCTTGCTCTGCTAGGTTTCCAGACAATCAGATAAATGCAGGAGATCTGATGCAACACTGAAAACTGGACTCTGGCTTCTCTGCCTGTGCATTTACTTCCCCGGGGGTAAAGGATCTAACAGAAGAGGCCATCAAGAGAAGGGTGCAAAGGCGAGCATACTGGGGCCATGTTGCCAAACCAAGATGTTGCAACCTGGAGAGTTTCATGGCATGAGTTGATTAGGTGTGGTGTGTGTGTGTGTGTGTGTGTGTGTGTGTGTGTGTATTTGTGTGTATGCATGGGCATATATCACAGCATAGGTATGTGGTCACAGGACAACCTCATGGAGTCAATTCTCTCCTTCCATCTTTAACTGGGTTCCTGGGATTGAAGGTTCAGGATTCAGAGCCTGAGTAACGCATTTCAGAGTACTCTGTATTATTTTTTGAGACTGAGTCTTTCCCAGAAGCTTCTACTCACTGATTCTGCTAAGGCAGTTGTTGAGTGGGGCCCTTACACCCTCCTAGTTCATCTTCCCCGACCTGGGATTACAGGTGTATGTGGCCATACTTGACTTCTTTACATAGGTTCTAGGGATCCAAATTCAGGTCTTTCGTGTTTGTACATGCTTAACCCACTGAGCCATCTTCTCAGCCCTAAATTGGCATTTTCAGTGAGTCCTAAACCAAATAAACTAGGAAGTCACCCATTCAAGACTGAGAGCTTACATTTATACTTCTATAGAAATATGGTTTCATGATTGAAATTTAGAGTTTGAATACTATAATTGTATATGATGATGTACTTTTGATGTGTCAAATAATAACTCAGTGTGTATATTACACCAACAAGGTTTTTAAATTAATGTTGTAGGGAACTCAGAAAGACAGAATCGTTTTCAGCAATCTCTGTCAGGAATTCAAAGACAGCTGGGAAGATAGGAAGCTGGGAAATCCCCCGAAGCTAAGATTCCTCTTCCTTCCTTCCTTCCTTCCTTCCTTCCTTCCTTCCTTCCTTCCTCCCTCCCTCCCTCCCTCCCTCCCTTCCTTTCTTTTGCTTTTTGAGATTTTTTTTTTTAATGTGTATAGCATTTTGCCTGCTTATATGTATGTGTCCCATGTGTATGCATTTCTCAGAGGCCAGAAAAGGGCATTGTATCCCCCTTGGAACTGGAGTTACAGAGGGTTGTTAGCTGCTATGTAGATGCTGGGAATCAGAAGAATAGCAACGCCTTTAGCTACCAAGCCATCTCTTCCCAAGAAGGAACAAAGATTCTTGAACATCTTGCAGAACAAGAACCAGTTTAATGGGAGTGGGTGATATATTTGTACTAATTGCTTAAAGACAGGAACAGTCATTGCTTTAATATCTGTCCTCCTGCTAGACTGTGATTTCTACAAGTGAAGACTCATGCCGAATTTGCATATCACTGCTTTAGTCCAGAGCAGAAGAGTCCTCCATAGCAGCAGGCTCTCAGAAATTGCTTGCTTGATAGACAGATGACTTAAATAAAAAATGAAAGGACATCTTTGTGATCTGATTTTCCTTTTTATTCTATATTCTTCCAAAGCTAAGGTCACCTAGTATTTATTCCCAATAGTACACACACACACACACACACACACATACACAAACACACACACACATACACACACACACATGTACACACGAGAGAGAAGAAGAAAATAGTATTTTTGTTATAGATATTAAAACAGAACAACAACTTACCAGGAAAAGGCACTTGCCAAGAAGCATGATATTCTGAGCATTCAATTTCCAGCATAAAAAAGAAAACCAATTCACACAAGTTGTCTGTGACTTCCACACATGAGTCATGATACACATACATGCACATATGCTTATGTATGTGCTCACACACTTACACACACAAATAACTAAATTAAAAAAAAAGAATGAATATTTTCATCTGTTTGAAAGCAATGCTCTAAAAAGTCCTAAAAACAGTAGTAATTTATACAAAATTAAACCAAGACAATGTTTTAAAATGGCTAAGATCATCCTCAGAATAATAAATTTAAGTAAGGGTCTTCACAGTTGCATAGGGTAAAAATAGAGTGACAGAGTTTAAAATCACTCCAACATTGAAAAGGACAGGGATCATTGGAAAGATTTGGGCTTCAAATTTGACTTCCAGGAGATAGGGATATGGTTCACATGATTAACCACATGCCAAGCAAGCATGAGTTTGGCTCCCCAGAATACATACATACATGAATACTCATGTATGTATGTATGTATTTATGTATGTGTAGTTTTTACATATTAAAAGCTAAACATAGGCATCTATAGCCCTAGTGCTGGATGGCTACAGAAACTGGATTCCTGGAGCTCACAGGCTTATAAGGCAGGCTGAAGTTAGATACCTATCAAATAGGACACCTTCATTGACTTCTGTTCTCACACATGCTCTACACACACACACACACACACAGAGAGAGAGAGAGGGGGGGGCAGGCAGACTGACTTTCCTTAAGCTTCTCTAGAACGCAGATCTTACATGAGGGTCCTACGTCATATCGGGCTGTGTAACTGAATATGCAAATCACAACAGTTGGCAAGAGTAAAGGGTTTCTGAACATACAACAACCAAAACTTAATTCAAACATCAAGTTAATGAACTCCAGCTGTAGCTGGCAATGTGGCCCCATGTCACACTGTGTGATTTCACTGCAGCCTCGGTTCTAAAACCACATGTGCACACTGCACTGTGATTGCCTTCATGTAACACAACACCAGAAAACGCAGCCTGCGGCTCCTTCCCTCATGTTTGAGACGCCTGTCTACTAGGCTTCAAGGTGTCTTTACTCTGTGTCCACATCCCCTGCTCTAACTGAAACATGGCGGGTTAATTACAGAAAACAAAGGTATTCTTAATACTTTCCTTGTGTCATTCCTCAGTATTAAGGGGTCAAGTTATTACTCATTTGACTTACACTGTGCTCATTGCCATTTGAGTTGCTGGCCTGTGTTGCATTATACATGCCTAGTGTACCCTGAATTGGGATGAAGGCAGGGTTCCTGAATATTTCTGAAATGGCCCGAAACATACTTCTGCTACTTTGTTTGTATGCTAAGTAGCATTCTCAGCAACTGATTAAAAAGTTGAAACGTAGATAAATTCTGAAACGCACTGAGGATGTCCTCTGCTCTGTGATTTCAAGGCTCAATTCTCCACGTAAAATAAAACAACACGTCCATCTCACTGATATGCAAATGTATTTCACTTTCATAAACAGTAAGATTATATTAATTTTACTTAAATTATATTTCTTTGAAAATTATAAATAAAATAAATTGTATTCATTTTAGTAAAAATAAAATAATTTGCTTTATGATTATTATCAAAACCTTTTAATTTATACCTATTTTATATGCATATATACCTAGGATTTATAAAATTTCTCAGGTAAAACTGTATTACAAATGAAAAATTGAGTGAGCCTTGCCCTAAATCTTCACTGTAATGCCTCTCTGTGGGCTGGGACAGTGTTGGTCAAGTGCTTGGCTACCATGAATCAAGCCCTAGGTTCCATCACCAGCACAGCATAAATTAGTAAACTGCAACATGGCTATAATCCCAGGACTTGGGAGGTAGAGGAGCAAGGATCAGGAGTTCAAAGACATCCTCACCTCCATAGAAAGGTTGGACCAGCCTGGGCTACATGAGACCTGTCACACACACAGAAAGTCTCTCTGCTATGATCCAACATCAAACAGCTGTTAGTATTTGTTACATACATACACACACACATATACTTGCACCCGTGTGAGTGTGTATGTGTGTGTGTGTGTGTGTGTATGTGTGTGTGTGTGTGTTGATGCAAAGCATGTAACACTACTGTTTCCTTAGCCATCAACACACTTACTCACTCAACGTTATGTTTGGTGCTGTGATCTCGAAATTTCCAGGAATTATTATCCTGTTTCCCCACATGAATTATCAAAACAAGCTACTCATACTCACTCCAAGTAAGAGGTCAGGAATGCCTTTCTTGATTGTCTGGGTATGGGCGGTGATTTGGGGTGGTTATAGGGTCATCTAAGTAGAAAGACTCACTTGAGAAAACATCTGTACCATGAGAAAACATCTGTATCAGGTAGGCCTGGGAGACTCATCGGGCATGTTAGCTGTGCTGCGAAGCCCCACCTGAGTGTAAGTGGCACCATTCATGGACCCTGGATTGTAAGGGAGAAAACCCAGCAAGTCCTGGCTGACAGGCAAGGGCCCAGGCATGCCTTCCCTCTCACCTCTCCACTGTGGGGGTGAGGCTTCGAGTCCTTGTCTTGGTTTTCCCACAATGATGGACAATAATTGAGAAGTAAATCAGACCTGTTCTTCCTCTCTATGTTGTCCTGGCCAGGGTTTTCGTCACAGTAGAAAGGACACTAAAATCTTGTTAGTTAATTTGCTGGCACTGTGAAAAATTTCTGAGAGAAATGATAAAGGTCTCGGAGAGGTGTGCTTTGCCTTACACTGTCAGAGACTGCAGTCTATGGTCACCTGCTTTAGTTGCTTCAGGACAGCGATGAGGCATTCCATCCTGGGAGCATACAGCAAGAAAAACTGCTCAAGTCCTGATGGCCAGGAAGCAAAGGGGAGAAAAGGCGCAAGAAGCCAGGGGTCCCCACTCAAGAGCTCACCTCCGATGACCTAACTTCTTCCCATCAGATCGGTTTCTGCCTCTGAAGGATTTGACCACCTCCCAACACTGCCATAAGCTGGGGTCCAATCTTTCAACACAGGAGTTTGGGAGCGATTCCAGATCTTATCTACAACAACTGTCACCATACCTATATTACTGACATTGAGCCAGTAACAAATCGCACTAGGTCAGGAATTCATCTTGGGAAAATACTTAGGCATGAGTTAACTTGGTGTGTGAACATTTATAGAAAGTATTTATTTAAGGGGGTCAGGAAGATACCTCAGTGGGTAAAGGTGCTTACTACATAAATCTGAAGATCTCTTGTGAGGCTATGCCAGTGCCTGGCAAATACAGAAGTAGATGCCCACAGTCATCTTTAGGGTAGAACACAGGGCCCCCAATGGAGGAGCTAGAGAAATTACCCAAGGAGCTGAAGGGGTCTGCAACCCTATGGGTGGAACAACAATATGAACTAATCAGTACCCCCAGAGCTTGTGTCTCTAGCTGCATCTATAGCAGAAGATGGCCTAGTCAGCCATCATTGGGAAGAGAGACCTCTTGGTCTTGCAAACTTTATATGCCCCATACAGGGGAACACCAGGGCTAAGAAGTGGGAGTGAGTGGGTAGGGGAGCAGGACTGGGGGAGGGTATAGGGGACATTCGGGATAACATTTGATACATAAATGAAGAAATATCTAATAAAATAAGTTAAAAAATAAATCTGAAGATCTTAAGATCTAAGGTTAATCCCCCGAATCCACATTTAAAATGCCATATGAGAAAGAATAGATCTGTAATCCAGCATTCCTACAGAGAACTGGGCAGCGGACACAGAAGCCTCAGCTAGTCTGTGGGATACAGCACCTCAACAGAAACAGGAGAGGCCTTGACTCAAAAAGATGGGAAGTGAGAGCTGCCTCTCAGACAGTTGTTCTCTGATCTCCATACGCATCTTGTGGCCCTTGCATGCAAGCAACGTCAACTAAACTGCAAATACTATTTGTTTTAAAGCATCGGAGTTGTTCAACAGTAACTGAAGTTGATAGGTGCACATTTGGATATATATATGTATATATATATATATATATATATATATATATATATATATATATATTAGGAGCTATATACCAACATGTCTTGTAAGACTTGCCTGCCTGCAGCTGTCATAAACTGTAAAATGGAACAATGTATGCTTGGCGCTCCTTTAGCAATAGGGGCCCCCAAAGGTACCTAAGTGTTATGAGGTATGGTGGCTCTCAGTCTCCAGGGTCCAGATCATGCTCTGACTCCATCAGAGCTCCCTAGAATCAGGCAATCTGTTGCCTTTTGCCATCTTTCTCCTCCTAGGACTGATTCCCTCACACCTTCCCGTGTGCTGTCAATCCCCACACTTGTCTCTCACCCACGGCTCTTTACATTTGTCTTTCTATTCTCTGTTTGGTTACGCTGCTTAAATTTTATGCGTAATTATGTGAGGTTGCTATGGTGATGCTACATGATCTGTCATGAGGAAAATTCATTGTGTTTGAGATAATTCACATTCAGGACTCAGGAATCCCTTTTAAACTTTTTGTATGTGAGTATGACTATATGTTCTCTGGGATAATAACCAGCTGCATATATTTGAATATCTTTGCACAGAAGTCACTTTGTAAGTAATTTAACCAGAAAACTGTCTGAATTTTCTGCTAAGGCAAAGCATTTTGTGGTGGTCAGTGTAATTTCTCATGATTTATGAAGAATTGCTTGAAGTTTTTATTTTCTTAGCTATGTATATAAACAATAGCCTGTGTCCATGTGGCTGTAGGTGCCCTTGGAAGACTGAAGACATTATCAAATCCCCTGGAGCAGGAGTTAAAGGTAGTTGTGAGCACCCAGGGTGGATGCTGGGAGCCACATGTGGCTCAAGAATACATGTGCTTTTAACAGCTGAGCCATCTCCAGCCTTGAACTTCCTACAGGACACTTTGAAAAGGGATGACAAATGAACTCTTGTCTTCATCACGTAGAAAAAGATGAGAAAGTCCAAACACCCCTAAAATGTATCACTAACTATAGAATATATAGAGACTATGCCGTAATTTACATTATAATTGGATTGCACTGAGTATGTTGCATGTTGTAACTTGAAAACATAACTATGAAAATATATTATGCTAACTATGTACATATGTCCATCTGAATACACATATGATTTTAGCACTACTACATACAGAAAACATACTCCTAATAGTTAAAATCATTAAAACATACACACACAAACTTTCACCCACCCACTACCACACAAACACACACAGACACACAGACACACACACACACACACACACATATACACACACATATACACACACGCACATTATAAATAATATAAGTCTAGCAATAACTTGGCAAACAACACCATCTTCTATAAGATATCTATATATGTCTGGATTTTTTTTTTTTTTTGGTTTTATCTTTTGGCATTAGTGCATTATTTTAGGTTCTGGGCTGTAAGGATACGGAGTACATGGAACGGAGGAGAATAATCAAGGCACGGAGAGAAGCATAAATTGGGCAAACAAACAAAAACACTGTGAAAAAGACCAGAGAAACACAGGTTCACAAAACCCAGTGAAATCTATGATGAGGGGGACATGAAGCCTGCATTTGCAGCCAGGGAGACAGCAAGGCTGGAACTGACTTACTGCCCTAAGGGAAGGACGAAGGACGAGGGTGAGCAACTGAAGGACAACCAACCATTCAAGGCCTGGATTGCATCCACCCTGACTATCAAGGCCAATGATATCTGTGCCAAAGGAAGAGGACATGGTGTCTGAGATAAGTGGGGGGATCCCCAGGGAGCCCAGCAAGCTGCATTATATCCATCCAGGTCTCAGCAGTAAATCCCACCCAGGGCAATGGCAGGATCTCAGAGGGCCCCCCCCCCCAGGAAGCTTTGTTCACAGTCTCTGGGGAAGCAGGATGAGTTACTTGGGGGGGGGGGGCATAGGAAAAGCAGACAAACCTGCTGGGTTTTTCTTTTTAAGTGTATTTCAAGAGGCTTTTCCTCCCAAATCAATGTAAACAGCTGTATTTATGTTACAAATCAGTTTTCAGTCTAATTGCCTGAGCCCTGAAACAATACACCTAGAGGTGATTAAAAGCAAGAATGTAAGAATATCTAAAACCTCACACGAGCATAAAGACCTGAGTCTGGACCCTTAGTCCCCATTACAAAAACAAAAAACAACAACAAAATCCAAATAAACAACAACAACCACCAAACAAAAATCAGGCATAATGGTGTGCATCAGAAACCTCATCTCTGGGGAAGCAGAGATGGGTGGATCCAGCGGCACAGTGAAAGAAAGGTGAGCATGCCTCAGAGGACAGGATGGAGGACAATAATGTGTGTGTGCAAACACATGCACACATGCACAGATATATATGCATAAACATATACACAAGGAAGGAGACAGACAGACAGACAACAAAACTGGGCTGACTCCTTAATCATAAATCTCCAACTCTGCTAGCTAGGTATTTCAAAAGTTTGTTTTTGTTTACTAGTATTTTTATTTTTTTTTTTTAATTATTCTATTCTTGGGATCAAACTTGGTGCATGGTGTATCCTGGGTTTCTCTGCCCAAGAGGAATGCTGGAGCACAAAGTATCCTTAGCTTTGGAGTCAGAAATCTGTGGTTGAGAAATTAAGCTGTCACCAGTTGGTTAAATCATTCCACAAGTTCATCCCACTGCCCACTTAAATAAAGTTTTATTGGCACACAATCACATACATTTGTTGACTTATTTTCTGTACCTCCCTTTGAACTCTCAAAGGCAGAGACTATATGGTTCACAAAGCTAAAATATTTACTGCTTGGATGTTTAGAGAAGACTTTGTCAAATCCTTCATGAGTTACATAAACTAGAATGTCATCACCATTCTGACTTCCCAATTACATTCATCTGCAATAAAAGGAACTGGCAAATCCAGCAAAGGCCTTCAGAAGGTGAGATGATGTGTGGGCAAGGTCTCCACGCACTACCATGTGCTACACAAGGATAAGGCAGCTCTTGGAACTGCTCTCTCTATTCAAAGACAAATGCCCATGGTCTTCACACAATGCTATGCTGGGGCTGAGTGTGTCCACTCAGCACAGCATGAGCAAGGCCCTAGATTCAACCATTAGTGCCAGAGAAGAAAGGAAGAAGGAAGAAACAGAATGCCAAGGGGAGGGATAATGAGAAGGAAAATGGATGGATGGGAGTAGAAAGGGAGGGAGAGAGGGAGGGAGGAAGTGAGGGAAGGAGGAAGGGAGGGAGGGAGAAAGTGAGGGAGGGAGGAAGTGGGGGAGGGAGGAAGTGGGGAAGGGAGGGGAGCATGTTTATTTGTACAACTTCACTCAATTTGGGTTTGCTCAATATTTTTCTCATACTGAGACTATGTATTTGGCCATTTTACAGGAGTGATATAATGACCGTACACCACAGCAGGGGGTTATAAGGAAAAGACTTTTTTGCTGCTTGCTTTATCAAACTGAAACATCAGCGAGCTTGGATAAACTTCCCCAACATATACAAGGGGACGACGGGGAAGAGGGAGAGAAAGAGCCCAGCAACTATTACAAATACATTAAAAAGTATTTTCAATTAATTACTATTCCAGTTATTAACTATTACCAAAAACAACAACAACAACAACAACAACAACAAAAACAGGCCTCCAATCTGACTGCCTCTCCAATGGCTACAGTGTTATATGTAACTTTCCAAGGCTCTCGGTCCTGTATCCTTCCTGGCTGAGAAAGCAGAAAGTGTGCAGCTGAAATACATTGTTACATGTGTATATGTGTATATGAACACTGAGTGGCCACGGCGATGTGGTTCGTGCCCCTAATACTGAGTCAGGATCAGGCCATGGATGCCTACCTATGAGCCAGGCTTATCACATGATGGGGTCTTGGGAGAATTCCTCTAGAATCTCACCTTATATTCAGTCAGTATTAAAATATATATATCTTAATTCTTCATCCTGATGGAAAGATGTGAATGCCATGAAGCTGAGGGAAGTTTTTTCTTGCAGGTGGTTCAGGGTAGAGCCAAAGCTAAACTTGTAACTAAACACAAAATGAGCTACCTCTGAAGCCATGGAGGACCACTCTTCTTACGCAGATATACTGACTGAGGCCATAAAGACTCCTTTTTTATTGACTGATTTGACTTCAATTTATTTTGCAAATTTCTATATTTTTCCTCTCTACTTTCTTTAGATAAATACAGCCTGAATACTATATAGCTTCTTTCAATTTGGAAAAGCATTTGCTCCAAGTTTTAGTCACCATGGCATAAAGCTTTAATTATTAAAGGCCTGAGGTGCACCTGCCAGCACCAAGACGCCCTTGTAGGATGTGTTAGGGCAATGTTTCTGAACAAAAAAACAAAACAAAACGCTGTATTCAAAGGCTTGTTCTCATCTCGCTGATAGACACCTCCCTGTCTGACATGATTCAGAGAACAGGGCGGGATGGGCGGCTCATCTCAGAGACAAAAAACCTCAGAACGGTGAGAAATAATTAAGCAAGCATACTTTTGAACAGTGATATTCATTTTCTTTTCAACTCGTTGGCCTTTTCGAGTCACGGCTACCATCCTCTGACCGGTCTCAACAGCAGAAAAGCAACGAGGACCAGTGTGCGAAGTGTATTCCAGAACTCCTTTTGAATATCAGTGGCTAGAGTCCAATACATATTTGAATCAAATATTGACAAATAAACATAGGTCTACAAACTTCTTCAGCACTTAAAATATAATACGCCAGTTAAGTATTGATGAATCACTAGAGGGAAAAATACTTGCTAAGTACTTCCTGTTTCAGATTTACTTTATGCACACATGCGTGTGCATACCGCAGGAGTGCAGATGTCTGTGGAGGCCAGAAACCAGAACTGGACCCTGGAGCTGGAGTTAAAGTAGTTGTTAACTGCCCGGTGTGGGTGCTAGGAACAGAACGTCTGGCACTCTGCAGGAGCAGGAAGGGGTCTTAGCCACGTAGGCTTCTTCTAGCGCATTTAGAGAGTCACCTCTCTAAACATTTCTTATTGACTCTTAGATGAGATCGTGAGGAATTTTGTCTCCTGAGTGTAGCTAGCGCTTTGCTTTGAGAGAGGCATCTGGTACTGTTCTGAGAGTTCTAATGCGCAAGCCCACATCGGTTCATTTTCTCATTCCTGTGGTGAAGTGTATGACAAGGAGCACTTAAGGAGCTGGAGAGGCGGCTCAGTGCTTAAGAAGACTACTTGTTGCTCTTGCATGGAACCAGATTCAATCCAAAGCATGCACAGGGTGGCTTACAACCTTTTGTAACTGCAGTTCTGGAAGATGTGACTCCCTCTTCTGGCCTTGGTGGACACTGCATGAATCTGTTCTCAGATGCACATGCAGGCAAGACATTCATACACGCAAAATAAATTTTTTTGGTATTTCTTTTTCTTTTTCTTTTTCTTCTTCAAAACAGGATTTCTCTGTATAACAGTCCTCAGTGTCCTAGAACTCTCTCTGTAGACCAGGTTGGCCTTGAACTCAAAGATGGAAAGAACTGAGTCTACCAAACTGTCCTCTGACCTCCAAGGGTGTGCCATGACACATGCGCCTTCACCTCAGACATCATACGCATGCAATAATAACACCATAGATCTTTCGAAATCTAAAAATAAAATGTTTGTTCAGACTTATTCCTATTCCATCTGGCTTAGCAGAGACAGGTTGGCTGGGTCAAAAGCAACCTGCTTAGTAGTGACACTGCTTGCAGCCTTTAAACAAACAGCATTTTGAATGTCATCTGCGAGATCAGAGGGCACCCAAATCCACTTCAGGCTTAACTGCTATGCTTTTGTGATAGCTCTGCAGACCTTGATGAGATTTCAAATCCTATTAGTCATGAAGGGAGAAGCCCCGGAGACCATAGGTGGCTAATGTTCCATTCACAACAAGAAGGAGCTGCTTAGCATTCTGGCATTGATTTCTGATAGTTCCCCCAACAGAACGAGGCTCCAGTTTGGAAACATGGCCAGAGAAGGCTTGGGGAAGGAAAGACAGAAAAGGTCAGGTTGCATACATGAAACAACTGGACTCTATATACCGTTAGCAACCTCCCTTGAAGCCAAAGAGTTGAGTCTTCATGGATGCAAAGGAAACAGGAAGGAAGTGCTTTTCCACACAGAGGATCTGTCGCTGAAATCCGGGGAACAGCACTGTGCCTTTGATTGATGCCAAGGAGGTGCCTCCAGATATACAGGCTAAATGAAGGTTACGTGGAAAAGGCTTTTCATCTTGGTGATAAATTGCCAGATTCCATTACGCCTAATGAGACTCATCAATGCATAGCTAGACTCTGGGAAATAATAAGACCCCTTTCAAAGCCGAGTATAAACAAATGAGAAGAATTAATAATAAAAACCCTATTAATGTGTGGTGCAATTTCAGGGAGTTAATGAAGTCACTTTTAAAAGTTGGGCTAATGTAATTTTGGCATTTTTTTTTTAAAATGCCTGATTGTCAAAATGAATTTTTTGGTTTCCCCTCCCCTTTCAAATAAATCCAACGTAAGTCCTAAAGATTATATTTCTTTTGCTTAATTCTTCACTTAGAAGTTATGGTGTTTGACAAAGAGGGTATTTAGTGTCTTGGAATGTATGAGATACTTACTGACTTGAAAATAATAAATGACATTACTCCTGTGAATCGTCCAAGTCAGAATATGCCTCTACACCACAGGGACTTTGCTGAATGACATGGGTCCTCACTCACCCACTCAGTGAGACATCCACCTTTTTTTCTCCATATAAGGTCTCCTCTATGTGAGCCACGCAATGGCTCAGCTGGTAAAGTGTTTGCCTCACAACCATGAGGCCCAGAGTTGAATATGAAAACCTATACCCAAAGCTGGGTATGGTGGTGTGAACTTGTAAGTCCTGCAGTGGGGAAGCCGAGAAAGGTGGATCCCTGAGGCTCACTGGCCAGTCAGGCCCAACCTAATAAATGAGTAATCGGCCAATGAGAAACCCTGTCTCAAAAACCAAGCTGGCTGTTGTCTGGGAAACACACACACACACACACACACACACACACACAGAGGCACACATGCCTTTCTAGTAGGAAACAAGCATAAGGCTGCTCAAATATCTCTATGTGGGCTAAGAGAACTGATTGTGTCCTATCAGCTAATCTCTCTAGGTCCTAATACAGAAAAGTCTAATGTGGTTTTATAAAACTTTGCTAGAACAAGCGATCAGTCAAGGACTGAAAATCAGACTCTTAACTCTTTCCAACATGATTCTTTTAAGCTGTCATCTGTAAAGGAGGGACACTCTCAAGCATCTTGTCAAGAGATATGAGAGAGGTAGGTAAAGTAGACACTGCTCTCTATAGGTACATCCCTAAATCAGATGGCATGTTCAGACATGGGTGCACTTATCACATTTTATCTATCATCTATCTGTCTGTCTACCTGTCTGTCTGTCTACCTATCTATTTTTGTGCATGTGTGGTGGTAGTGCATGTGCCATGTCTGGCATGGGGAAGTCAGCGGACAATTTACTAAACTCAGTTCTTTCCTTCTGCCCACAGATCAAACTCTCGTCCTCAGGCTTGGCAGCAAGCATTTTTACTCAGTGAGCCATATATTTGGTCCCTTGTATGAATGTATGGATTTCCATGCAAATGGATACCATGTGTTCTTCCATGCCAGGTCAAATAGCATAGGTTCTGGCTTCCACATGCCCATGCCCATGCCCATTCCAGTGTGTGTGTGTGCACATGCACATGCACACACACACACACACACACACACATACACGCACACACACACACACACATACACGCACACACACACACACACACACACAAATGCACACCAAAATGTTTTTAAAAGTCTTAAAATGTTTGAAAATATAAGTAAACTGTTGTTTTTTTTTAAACTCTGTTAGTGTTTGGGTGGTTAGAGGGGATATAGAAGTTGCAATGGAGACCATGTTAGAAGCTGAGTTCAAGCCTGTTGGAAATCACCTCAGATTACATTTATAGTGTCCAGCACTTAGTAAGAACTCAATAGGCATGTCTTGTATCTGAATGGAAGAGTGGGTTCTCTCAAATACAATCTGGCATATAAAACATAGACTGTTCCATTTGGCCATTTTTAAAATGGATGTTTTTACCCAAATATGTTCTGAGCTTTGAGGAGTGGATCTGCTCCTCAGTGTTTTCTTTCCTGGGCTGCAACTGTGCTACAAAGCTCAGCTCTTCCTCCTGCTCTCGAGTGCCTTGCTCTTCCCTGGGGACTGTATTGAGCTGTGTCACTGCAGCACATGGCACTGTGCAAGCCTACACTGAACTATTCAGAACCTAAGAACAGTAAACTGTGTAAAGAACAAAAAAAGTGAAATTAATCTAAGCCCCTGTCCTCCCCTTTAATAATACTGAGAGTTATTTGCACACATCCAAAGATTAATGAGGAGGCTAAAAAAAATGGTTCAGAAGTGAGAAGCACTTGATACTCTTGCAGAACTCAGGTTCTCAGAAGTCAGGGAGTTCAGTTCTAGGGGACTTGACATCTCCCAGTCTCTGTGGGCATTAGTCATGCACATACATGCATGTGAGCAAACATTCACATGCATAAAAACAAAGACATATTTTAAAAGCCAAACGTTAAGATCTAGCAAAGGAATAGAAGTGTAATTAGAGAGGAAAGAACATCCCGATTGTGGGAAAAAAAAAAAAAAGATGAGACAAGTAACTGATGTAGACTTTATCTACTAGTTGTAAATTACAGACACTCAACTACATTGTTCTATCATTATTGTTCATAGTAGTAACAGCATTAGTTGTGTGTGAGAGATGGCTCTGTCATTCCACAATGAAACTCTGGGGCTCAAACTCAGGCTTTATGCACCAAGCACTTCTACCCACTGAGCCATCCTGCTGGTCAATCTGTATTCTTACGAAAACTCTTAAAGCTCACAGCATCAGCAGCTTTAACTTCTTAGCTCCCATCTGCCAAGTTTACCATTCAATTCCTCCTTCTGCCACGGGGAGGTCACAGGTGGGTGCGGGGATGAGGGACAGTGGATGTAATGAACCAATCCTCTGTCCCTCAGACTTGGACAGCATCCAGCAGGAGTAGAGCATTCCCTAGCCAGAGAAAACAGCACCTGCCACCTAGGAAATTAATTATACGCAGGGAAACCTCCCCGCATTCTGTCTCACCCCATTTCTGAACATCTTAATTGCAGAGCCTAAGCTTATTAAGTACAGCTCATCCACCATCAGAAGATTGCCCAGTATTAAGTTTAAAGCCTATATGGTCTTCATCCTTCCTGACAGGAGGCTATACAGATTTTTCCAGAAGTTCAATCCAGAACGATTGTGGAATAGTGATTTGTTAAGCAGCTTATCTGCCAATGTGGGTGCGAGCAATTTGTTTCTAATTATTTCATGAAACGAGCCTTATAAGTAATCCTAATGGTAAAGTAACTTAGGCCACAGGAAATAAATCCCAGGGTTCTCAATATCCAGATGATGCAGCCATGCCATTAAGAGCCATCTCGTCAATAATAGAGGTCTACGGATAATAACAGAAGTCTATTACCATAATATGCCACTGGAGCCAGCTACAAAAGAAGTTTCCACATAACCTTCAGTGAATGTGCAGCCAGCCTGCATGCTGCACCACTGCATTGGTCAAAAAGCATTATTTCACACTTCACTGCTCCAACCGATGAATTAATAAAGCCCGCCTGCAGTGCCTATGAATTCCTGGGCACACATCTTTCTCAGTTCAAAATGGTAAGGAGCTCTTAGTCTTGCCATTTCATGTCCTCAGAGCCAGCCCAGGTGGTGGGGGCAGGGTTGTAGTGAATGATTTTCTGGGTTGCCCCACCTTGAACTGCAGATGTGTGTAAAATGGATTCCATCCAAGGCTAGGGGAAATGGCTCAAGGATGGAGGTGGTATCAGGCTTTTATGTCAACTGAAGGGAAGACAGTGGGATTAGCTTATGCATTTGGGGGCTCACATACAGAGAGGTGACAAGATTTAAATAAGTGTCAAACTTCACATATCAAATGAATGGAACTATTAGCAAAAGAAAGGTGTGAGGTTTGAAATGGGCTCGAGTGTATGCACTTCTCAGGGTGTGCAAGCACCCTAGGTGTAGTAAATTAAAACAGGAGGTTACAAATCAAGAACTACACTCTGTGGCATGTACTAAGTATTCTGAAATTTCATCTACTGTCTGGAATATATTTAAACAAAGATCTCCGTCAACCAGTCCTTTTTTCTACATTCCACCCTTAGAGAAAAGAAGAATCACATGCTAAGAAAATGTGCTGCTTGAAGGCCATGAGGAACAGAGTGATTGTCCACAGCAGGGGTGCGCCAGGCATGGTCCCAGCTTTGCCTCTGAGTGAGGTTGAAGGAGGAGTAAGCTGATCAGCAGCTCTCCCCCCCCCCCCAGGTCTAAGGAGCACCCCAGGTGATGCTTAAGGACTTTAAGTCCCAGAAGCTCTGAAAACTAACCTTAAGTACTACCAAATGGTAAAGATAAATGGATTGGTCTTGTGTGTTCTCTATTTACAAAATAAAATAAAAAGAGCTGGGCAGGTGGCTCCAAAGCAGGAGGTCCTGAGTTCAGATCTCCAGAGCACACAGAAAAAGCTTTGTTTAGCTGCAGTCCCTGAAAGCCCAGCACTGGAGAAATGGAAGTAAGCAATGTCCTCGAGTCTGCAAGCTAAGCGATGAGTAAGTGGACGAGTGAGCTCCAGACATAGCGAGATCATGTCTCAAGAGACAAGATGGAGAGGGTGGAAGAAGACATTCAACATCAGTCTCTGGCCTCTACACACATGCATGTGTGTATATCTGTGCACACATGCACAGGTACAACATACACACACACACACACACACACATATATAAAATAAATAAATATATGAAAGTGGATATTTTATATATTTGGCAAGAATTGCTAAGCAATGAGAAATAAACAAAGTTAACTAGACATGGATTCAGCCCATTTCTATTATCCCAATGAATTTTGGGAAACAATAATAAAACACAACACAATGAAAGACCGTGGAAATTTTTAGTTTCGGGAATATCTGAGAAAATATAGTCCTATACCTATTTATTTAAGCCCTCAGACTGTGCTCAGATGTTGACAGGTAAAACAACCAGATCTCAAAACTAGTATGACAAAACATGACATGACCATACCAGTGATGTACAACAAGATCAAAAGTATTGACAACAGACATCACCAATCAATCATGACACCTTTTCCCCAAGCCTCTACATCCCTAGCCAATGACAGGCATCACCAATTAATCAGGATGCCTTCTTCTCCCCCTACCCACAACTACTGAGATCGCTACTCAGTCATAACACTTTCTTCTCCCTTGCAAAATGCCACAGCAGTCTCCATCTCAATGGACTATTATAGGCTACAGGCACCTGTGCACTACAGTTAGCTCTTTAGAGATATTTATAGCACTCCTATCTTTAAAATTCCAGACATGATACAGTGAAGAGGGGATGCTAAAGGAAGAATGATTTCAGTTCATGTTATGTAAGCAATTCCAATGTAAGGTATTTAATACTACCCAAAACTTCTACATAGAAATAAAAACCTCCCTCCATTCCCCACACTGGTCAATGGAGACTGAGATTAGAATAATATCTGGGATCACTGAACATCAGAAGGCTCAAGGACTCATCTAGAAGGCGTAGTTTGACTTCTTCCCTTACAAAGGAAAAAGAAGCCACAATGAAAAAATGGCATAGGTAATTGTGGCAGAGTCCAATAGTAAGTGAATTTTATTTAACAAACGCCCTTTCACTGCATCAGATCACTTTTAAACATAAAGAAGCCCCTGGCAAAATAACCTGGCTACAGGTACATCCATGAATGTAGAAGTGAAAAGAAAATTGCTTCCTCATCTCAGGGCAGGCAGGGTTTGTGCCGGGCAGGGAGACTCACAGAATGGCAAACCATGCTTCCAATAAGTCTTTAAAAGCTAACCATCAGAAGGCCTCACAGTGGGGAAGCAATGGTAATATACAACAGGAAAATCTCCTCCATATCAATGACAGGCATCACCAATCACTTGTGCTACTTGCTTCTCCTAGTCTTCCCAGCTCATACTACTATCAAACATCACCAATCAATCACTCTGCTTTCTTCTCCCATCCTCCCCACCCCTCTCCTATTTCTAGGAGCTATGAGTTCTTCAATGTTCGAGAGGTACTCAGATTTAACACACTCAAAATTAAACTCTTGATCTGCCCTACAAAAGAATAAGCAACCAGTCCCATCTTCTACCTCTCTCTATCCATGAGAATATTATTCATTGAAACAAGTAACAATCTCATATACAATTATCACAATGGCATCAATGTTATCCCTGAGAATAATGGGCTAGTCAGAAATATTGTCATCTGTGATGTAGACTTCTATTGAAGTGGCCTTTGATCTGACCCCAATCTCTACCAGCTATAACTCACATCTCAAATGTATATGTTGGGGAAATGATTCCATTGGGTGGCATAAACACCCTAACAGCAATCCAAAGTAGGATTTCACCAAAGTGCATCCTGGGAAATAATGCGATTTTCAGGATTACTTAGAGAGTATGGAAAGAAGCACAGGAAACCGGGAAAACCCAAACCATGAGGAAACCTTCACACAGCATGGATGATGGCTTCCCCAAAGCTGCCTAGATGAAGCCCCAGCAGCTACCCTTCCAAGTCTACAAACTCTAGCCCTTCAGAAGATCTCAAGTTCAGAGCAGAGTCTGAAGGAACGACCATACAGAGACTGCTCCACTTGGGGATCCATCTCATAAACAACCACCAAACCCAGACACTATGGCAGATGCCAACAAGAGCCTGCTGGCAGGAACCGGATATAGCTGTCTCCCGAGAAGCTCTGCCAGTGCCTGGCAAATACAGAAGTGGATGCTCACAATCATCCATTGGATGAAGCACAAGGTCTTCAATGAAGGAGCTAAAGAAAGTACCCAAGGAGCTGAAGGGGTCTGAAGCCCCACAGGGGGGAACATTAATATGAACTAACAAGTACCCCCAGAGCTCCTTGGAACCACCAATCAAAGAAAACACATGGTGGGACATGTGGCTCTAAAGGTATATATAGCTGAGGATGGCCTAGTAGGTCATCAATGGGAGGAGAGGCCCTAGGTCCTGTGAAGGTTCTATGCCCCAGTGTAGGGAAAGGCCAGGACTAGGAATGGGGGAGTGGGTGGGTTGGAGAGCAGGGGAAGGGTGGAGGGGATAGGGGTATTTTGGAGGGAAAACTAGGAAAGGGATAACATTTGAAATGTAAATAAAGGAAATATCTAATAATAAAAAAAAATCTCAAGTCCATGTGTAATTATGGGAAAACTGCATAAAATTGGCCAGGAGGAGTGACTTGGATCTCAGGTGAGGATCCAGGGACATTCTCCACCCTCTCCTTCTCTGGGGGAACTTCAGCAGTCAACAGGTGTTATCTGTGCATATTTCACAGAACAAGTCCATATGGTATCTTTTGAGACCAAAGAGAGGAACACTGTTTCCAGTGGCTTCTTCTGGATAGTTAGAGACATTTTAGCCTCTGGAAATTCCCAGTCATCACCTCCTTAGCTATCTTGGGTAACATCCTTGTGATGTGTATACCAGAGAGATGTCAAACCACAAACACACAACCCCAGGCTCCAGATATCATACTGAGCCTGGAGCTTCTCAGTAGAGTTCTGAACAGAGAACTGAGTCTGCAGCCTCCCTGTCACAAAGCCAGTTTTGCTAATGAGATAATTCCCGTGTCTGTTGCTCACCTCAGAGCCAGTAGCTCTTCTCAGGATCTCACATTTAAGCCAACCAGCTCTTTCTGTAGGCTAACCTCATGGATGTTATATCAGAGATAGAGATGTGTGGAACAGAGCTTCCCAGGGAGAAATTAGACATCATGCTTATTTTATTGGAAATTTAAGTGGAAACCACTGGGCCATGGAGCAATAAAGTCAGTTTGACCTTGTCCAAATCCTACACCCAGCAGCACTTCTGAGATCTGGTTGGTTCTGCCTATTCGTTCCAAGTTGTTTGAACTTCAGTTAAGCACAGGAAAGCTCTCAGTTATGAAAAAAATGTGCTTATACATGCACATTATTTCACGTTCATCTGCACCTGCCTAGCGGCCACCACCAGAGACCCTGGAAATATTCAGAGAAGCACTGAAGTGTGAGCAATAGTTAATAAAAAAAAATTCCTGCAGTTTTAATTACAAATATAAGCATGCCCACTTCAATTCCATAAACTGGATCTGGGATATCCAGGGAACTGCTGCTGTTTATAATCACAAATAAATTATATTCACCTTTTTTACTGAGTTAGCATGCCATTGTAGGCATAAATATATGTGTGCATGTTCACGTGCACGTGATTACGTGCACACACACACACATAATGAAAATAAATATCAGTTCAGACAATTACTTCTCCTATCTCTTCTGAGAGTTCTAACTCAGACTACAAAATGAATAGAATTAATAAATAACAACTTTATCCATTTGGCCACAAGGGTCTGTTTCTGTCTCAGTCATCTACCCTATGAAATAAAACCCAAAGGCAATAAGCAACCAAAAGCAATGTAGAAACGAGTTGAGGACTGGGGAATGGCTGCTGTATGACGAGCTTTCCTTGCAAGCCTGAGACCCTGAGTTTGAATACCTAGGTGCTCATATGAAAAGTTGATTGCAGCAGCTTTCTGCACAGTCCCTGTAGGGATGGACATGGACACGGGAGGATCCTGGAACACTCACTGGCAAGGTGGCTGGGCCTCCATGAAGTTCTAAGCCATTAAAAGATGTCTCAAATAATCACCTGTCCCCTGATCTCCATACATGCATTGTGTACAAGTGCACCTATAACCTCGTGCAAACCCAAACCCCCCCACATGCACCACTAGTCCCAAACCACTACCGCTACCCTGCATACACTCATTCAATGATGTAAACCACTAACTAGATCATGTAACCTAAGGTAAAATGTTCAGTCAGACAATCTAGGGTAAAATGCATGGGAACAACCTACAAAGGCCTTCTGTTCAGATACAGAGGCGAGGGAAAAGTTCTTCGGAGATGAACCATCTGAGAGGGGAGGACCTGTGTTAATCAAAGGAAGAAAGGGCTCTGCAGGCTGAGGGACCTGGAACCAAATGGACACGGAACATCATCACAGTGTAAAAGCTGGAACTGTTACATCCATCCCACAAAGTTTTATGTTAAAAGCGATATTACAACCATTGGGAACAGGTTGGTAGTTAGCATCTCCACCTTGCAAATGAATAAATCAACAGATAGTCTTCAGAACTTTATTTTTATTTTATTTTATTTCATTTTTTTTATGTTTTGTGTGTGTGTGTGTGTGTGTGTGTGTGTTTGTGTGTATACCTATGTGTAGTCATGTGTACAAATGTGCAGTGCCCACAGAGGCCAGAAGACATCATCAGATTCCCTGAATCTAGAATTATAGACATTGCTGACCCAGGTCCTCTACAAACAAAGCCAGTGCTCTTAACAACTAGGCCATCCCCCCAGCACCATGGATGCAAACTTTGAATCGTTTAAAAAATGCATAGCCAAAGGTCTGGCAAACCTCAGAGAATAGGAATACTTTAAAAGCAGATCTTGAAATAATAATTTGAAGGCTTCTGCCACTCCCACTGTGATATGAAATAAAAATACTTAGCAATATGTCACCATGGGCTAGAAGGTAAAATTGTGCCTGGGCTCCTGGTGACTTCGCTGCTAAATCTTGGGCATTCGTTGTTATGTCATCCTGATCTCTACCACCACCTTGGGGGCTGGGGGTTCCTGTGCAGACCTGTGTCCAAATTATACCCTTTCACAGGGATGAAATAGGGTCCCATTCTGTGACACTGTGGGTGTCTTAGTTTCTGTTGCTATAATAAAATGCTCTGACAGAAAATTTAAGGAAGAAATAGTGTGTTTTAATTGTTGGCTTAAGGTACAGCCCATCATACTGAGGAAGCCCAAACATTAGGAGCTTGAAGCAGCTGGTCATATCACAGTCACAGTCAGAAGAGGGCATGAATTAATGCCCCTTTGTTCACCTCATTTACTCCCTCCTGTAGCATCCAGGATTTGCTGCCCAAGTAATGGTCTCACCCACAAGTTAGACAGGTGTTTCCAAATCCATGAATATAGGAAAAATAATTTCCTATAGACATGCCCTCAGGCCCATGTTTCTGATGATTACAGGTTCTGTCAAGTTAGCTATTAACTCTAATTTTCACAAGGGGTTTGGATGCTAGCATTGCAGTGTTTAGGGAACACAACCAAACACATAGCTTGTGTGAGCATGTGAGTGGAGACCAGAGGTCAACATCAGGAAACCAGATGTCTTCTTCAGTTGTTGTTCAGGTGTTGTCCACCACATTCTTTTGAGACAGGGTCTCTAGCATAACCTGTAACTCACCAACTCAGCCAGACTAGTTGAGCAGCGAGCTCTAGGGATCCTCCTGGCTGCCTCCATAGTTCTGGTGTTACAGGCGTGCTCCTCTGCAGCCAGCCTCTTTCATGTGGATTCTGGAGGCCACAAATGAGGTCCTCACACTTGTATAGCAAACACTTTACAGACTTAGCTAACCCCCAGCCTACGGGTCCCCCTTTGAAGTACTGTAAGTTGTAGATTTGGCCTAGAGATCGCATCATGTTATTTGGGTTCCCAAAATTGTCCAAGAATCCCACATGTAGAAGCTGAGGGTCCCTGTCCCCAGTTGGTTTCGACTGGTAAATAAAGTTGCCGGTGGTCAGTGTCTAGGGCAGGGAGACAGAGGCAGGACTTTAGGACTTCTGGGAAAGGGGGCCAAGAGAAGGAGTTAGAACTGCCATGTTGAAAAAGCAGAATGATCAGGGCTGATAAGTGGAAGATAGTCACCCAACCATAAGAGAGTCAGGGACGAGTGGCCCCGGGAGACCCTTGATTGGGTCTAGGGCAGCAAATATGGAATATAGATTTTAGTAAGTTATTACTAAACTCAGGAGTATCAAAGGGGAGGCATTAGCAACACGGAAGTTTTGGAGTAGCCCAACCATTGAACTGATTAAAGCACATTAACAATAAGGCTGCGTGTGTGTGTATCTTTCATTCAGAAATCCAGAACACTGGAGTAGGTAGCAAGGAGCTCAGGCCACTGCTGGGTGATTTGAGTGCTTTAATAGTATCAGAAAGTCATCAACTTGGGGTTTTCATCATGTGAACTAGACTTCTCCCAAGCATTCTGCGAGTCACTTTCTGGGTGAGCCTGAGTTTGTCTTACAGATGTGAGGGGAAAATAACACCATTCTTTTCCCTGTGGAATCTGCCCCCTCCTAATGTCAGAGCCCAGTGGAGAAACATCTTCCAGAAAGAAACCCCTAATGTAGCTGTCCATCTTTGTAGTGAGCACCTTCCTTGCCCTGGACTGGCAGACTCAGCATCCTGACCACGGCTGTATTCCATGAGCTGATCCCAAGAAAGATGCTTTTCCCTTGTAGAACTCTTCTGAGGATTGTTGCGCCACCCCCTCAAAGCACTGCTACAGCAAAACTCATCTGGCTTGCCTCCTTGGCCATATATCTCATTGACCAAGGCTCTCCTCATAATAATTACATGTAAGATTTATCAGTCACAAGGCCAAGGTTATCCCATGCAGTTTCATGCAAGTTATATTAAGCACTTCTAATGCAGATAAGAAAATTACTGTAATGCATAAATATACACTAGAGCAGATCTTGCAATTCCCTTCTAAAAAAAACTGTCATAATGAATGCAAAGATTTTCCATATTTAAATTGGGACACTCTGTAACTAACCAAATCTTACCCGGGAGCAAGAACACTTGGTTACTTAATTCTCCAGAATGTACCAGTATCTTTCCCTGCAAGCTCATTTTTAGAAAAGTGTAGAAGAATGCAACAGGACTCCCTGAGCTGTGGAAGGACATGAGGGTTAGTGAGAAAGACCATTCTAAAAAGCAAAGGCACCTTTCACCACTCACTAAAGCGCTACTGAATTATATGGAGAAGGTACTTAATAAAGAAAGGCCACTTTTGAAAATGGTCTTGGATAGCATTGGATATGCAGTTCCATTGTAAACACCAAAGGGTCGGTTGAGCGTAAATATGAAAAGATGCCCAAGAAGAATCACTGAAATTGATTTCTCTCGGGCTGGATAAGTAACCGTAAGGGATAAAGTGGTTTTATTATGGGAAGAGAAGGGGTTCAGAGTTTGAATATGAGATATTTGAGAGACTGTTTTAAATTATCTTAAAGGGAGCTGGGGATCAGTGGATATAGTATTTGCCACGAAAGCATGTCAACCTCAGTTTGGGTTCCCAGAATTCACAAAGAGAGAACAGCATGTGTCTGCAATCGCAGCACTCCTTCAGTAAAGTGGGAGGCAGAATCAGGAGAACCTCTGGAAGCTGAAAGCCAGCTAGGCTGATGTACACAGAAATGAATAGGAGACCCTGCCTCAAACAAGGTAGTGATGAGAACCAACACCTGTGATTGTCCTCCGACATCCTCATGCCTGTTGGCTCACACACACACACCATGCATATATACACACACACATACCCAACCATGATGTTCACATATACACACAGACAATACACAACACACACACACAACACTACAAAAACAAACACCACAGCACATATATACCATACATATATACATACCACACATACATATACACAATCACAACATCAAGACATACACACATACACACACCACACCACACACACACCACCCAGTTTAAATTGAGGTTGAGGTATAATTTTGGCAATGAAATGAATTGTTCGTTGATCTGTACCCTTCATGGGCTTGCCTTTCCTTCCAGAAGATTCTTTACCCACTTATTCTTCACAGCCTCCTGCGCAGTGAGGATTTTGTTTTCTCCTCTCAGAGGTGGGAAGCTCTGGGTCCATGGCAGTGCTAAGCCTATCTCACTACAAGCTGTGTTTCTCTCTGTTCCAGGTGCAGCTTCGGTGACACGTGCAGGTGACACCTGCAGGCAGTAACAATGGACAGTACATGTACCTGCACTCACACATGTACACAGATGAACAGAGCATACACACACACACTCTCACACACACTCTCTCTCTCTCTCTCTCTCTCTCTCACACACACACACACACACACACACACACACACACACACNCACACACACACACACACACACACACACACACACACACACACACAAAGGAATAGTTTGGTACAGAATCACCAGAGTAATCTCATTGGAAAATAATCATCTGATCAACAATACCATACTAAAAAATAGTATGAATCTATTTTTAAAATTCTAGCGTGCATATGTAGACACATTTGCCTATTTTAATGATTTTATTTTTATTTATTTATCTGCATGTGTGTCTTTATGCATGGGCATGAGCTTGCAGGTGCCCGTAGAAGCCAGAAGAAGGCATTAGATCTAGAGCTCAATGTTTATGAGCTACCACATGGGTTTGCGGAACTGCACTTGGGCCTTCTGAAGAGCAGCTAGCACCCTTAAACACACCGAGCACCACCTCTGTTCCCCATGTTTGTCTATTTTACATTAAAACTGATCCAACCAAATTATCAGTAAAACCAGTGAGCCTTAAAATTCTAAAGGAGATAAAACTACTGGAGTCTTTAAAGAAACACTTATGTAGTGACTAGGAACCAAGCCCGGGAGACGGACGGAAAGTAGGTGAGAGTTCAACTGTATACAGGAAGGCAATCTAAATTCAACATATACACAAGCAGGAGAGTTAACCAACCTGAAACTGAATAATAACTCACTGGGTCTTGAACACCTACATCACTCCCAGCCAGTTAGTCATTGGAAACCAGAGAGAATGGGTGTGTGGGTGACAGATTAAGTAGCTGGAGTTGCATTTGGCATCACAAACATTCTGGTGGTTTGGATGTAAGAAGTCTCCCACGGACTCACATGTTTGTACACTTGGTTCTCTGTTGATGGGTTACCTCTGTTTGCCAAGTTTTCGGAACCTTACTGGAGGAAGTGGGTCGCTGGGGGAAAGCCTTGCCTTGAGGTGGTATAATCTCTCCTCACTTGCTGTTGACTCTGCTTTCTGACTGAGAAGGCCTGCTCCTACTGCCCTGCTTTCCCCTTTGACCTACAAGCCAAAAGAAACCCTCCCTCCCTCAAACTGCTTCTTGTCAGGTACCTTGAAAAGTGAGGAGTACAATGCCACCTTTCCTCTCCCATTGATGTACTGAAGTCCCTGGCAGACACAACAGGGGAAAGGAGAAATTCATTTCCTCTCGTGGTATCAGGGGAATTGCAGCCATTATGGTGGAAAAGGTGTGGCTGTGGTGTGCTTGGGAGGCCTGATATAGCAACGTAGATCAGGAAAGAACAGGATTGGAACCAAGGGTCAGCTTAACCTTCAAAGATGTACTCTAAAGACTAATTATACTAAATACCAGCCCCCAGGTCCCTCAAACTCTAAGGCCTTCAAATCAGTCCCCAAAGCAGAACACTGACCATTTCAAATAAGAGCCTGTGGGGGATATTCCAGAAGCAAGTCACAACAGATCATGGTAGAGAAACAACCTATAGGGAGCAATGGAGGGAGGGGGAGAGGAAAGAAGAATGATGAACAGATGAAAGAACAGATACCGGGAAGGGGAAGTGTTCCCAGAGATGGCCTTGTCTGTTACCAAAAGACACCCCTGTGCTGCATTGACTATGGGGGAGCCCTGGATCCTGGGGACCATCTCTTCTTTCTGGATTTGAGCTAGCAGGGTAAGTTTCTGCTTCATACAAGCACAGCTTTTTAATAAATGCTATAGGAGAGGTAGTGGGGATAATAATAAATGCTACAGAAGAGGTAGTGGGGATAAATCTGGGAGATAGAAACAGGGGAGGGCTAGTTTCTTCAGGGGACAGGGGTTATGGGGAGCTCTGAGTTATGAGAAGGCTCAACATGGTCACTCAAATGAATGACAACCTCACCACTGGAAGATTCAATACAAGCAATGTCGGAGAGATTGCTATGACTACTGGTTGGAGCTGATGTGTTCTGATGTGGTTAAGGAATTTAAGACTCTGTATGAGTGCCAGGGAGGTGGAAAGGTTACAACAGTGTCTCTGGGCAAGCATGCTGTCCAGCATCTACATACAAGCAGTGCATAATGGTACACATCCGTATACCCAGGACTTGAGGCAGGAGAGCAGAGACAGGCAGATTCTTGGAGCTCATTGGCCAGCCAGTATAACAAAACATCTGAGCCCAAGTCTCAGCAGAAACCCTGCCACAACAAAACAGAACAAACAAAAAACAACGATGGAGATCAACTGAAGATGACTCCAGACATCGACCTCTGGCCTTCACATTCACACATGTACCCACAGGCACATGTGCACACTCACATTAGCACATGCGCGCGCGCGCACACACACACACACACACACACACACACACACTCAAAAGATCTTGTGCCTACTAACAGGTAAGAATTCAAATTGGGAAAGCTTATCCAAGGGTTTTCTTGTTAGCATTTTATATGACTTTCGACTTTTTATCCCAATGTTTCCTTTGAAGAGAAATCCTGTTAGCATGTTATTAAAGGGGCAGTTGTGAAACGTGCAGGGATATTTAGAAATATCTGCAAGAGAACTAACTCCATTTACTCAACAGGCTTTCAAGTCACGAGCACGGACTCTGTTTCTTACCATACAGCTCAGTATAGATAGACTTTTGTGTATTAAAATTAATGAAAAAGGATGGATTCATGGGGGCTGTCAGAAGTTCTCCCAATTTAAATAGTCCTAAGTAACTGTGAAAACTGCTCAGTTTACACATGAAGCCATGCCAGTTAAAAGCAGAAAAGCCCCATTCATACTGACCACATTTTTGTCTCCTATTAAATTGCTACGTAAATATATAAAGCTGGTCTCTTATCCTATATGTCGACACAAACACATTTTTGGCCAACAAAAGTCTTTCCATTTTAACCTCAACCTTTCTTACTCTGAATTCTTAAATTTAAAAAATCAATATAGTGATGTGTGGGAACATGCCTGCTACAGTGTGTGTGTGTGTGTGTGTGTGTGTGTGTGTCTGTCTGTCTGTCTGTCTGTCTGTCTGTCAAAGAACTTGTAGAAAATGGTTCTCTCCACTATATGGGTCCTAAGGCTCAAACTCAGGTAAACAGACTTTATGGAAAACTCTTTTAGCCACTGAGTAATTCACTTATCCTGAATTCTTAAACTAATATTTACTTGCTCACACACACAAACATATATTCACATACCCCAACATATATTCTGTGTGTATGTGCACATATGTTTTCACTTATCAAGAATCTTTAGGAGAAGACTCCATGAGGACAGAGATAGGTAAGAGAGGACAAGGAAGAGAGAGGAGAAAGAAGAGGAGGAGGAGGAAGAAGAAGAGATGAGAAGGATGGTGGTTATCTACAAGCTGAAGCCACCAAAAAGAAGTTAAGGATGGTAGCAAGCATTCTCCCCTATAGCCTGCAGAGGAATAACAAAGCCAGCTGGGAAGAACACATTCCTGAAGGAGTTCATGGCAGTGTAAATCCATAAGGTTAAGACACTCATTTTAACAAAGGAAATAATTTTAGTGAATAACGAAAAACCACACAGATGGCTGGTTACTTGTTATAATTGTTATTTGCATAGTACTAAAACATACAGAAATTGGTTAAAATTCACCTTAGCTTGCCTCTCCTGAGTATAAACGGACTGTGGCACTTACATGAGACCACCTACTGTTAACATTTTCTTTTCTTGAATGTGCTGCTGAATTATGTAATCTAGCCATCCATGTTTTATTGAGTTTGTAAAAGCATGGATGTCTGGTGTTTAACATAAGAATCTCAATTCAGATAACTATATTTCGAAGCCATGTGACCTGTCTTACGATCCTTTGGTTTTGTTTTTTTTTCAGGAAAGTCCCCAGGCTGATAATAGCTGTCATCATAAACGGCAAATTCCTCACCAACACATGCCATTTTACTGGGTAGTCAATGAAGTTCCACAGCTAATGTGATGTTACATATGTGTGTGGACAGGAGAGACAGACAGACAGACAGACAGACAGACAGACAGACAGACAAAGACAGACAGAGACTGGGTGAAAGCAATCACACACATACTACTGACTGCCTGAGGATGGGCCTAAGCCACCAACCATTGGTCAGCAACTGTGTTCTGTGTTCCTCATGTCTCCTGTGCACCTAGGAATCCTACACCCACTTTCTCCAGGCACAGGTACCCTAACTATTTGTTCCTCTGTTTCTCTCACTCCTCTGTGGATTATAAATTGTGTACAGAAAGATCTTGTCTTCCAGTCTGCCTTGTTGAACATATACCTAGAATGAATGCTTTTGCAGTGTTAGATGAATCCATCTAAAGTTAGGCTCCCTGGATCCGGAACATGCACATATGCAAAACAAAAGGACAGGATAGGACTTAGGGCTCCTGATTCCTTCAGTTGGGGATCTCTGTTGTCTTGGATGTCCAGCATATATTGTGAAATATTTTCAGGGTGACTCTCAGAAACCACACCCCCTCATCCCTAGTCAGAGCAGGACTGGGGGGTCTCCAAAGTCAGAGGTCTGCTCCCAAGCAGGCAGAGCTTCCGCCTCATCCACCTCTCAGCCATGAGGATCTTGTAGTAGCAGAGTTAATAGCAGCAGGACTATTGGAGACAGGGTGACCTGGGGCAGCTCTTGGGAGACATTTCCCTTAGAGAGGCTGTTCCTAGCCTGTGGCCTTCAGAAGATAGTGCCTGGGACTACCCTATCTACTTCTCCAGGATCCAGGACTCCTGAGCCATTTCCCACGGCAACCTGGGAAGGAATTAGGTTGTTGAACTTCCTGACTTAGAGGATGCTGGGAAGTTCAAGGCCAGCCTGGGCCGACTAGTACATACTGAGACTGTGTCCAAGAGGAAAAGCCTCAGGCATGTATGGGGGAAGGGAGGGAAAATGAGGAGGGGGGAGAGGGAGAGAGGGAAGGGGAGGGGAGAGGAGGAGAGGAGAGGAGAGGAGAGGAGAGGAGAGGAGGAGGAGACACAGGCCAGGCAAATCCATAAAACCAGAGCATGTGAACTGCAAAGGCTTACTCTCTTGAATTCATCTCTTATAAACTTCCTTCCTTTTTTGGTTGCTCAAATACACTCTTCCTGTCTTCTGATTCCTGTGCGGCCAAGCTTGTTTTAGCCTCAGTGGCTCCTTCTTCCTCTCTGCCTAGAAGGACCTCCTCTCATCTTTACAAGCCTGGCTCCTCATCACTACAATTGCTACTGTGAAGACAAGCCGGGCACTGGGACCTCAATGCCTGCCACAGAGTGAGAACATGTACCCTTCCTGCCATTGTGCTGGCTGCATGACTGGAAATGAATGAATGAATGAATGAATGAATGAATGGCAGGTGTTTTCTTAAGTCTTTCCTTCTCACAACAGAAAACACGGGTATACTGATTAACCTTGGTTGTCAGCATGACTAGATCGGGAACCAAGTAAGCGCTAGGCCGCGGGACACACTTGTGAGCGGGTTTTCTTGATCAAGCTATCACCCTAAACCCGGTGGCAACTCTCCTTTGCGGTAGCCAAGATAAGAAGTCAAAGGGAGAAGCTTTGCTTTTTTGCCTCACCAAAGTCAGTTCTTGCTGGCAGATCCATCTATCCTATTGTTGCTTCCACTGCTACAACTGTCCTCCACTGACATCAGAATCCAGCTGTTTCAGGCTTGCAACATGGACGGAAGACCAGCAGCGCTCAACTCCTCTGCCAGGCCTTCAGTGGCTATGGAGGCTTGTAGCCTCATGGACGAAGGAGCTACCGGGCTCTCAGCCTCTTCACTGTGAAACCAATGGAGACGGATTCTTTGGATCATTTTTAGATATACTTAAGTTTGCTCTGACTCAACCATGCCCCATTCTGTCCTCTCCCCGCCTCCATCCGATGTCCCCACTTCTGTCCCCAGTGTTTCCTCTTACACTCTAAGATCATCTATGTTCCATTACCCTCCACACCTTTCTCCCTTAAAGCCTCCTTTTCTGTCTCTCCACTCACAGGCCCATTTCTAGTGCCCTGACCTCTATAGACATAGACCCGAATAAGACAGAGGAGAAGTACTTGGTCCTGTTTCTGGACGAGTCACCTCATTTGATGCAATAATTTCCAGTTCCACCCATTGTCTGCCACGTCATATTTCTCTACAGTGCCATTTTTTGATAGGTGTTAAATTTTCTGACACCTTGGAGCTTCCCAAGTTGGCGTGGAGAACATGAACTCAGGTGAGGAACTTTGTGTCGATCCCACCTTTAACTCTAGCCTCGTCCATCTTGCCAAGGAGGAGGTCTCTTGCTACTTCTGTGAGGCACAGAGAGGGGTATGGCCCAAGAAAGAACGTTCATCTGCATGTATTCCAGATGAACTGAGGGCTCTGGGAACTCCAGTCTGAACTTGCATGGAAAGGGTCTCTTGTGTTTGCCTGCCCAAAAGGGAAGATATTTCAAGTTTTCTTAGAAACCCAGAAATGTTTGCTCTTAGGATAACTGTGTGGCTCTCTCTCGGGGCTTATCTATACACAATTTGAAAACAGAACAAACAAACTAATCCTAGTCCCTTCTGTTGGCTTCTTTTAAATCCTTGAGTGAATTCTAGTCCAAACCAGATTTGCCCAGGCTTCTATTTAAGAATAATCCATTTACCACAGCATTCAAAACAATTAGGCAAGCCAAGGAAGATGGGTACCAAGGGGGTGGGAGAGTGAGTGGAGAAGACACTGAATCCCACTGAACACACAGCTCCACCCCAGGCAGTAAGTGTGCCTCCCACTTAACAAGCTGAGCTTGGACCTTCTCAGTGAAGTTCAGTGCTGGGAATGAATGGCCCTGGAGGTCCTCCACTTGGCCGTTTGAAATCTGTGTCAGGATGAGGCAACACTAGCAAAACTAATAAAGTGCTGTGTGCAAAACAGCAAAAAATACAGTGTTACAACTAATGCCCAAGTCCTGGGTCAGCCTGAAGTCATGAAGAAAGGGAGAAAAATCTAGCATTGAGCTAGAATTAAAACCACGTATCTTGCACGCAAATGCAAGTGAGCTTACTTTGATATGTGTTTAAATAGGAAAAGGCAGAGGAAATGAGCCAGTATTGTGGTGGTGGGGGGGAGTCTCCTAACGCCAAGGCCCCACCTGTCATTTTCCCCTTCGCTGGGAGGTTTGAGGGATGCTTGTTTTATTTTATAAACTGAAAACCTGAGGACCCAGAAAACATGAGTGACGTGGAAGCACTCGAGGCTAGGGCCAGGGTCTGCTTACCTGGTTTATTTCCCTTCGTCTCACTGTTGAGAGACAACAAACACTTGACTGAAGGCATTGCCCAAAAGGGAGAAGCAGAAGCCTTGGTTTGACCTCTAAGCTGTATGGAGCACCACAGAACAGTGAATCAAATATCACTACCCTTTTAGTAGAGTGTGATTGGCAGTGATTTTGTATTTGTTTTATTTTCTTTTTTTCATGTCTGGGGATGGAACCCGGGTCCTGGCGTTTGCTACCACCACTGAGCTAAATCCCTACTCTGCTTTTTTGTTTGTTTGTTCGTCTTTTGTTTGTTGTTTTGTTGTTTTTGATTTTTCTATGCAGTGAGCGCTCTGCATGAGTAGGTTACAACTGTAACTGATTGAAAACATTCAGAGAGGTCTGGAGCGATAGCTAGGCACTCCAGAGCAGGTGCTTCTCTTGCGTAGGAGTTGCCAGCACCTCCACTGAGTGGATCGTCAATACCTGGTATCCCAGGTCCAGGAGGACCCAGAGCCTTTGATCTTTGTGAGTGTCTTCATTCACATGTACAAATACATAGACATACATTTTAAAAATTAATCTTTAAACATGAAAATACTCAGCTAGAAGTCACGCCTGTCCTGAACATTTCAGGACTGCTTTCCTCACTCTCCTATCCTAAGCAACACACTGTAAGCGTTACTTACGGAGCACGTGTATTGCATTAGACATTTGAGTAATTCAGGTTAATTATGAGGATTTAGGAGGACATGCACAAGTTATCTGCCATTATATATAAGTGGCTTGTGTATCCTGGGGCTCAGGGATCCTTGGGGGGTTGGAAATATTTCCTCACAAACACTGGTGGAAGCTACGTATTCTCTCTCTCTCTCTCTCTCTCTCTCTCTCTCTCTCTCTCTCTCCCCCCCCCCGTCTCTCCCTCCCTCCTTCCCCCTCCCCCTCACCTCTTTCTCTCTCTGATTGCTCCTCTACACTACATTTCCATGTCCTCTGCAGCTGGCATCAGTTCTCCTCTCTGAAACTATGAAACTATAAACCCCTCCAGGCCAATGTGTATTCTCTCTGCATTGACTCACTCCCATCTCATAACTATAGGGTGATTCACACTACTCAGTTAATGCTTCCAAAGATGACTGGTTGACATCTAATAATGTCTCATTGATTGTCAACCTGGCAAGAGCTACAGTCACCAGGAAAACATCTGTGATCGTGCCTGTAAGGGATTTCCTGACCAGGTTAACTGAGGTGGGAAGAGCCACCCTGAGTGTGGGGAGCACACGTGGATCAGGTGTAGCCCAAGACTGACTAGAAAGCAGAAAGGGAGTTGAGTTGCAGCGTTCATCTCTCTCTGCTTCCTGATGGTGGATGCCATGTGGCCAGCTGCCTCATACCCCTTCCACCATGCCTGCCTCCAATGATGAACTGTATCCCCTACAACTGAAAGCCAAATAAACCCTCCCTCATTTAAGCTGCTTCTTGTCAGGGTCTGACTGGAGCAATGAGAGAAGTAACTAATACAGTGTCACCGCACTCGTGCCACAAGTTACCAGTTGCAGGCAGAGCCTTTTGCCTGCCCATTTTGAGATTCAGCCTCTGCCAGGAGACAAACATGCCCAGTAGCTGCTTTGACTTGTTACAGAATCTGACCTCTGAGATAAGATCAGATATAGACCCCACCCTACACAGCAGCCTGGCATGAAGCCCAGCCGAGCCCAGCCGGGACACAGCACAGCCACAGCTGAGGGGCAGAGCCAAGGCTGAGAAATAACTATTGGCTATTGTAAGCGACCACAACTCCTGAGCTGCTACTACTGCAAAAGCAGGTATCAGAAATCCCCCTTAAAACCAAATTCATTCTCCACAGAGCCAAGGCCCAGAGGCCAGCCCTGCATCAGTTTGGTCCTAAAGGCACAGTCCTTTTTGACATGAGGGGACAGTTACAGAAGTCTGACCTTGGTACTGGTTGTCATGAAAGCAAGCCTCAGACCAGATCTCCCTACTCATATGTAAACATTTATTAAGTAAGCAAGCTCTGGCAAGCAGGCATAAAGAATGCTCATTTCCTGTCGCC
The DNA here is from genome assembly GCF_900095145.1 of Mus pahari. Lineage (NCBI taxonomy): Eukaryota > Metazoa > Chordata > Mammalia > Rodentia > Muridae > Mus > Mus pahari. Next base: position 101,129,525 of record NC_034594.1, read on the forward strand.
CAAGCTCAGGGGGGAAGGGCTGTCTGTCTGTCTGTCTTTCCAGTTCCCCACCCACTGCTTTTCATGAAAGGTGGAGAGCAAACATCTCAGAGGCTTACGTTTGTTACCCTTTTTAGTCAAGAACTAAAATTCTCTGCAGGAGAGCCCATGGCAAAGGAGGCCCAGGAATTTAGATTGAGGTACTCTCCCTGTAGGGGCAAGCCAACCCTTCTTAGACTCTCAGACCCTGTTTATACAACAACAGTGATTATCTCGAAACTGGATGGAACTAAGCCATATCTGTCAAAGGCTTAGCATGCTAAACTTTCACAATGAGACTAATGCTCATCAGCATAACTGGAAAGCCAGCAATTTCTAAGAGTTTTTCTATTCTTAATTATCTATAGGTGTGTGTGTGTGTGTGTGTGTGTGTGTGTGTGTGTGTGTGTGTACGTACATGTGCATGCATTCATGCCTGTGGGTACTTGTAGAAGCTAGAAGTAGGTGTCAGATTCTCTGAAGCTGCAGTTGAGGTAGTTCAGTAAGGAACTGAACTAAGGTGTCCTGCAAGAGCAGCAAGTGCTATTGATGAGTGAACCAGCTCTGTAGTCTAGAGGGTAGCAACTGCACAAACTGCCAACATTTTCAGGGGCTGTGTGTCTTAGTCAGGGTTTCTATTCCTGCACAAACATCATGAGCAAGAAGCAAGTTGGGGAGGAAAGGGTTTATTCAACTTACATTTCCTCATTGCTGTTCATCACTTAAGGAAGTCAGGACTGGAACTCAAGCAGGTCAGGAAGCAGGAGCTGATGCTGAGGCCATGGAGGGATGTTCCTTACTGGCTTGCTTCCCCTGGCTTGCTCAGCCTGTTCTCTTATAGAACCCAAGACTACCAGCCCAGGGATGGCACAACCAAAAGGGGCCCTCTCCCCTTCATCACTATTTGAGAAAATGCCCCACAGTTGGATCTCATGGAGGCACTTCCCCAACTGAAGCTCCTTTCTCTGTGATAACTCCAGTCTGTCTCAAGTTGACACACAAAACCAGCCAGTACACTGTGGTGCCAGTGGATACAGTGATGGTCTCGGTATGGACCAGTGGTTACAGTGATGATGGTCCCGCCCGGTATGTATGAAGTTAGCTACCATCCTGAGAGCCCTGCCTAACCACCCATGGAATGTAGATTTTTCAGTGAAGAAATTTGGTGGCCCTAAAAGTTAAGTAGCTTAAAACTGGCTGTCTTCCGAGGAACAAAAGGAGCTGAGAAGAGAGCATATTTGATAAGCTTGTGATCCCAGGCAGGGTTGAGGGCAGAGTCTGCAGAGTCAGGCTGCCTGAGGACATGTGCAGAGTTAAGCAAGTTCAGATGGAAGAGTTCAATGAGCAGAGAAGGATAACAGGATGAGGAGATGAACATATCAGAGGATGGGCTTAAGCTGGGGGCCATTCAAACTGGAAGACACAGAGTATCCAGGAAGCAACAGCAAGGCAGGCTGTGTCTCCCTCCAAGGTTTTAACCCTCTTGGCAGGAATGAGGCGTTCAGAATAAACCTCACTCCTGGCTCCTCATTTGAAGATCAGACAATTGAAACAATGAATCTCAACAAATTGGAATTCCCCCCACCCCAGCAATTTCCTGCTAGAAGAAGGAAAAAGGAGCTACATGGGACCAGTCAGAGGAGGAACACTTGTCACATGAACTTGCAGGGGGCAGTGGAGCAGGACATGATGGATCAGTGATGGGGAGAGCCACACCTTGAGCAGCACTGCTCATCTAGGCATATATGTCCTCTATTTAAACCTAAGCCTCAGGTCATGGGTGGTATGTCCCTTTTTCTGCTTCTCTTCCCAGGGTGGCTCCATTGGTTGCATACTCCTTCCTCTGCCCTTCACTGTTATTGTCTATTTGACTGGCTACTGAAGACAGGGCTGTCAGAGCCCAGGCTCTGACCTTGACAACTCTGGTTACAGAAGCAGACACATGCCTGAGTCCCTGGGGCAGGCACTATGATCACCACAACCTCCATGTTGCCCTTCTCCACCTGGCTAACTTCACCCTGTGTGTTACTTGGCAGCCCCCAACAGACACCAGACTTTCCCATTCACTTTAAAGTGGTAGAATTGAAGACTTGGTGACCTCAGAGGCCATCTGAGTTCGTGCAATTTGTCTGGAACTGAGCATGGTGTGATGAATAAGAACTCAAGGACATATGCCAATCCTTGGGACTTAGAACACAGAGGTAGCATTAGGAACCATCTATGGTAGCAGAACTACTTTGGGTGGCTTCCAAGAAAGATCAACTATCTTCTCAATATCATGACTTTTTTATTATAATTTAATCACAATTTAAGAGCTACATAAAATACAATAAGTTCTTAAAAACTGCACAACACACACAGATACACACAGAGAGACACACATAGAGATACACACACACACAACTCCTGATGCTATTTATGAAGTAGGAATCGCACCAGGCCTAACAAACACAAGCTAGAATTCTATAGACCCATCGCTTCCATCAGTGATCTATTTGCACACACCCCTGGGACTCAAATTAAGGTGTCACTCTAAACTGAGCCTGGCTTTTGATTTTCTGAAATCAAAACACTTTTCATGTTGGAAATCTGTTCCCTTTGGTTCCCACATGGCGAATAACTCAAGTGGAATCATTTGCCCCAGGGGCCGCCCTGTGTCCCCATTACCACTGAGCAGCAAAAGAGAAAAACCAGAGGGATGCAGGAGGGTAGATTCAGTTCACTTCTTGACAGGCGGAAAAATAAAAACACATTATGAAAACTAACTTCTTTATTTAGGTCTGCAGTTAAGTTAGGTTTTATAGCATTTAGTCTATCCAATATACGGCTCTACCACAGTACACAGAAGGCCTCATTTACCCAGTTTCCTGTCCATGCTTAGTCTATTTTGTTTTTACTTATTGAGTGTGTGTGTGCACGTGCACACATGTGCATATCACTATAAATTCAGAGCTCACATTCTCTGCACACTTGCAGTGGACAACCTCTGGTATGTGTCCTCACTTTCCACATTGCTTGTGATCATGGTCTCTTAGTGATTCTCTACAACATACTCTAGGCATGTTTCAGAGACTATTCTACTATTTTTACATATCTTTTAAGACATAAGTTAACTTCCCAGGAGAGCTAAATGCCACTTCATTTCAGGAGCAGGTGCAGGTCCTGGCTAATGACCCCACCCACAAAATCAAAAGTTCACTGATAGCATTGTCTAGTTTTCTAACCTACAGTGTGCCTGCTCTGCTCTTAGCTGTTTTACAAATCAATAAATACATAGCCCAAGCTGTTTCTGACCATTGTCCTCTGAGTGACTCTCATTGGGTTACATGGATTAATTCAATCCAGTAGCTCCCTCTAATTCTGCATCGGTTCCTGCTGCAGAAGTATGTCCGTCTGTATCTTATCATTGGCCCAAAATGTCGAGTATGAAGCTGGCAGGATAGCTCAGTGGGCAAAGGTACCTGCTAACAAGCCTGAGGACTTGAGCTCAATCCCCAGGCCCCAAATGTTAAGGGACAAGAACTGACTCCTTAATATGTCCTCTGACCTATACACACACATACACACACACACACACACACACACACTAAATAAGTAAATAAATTTCAAAAAAATGGACAAAAGAAAAAAGATTATACCCCTGGAGTTCTTTACAAAGCCTGGAAGTCTGCTATCTGGTAGCCACTGTAACTAGTAGCCACTAATCTGACCACAGCCTGTGACTTTGCAAACCACAAATATAAGGTGCTCCCTGCAATATATTAAAAGAATCATCTATTGCACTTGAATCAGGTCACCGTATACAAAGCACAGAATCGGCTCCCTCTGCGTGGGGCATCAGCTGGACTCTGAGATAAGGCATCTGGTGAGGCTGAGTCCCCTCCAAGTTTTCTGCTGCAAGCGTGTGACAGCCAGCTGGCAGAGCAGCTGCAGGCTCGGGTCATCTGGGGAGCCAGATGACCATAACTCTCTCAGATAATACATTCAAAGGTCAAAGGGCCTCTGGCTCTTACTTTAAACAAGTATGTTTGGTCACCAGGGGTTCCATTGACCAGTGGGCAGCAGAACATGCTGGTAAATTGCAGATACCTTAATTAAGCTAAACCCCAGCCCCACAAAATACAGCCTGAACCACAAGAAGGTATTTTAACGTCATATTCAAACCCTTGCAAACCATGCCTTCTACATACCACAGTTCTGCTTATGAGGCTTTCAAGGACAGCTGCTCTTTCTGTCTTTTTTTGTTTTTTGTTCTTTTAAAAACATGAATTCACTTGAATTCCTGTACAGGTTCAATACAGATCATCTTCAGTTTTCATTCCAGAGGTGCACACACCTGGACTTGTGAAGTGGCTCAGTGGGTAAAGGTGCTTGATGACAAGGCATGATGACATGAGTTTGATTCCTGGGACCACATGATGGAAGGAGGACACTGACTCCCACAAGCTGTCTCCTGATGCCCCCTCCCCAAACACACACATAATAATTCATACATATGCATATGATAAATAGAGAGATATAGGGTCCAGGGAGATGGCTCAGTGGGTAAAGGCACGAATTACCAAGCTTGACAACCTGAGTTTGATCCACAGGACCCCAGTAGAAGGAGAGGTGGGCGTGGTGGCGCACGCCTTTAATCCCAGCACTCGGGAGGCAGAGGCAGGTGGATTTCTGAGTTCGAGGCCAGCCTTATCTACAAAGTGAGTTCCAGGACAGCCAGGGCTACACAGAGAAACTCTGTCTCGGGGAAAAAAAAAAAAAAACCTAATCCCCACAAGTTGTCCTCCAAAACCTCCCCTTGTGCACTACTACAATAATAAAATAAAATAAAATAGATGTAAACTGTTTTAAGTAAAACAGTCTGGTGCGAACTGGCCTGGAAGTATGTGGGTTTTGAGACTGTTCGTGTGTGCCCTCCTAGCAGTCGCCTGGAACAGAACATTTCTAGTTTCCTTGCAGTAATGGTTTTCTCTGCTACTAAGCAGCCTTGAGGCTCCATTGGGCTGATAATCCTGAGGTTCCCTCTGCCCCTCATGGCCTGGTGAGTGACTATTGCTCAATAAACACCCAGGCACCCCTCCTCTGGCTCAGACACTGAGCAAGGCTCTGGATCCAGTGAGATAAAGGGCCCTGTTTGGAGAGCAGCTCATCATCTTTTATTAGCTACTCTCCAGAATCCAGAAAATGAGAAACGTCCTATTTGCATGTAGCAGAAGTGAATTCTGAAAAACAAAGACAGCCAATCAATTCCCCAAGGAAAACAAATGTCATGCATTTGTGGTGCTTAAAAAAAAGTATTCTCATTTATTTAGCTGTGTGTGTGTGTGTGTGTGTGTGTGTGTGTGTGTGTGTGTGTATACACTAAAGCATGTGTACTAGCATGTGACTGTGTATGTCTGTGCCCTCAGAAGCTAAGAGAAGGCATTGGGTACACAGGGTAACCTCTATCACTTTCCATCTCTACTTTTGAGGCAGGGTCTAAACTGAACCAGAGGCTCAAGTTTTGTAACCTAGGCTGAAAGCCAGCAAGCTCCAGTGATCCTCCTGTCTCCGCGACACCCTTGGAGCTGGGGTTACAGACATGCATATACTAGACTCCCAGCTTGTTACATGGGTGCTTTGATCTGAGCTCCAGGCCTCAGAATTGTGCTGCAAGCTCTCTTAACACTGAGCTATCTCTCCAACTGCCTTTTCATGTTTCTGATAACTGAGTACCCTTAAAGAGAAAACCTGTCTTCTGTGCTCTTAGGGGGAAGGACCCCAGCAAAAAGAAACCCTGGACTCAGGGTCAGTGAGATGGCTTAGAGGGCAAAGCATTTGCTGTACAAGCGTGAGAATCACATGCACCCACATAAAAGCCAAACACAGTGACAGTGCACATCTGTCTGTATAACTCCAGCTGTGGGGGAGCAGGACAAATACCGGCAAGTCCTTGGGCTTCAGGCCAGTTAGCCATCCTAGCTTACATAGCCAGCCCCAGCCTCAATGGAGACCCTAGCTCGAAAAAGAAAAATCAGGTGGAAATAGAGTCACTGATGTGGACTCCATGCATGCACGAAGGAGTATACAGCTCACTGCTCACATGTACACCCAGGAAAAAAGCCCCAGACATTGGGTCCCCTTTGCAGTTACTCGGAAGTCACAAGTAAGGATCTGATATACAAAAAAAGAGTATAGTTTAGTTTGGTATTATGTGCAAATGGTCATGAAGTATGGATTTATCATGGAGAAAGCTCTCAGTACCCAAGCTATGTGAAGCTTCTCAAGTTTAAGAAAGGAAGGCTTCTACATGCAGCAACTTTTCATTTTATAAAAACAGTTTTCTGCCCCATCTCTGGGTTTTGTATGTCCAGGATGGTAGAACAATGCTTAAAATTGGTGAAAAGTGAAGTATTTATTAAAAGGTTGCTAGATGCCTCGCTTTAAAAATGTTACTTAAGGGTCAGTGAGATGGCTCAGTGGGCAGAAGCACTTGTAGCCAAGCCTAGTGAACTGGGTTCGATCCCCGAGTCTCACATAGTGGGAGAGAACTGAAGTTGTCCTCTTGATTTCCATGCCTGCCCTTTGGCATGTGACTATATACACAGGATGGATAGATACATACATACATACATACATACACACACATGCATACTTAAAAACATAAATAGTGCAAAATAATTACTTCTTAAAATTAAAAATTACTTTTAAATTTACTCTTTTATAATCATAAAACTAAACCTTTTAGTTCTCCATAGCATATTTCAAAGCAAAAGAAGGCAGAATTTGTTTTCCTTTCTCTCTTTTTTTCTCTCCTTTCTTCTTTCCTTTCTTTCTTCTCAGTAAGGACCACAGGGCATTTCCTTCCACTTGACTCATCTGTGTTCCAGTAATGACCCCCAACAGTTGGCACTCTGATTAGACCCTCCCAGAAGGCTCGCTCCTGATTTTTAACAGTCACATAGGACAATTTCTCATTAACCCCAATTGCCTCCCTTCCAACACATGTGCATCTGTCTTGCAAGGTGAGCCTGCAAGGCGCTTATTAATATGTCACAGTTACTCATCAACCCTTGACCCATTTTCCCAGGTTGATTTTGCAAGTTCAGTAGGTCAGTCAGCCACACTGGCCCAGAAACTCCCAGATTGGTGGCAGGTGTCTCTCCCAGCAGCGAGGTGACACAACAACGCTAATCAGTGGGCTAGGGATAGGAGCCCCAGGCTTTGTGAGCTCACAGAGATGAAGCTATTGTCCTAGAGGTCCTTCAATGGAAAGACTGAGAGAATCACAGTGTAAATCAAAAGATGGGAAAGCAGGACCTGGGAGCAGAGGCAAAACAACCCTGGTGTGATTTTGCCTGGAGAGGAGAAAGCCAGTTTGAGGGGTCAAGTGGGCCATAATAGTGGAGGTGCCATTACGCAATGAATAAGGCCAGCTGTTCGGCCATTTCAAGGGAGAAGAAAGGGAATCACTGGAATGGAAAACAGATGCAAACTTCAATGTGAGAAATCTGTTTAACGGAAGTGGTAAGTGGGAGATTTCACATAGTAAGGGCTATAAAGTGCCTCAGGTACTTGACAGGATAACACATTTCTTACAGAAATTTTAACAAGAAGACTTTTTTTTTTTTTGTCATGAGATTTAAGATCAATTTGCCTAAATTCAGAGAAAGACTTGGGGAGGAGGGTGGGAGATGCCCAGGCAGAGAGGCTCAATCACTGCTGAACAAAACCAAACCAAGGGAGATCATCTGAGTTCAGATCCCAGCACCCATGTACAAAGCTTGGTCCAGTAGAGCTCAGCTGTAGCCCCAGTGCTGGGGAGGTGGGATGGGAACGTCCTCGTGCGAGGTGGCCTTGCTGAACCAGCGAGCTTCGGATATAGTGTCAGATCTGTCTGAACAAATAAGATGTCGAGTGACTAAGAAGAATGTCCACAGTCAACCCATGGCTTCTACATGCATATGAACACATACGTGTACACAGGCATCCAGGTAAACAGGTACACTTACATACACATAAAGATGTGGATACCCACTTCATTTAAACATGTGCAGTGTAAGACCTCGTGCCTCATTAACTGGACTCAACAGGCAGCAGTCCCTGAGAGGAAGCTGTTAGAGGCTGCCACACCTTGAATTGCTCTTTGGTGATTTTTATGGGGACTGTCTCTGTGGCTAAGTGATGGACAAGTCCCTTAGGGGAGAGACATCTGATTCCACTTCTGCATCGAATCAACTATGAGACACCACTGAACTTGCCCAGAACCTCAATTTGCTTCACTGTCAAAGAGACAATAGTTTTCATCTCCTAGGACAGCTTGGAGAGCCAAGAAAAAAAGAAACACTCAGACCCCAGGTGAGAAGTTTAGTCTCCCCTGCCAACTTGATGAGGGGTAGACTCCCTGAGGAGACAGACTCCAGGGCATTCCTGTGGGGATTGTCTTTATTACATTTACTAAGGTGGGAAGACCCACCATGGTTGCCAGAATTCCCTCAAACCGTGAGCCCAAAGAAACCCTTTCTTCCTTACCCTGCTCTTCTTGGGGTGTTCTGTCACAACAATAGGAAAAATGACTAAGGCACCAGGCATTCCTCCATTGCAATTCAAACCTCAGAGTTCCTCCAAAACAAAAGAGCCAGGTTCTTGGAACCTTTTCAAGGAACTTGCTCACTCATATGCAGCCTCACTCAAGAAGGATCTGGGTAAGCTGAGGTCCAACGGCAAATTTCAGAGGCTTCTCTTCTATGTTCACCTTTCCTGCTCTCTGCCTAATATAAGACAGAGCTGGGTGGCATATGCCAGCTCACACAGTTCCCTCACCCAAAGGTGGCTTCTCTAGTTCTGAGCTTCTCAGTGGGAAACAGCTCTTCACTAAGTCCCGATATAACAGAATTAGGAGAGCCTGCCATACAATGTGCTTGCAACGGGTAACTTTGAAATAAGAATTTTTAAAAGACAAATATAATAAATAAATATAAGTGGTACAGCATAGGAATGAAGCTGTAGAATTTTGTACCCCTCAGCATAGGTTCAGGCTGAGGACATCATTAATTCCAGGCAAAAGAAAAAAGAAAAACTTTGCCCAATAGTCTCATCTCTCTACAGAGAAAACATCATTCCAAGTGAACACAGGGGATAAGCAGCGAGCTCAGGTTTAGGCTCAGGCTTGGGCAGAAGGAGCCCAGGAGGACCTGAATCTGACTCCTAAGCCCCACATTAAAAATAAAATATAACCCTTGACATGGAGTCCTGTGCCTATAATCTCAGCACTGGAGAGGCGCAGATGGGAGGATCCCTGGTCTACTTGGATCAGTGAGCTTCAGGACCAATGAGAGACCTGCCTGACTCAAACAAAAGGTAGATGGTTTCTGAGTAACAACACCGGAAGTTGACATCAGCCTCTGCAAGTATACACACACACACACAGACACACACACACACTCCTGTACACTTAGGAAGATATATATAGGTGTGTGTGTGTGTGTGTGTGTGTGTGTGCATGTGCGCGCATGCACACTCACAGAGTAAATGTCCAAAGACCAATTCGTTGTACTTCCATATTTGATAGACTGTGATAGATATTGCTGACACTGTCTTTCATTGCTGATGAGCGGTGCTCTCCCATTACTCCTCTGCCTTGTTTTATCGTCACACCTTGTGGAGATGGGGTAGGAGAGCACAGGGTTAAAGTGCTGCTGACAAGGTTAGGCAGACCTGCCTACCCTCACTCTCCTCCACAAAGTCCCCAATGGAAACAGAAACCGAGTTCATAAAGAGAAAGCCGCCTTACCTGGATCCAAACCACCTCACCTGGCAGCCCTTCCCCTCACTGCTGTCCCTTGTCACTGTCATTTCCCCCGCGCCCCCTCTCATAAAAGACCCGGTCAGAATGAAGCTGGTGGGTGGGTGAGAATGTTTGCAGTGAAAGCAGAAGAACCTGAGTTAGAATTCCCAGCTCCTATATAAAAAGCCAGGCATGACTACAGCACATACCTGTAACCCCAGCATTTTAGGGGGCTGAGTTAGGGGGATCCCTGGGGCATGCTATGCGCAGGACTATTTAGTTCCATGTTAGTCACCAACTGTTGTTTCCAAAAAGGCTCACCTGAGCCAGGCCTGCTGATTGAAATCTTTCTCTAATTCCATGGAGCCTTTTTCCCAATCAAGGTGACACAGAGCCCTGTTCTCCGTGCAGGGCTAGGCTCCCCCAAACCACCTCTGCCCACTGGTGGTCTCTTCTAGCTCACACAATGTTGCCCCACCCCCCTCCTTGAGAGTCTTCTTTCCATATTACACTTGAAGTGTTGCCCAATGCCCCTCCTCCTCCCTTTCCCTTCCCCCTCCACCTCTTAAATCTGTAAAACAGCTCCCAGGTAGGAGCGAACTTGTTTATGACCTCCTAATTGGAATGCTACGCACACGTCTCTAATCATTACCATCAAAGTGTACTGGCAAATGAAGTCATGTGGACGAATTCCTATCCCAGGCATTCAGAAAAAGTCACCAGCACCTCTTGTCTTAGAGGAGGTATTAAAGCACCGATCTTCCATGTAAGGGAGAATTTGTGCTTCATGGCTTAAGTAATGACCAGCTGAGGTGGACAAGAGTGGGTAGCCAGAGAGGTCATCTGGAATCCAAGCTGTCGCCAAGCCACGGGTACAGAATCCGTGTGGTATGGTTTCTAGCCTACCTTCGGCTCCCCAGGCCGACTCCAACCTTACCTCTACAGCAGCAACAGACAGGGTCCACCGAGCCACCTCAGCTGGGTCACCCGGATCACGGCAATCACTTTCAGCTTCAGTCCTGTGATCTGACAGGCACTGTCAACCCTTGCTTCCCTGTGTGTGTGACCAGCTTTGCTGTGTTTCCTCCTACCTGTCAATATTTAACTACCCCGTCAAGAGCTATTACATCACCTGCACTCAATCCCACCTCTGGGACATGAGTGGGTGTGCCTGCTCTATTCAATTCAGCTCACCCTAGTCAGGACCCGGTGCCCGCTATGCATTCCTGCCAAGGTGGACTGAGTGTCTACTGCACTGGGCAGTGGGAGCTAAGAAATGAGAAATCCACTCCTCGAAGTCTAGTTCAGAGACAGATGAAATTCAACAGCCTTGTGTGGTTTTATCAGGATACAGAACATAGGGAGACTCACCTTATAGGGTAGTGTGGGAAAGAGAGAATGTCCAGGAACAAGAGCCCCCAAAGGCAGTGGCTGCAATGGTTAATACTGTCAACTTGATAGGATCTAGAATCAACTAGGAGACAAACGTTCCTGGATGTCAGGAGATTTTTAAAATCAGGCTAACTGAAATAGGAAGACCCATCCTAAGTCAGGGTGCTATCATTACGAAGGTTAGGGAGGCAGCATAAAGTGAGCAAGCAAGATGAACCCCAGCATCCAATTCTCTCCTCTTCCTGTCTGCAGATGCAGTGTGACCAGATGCCTCAAATCTAGCTGTCATGATTCCCTACCATGGTGGACTGTACCCTCAAACTGAGCCCCCAAATAAACCCTTTCTCCCTTAACGTACTATGTTAGGTACTTGGTCACAGCAATCAGACAGTAATCAATACAGTAACCCTGAGGATGACATCTCTCCTAGGCCACGTCAGGAGCTGGCAACCAAAGGATGAGCTGACTCTACATGGAGCTGTGCTCAAAGACTCAGCTCAGACACAGATCAGTTCAACAGACAGACAGCATTGCCAGGGAGTTATCCAAAGAGACTGGTTACTTCGCAGGGCCTCGTGAAAAATTAGCTCAACAGCTGTATTTGAAGCTGAGCATCTTGGCGCTGGGGATGTAGCTTAGTGGGTAGAGTATCTGCCTAGGATGCGTGAGGTCCTGGTCTCTATTCCCAGCTCACACAAATCAGGTATGGTAGTTCATGCCTACAGGCACTTACGAGACAGTGGCAGGAGGATTACAAGTGTGGCATATTCTTGGCTACCCGGTAAGTCTGGGCTCCAGAAGACCTTGTCTGGGGCAGGAAACAAAAGCCTGAACATTTGAACAAACGTGTCTCCGGGGTGCAAACTGACGACGTTTTATGGACTTATTAGTGCTACAAATGTAAGTGACTGTTCAGAGAACTGAAGTAACATAAAACTAATGAATAGAGAGACTGCCTGGGAGCCAGCAGGATGGCTCTGTAAAGGCTCTTTCAAAAGCCTGAAAGGCAGGGAGGGAGGATGGGATGAACAGACTCCCAAGTCATCTAACCTCCACACTCAGTGCATGTACACAAACACCCACAGCCACAGAGAAGAGGAGAGACGGAGAATAAGAAGAACGGAAGTGGGGCAGGAAGGAGAGAGCAGCAATTGCCTGGAACCCCTTCTTGAAATAAGGAAGAGGAGAAACCACGTGGACAAGCCACATTCTTTGACGGCCAAAGGAATGAGTTTAGGCCTAGACGGGCTTGACCCAAGGTAAACAGGGGCCTCTCATGTACATTCCTAATCACTCCAGAACTTCCCTGCCAACATAGCACTGTTGACATGTAATGAATGGACCATGGCTCTCTTAAAATAATGTAGAGAGACTGGCGGAGCGACAGGGCTTCACCAAACTGCCACCTTAACTGCATGGGTTAAGCGCTGCCTTGGAGAGCTACTCATGGGGGACATTTTTGGTCTCCTTCGAAGTTTGAATTTACCACCAAAGCACAGCTCTAAGTGTGCTAGTGCGGCCCTCTTTCCAAATTCCCCTCAGCTTCATGCTCCAGAGAACAAAGATTCCCATTTATGTGTGAACACTCAGAGGACCCCACCACTGGGGCACCCCTGGAGAGGCTGTCATGGAAAGTTCTGGTGTATTTGAATTGCAAAACACTGCCCCAGGATGGCTGTGCATCTAATTTGGGTCCTGTTCCAAGCTTGGGAGATTATAGAAGCAGATTGGCCGGTGGGTCTTTGAAGACATTTTTTTAAAGGGATTTCTGTGCATGGTTCCCAGAGTACTTCCAAGGCCAACAGCCTCTGCAGCCCACTAAGGCACTTTAAGGATAAGGTTTGACATGCACTAACAGACTGCCACCATTCCAATATAAATCGATGACCCATGACTAATGCCCACCCCTTGGTTGTGGCTGCAGACATTTTTAAAGTCAATCAATGATCAAAAGCAGAAAGTCCCTTCAGAATCTGCCCATCAGCTCCTCAGAATGTGATTTGAGCTCCGTGTGCTGACAGTCCACAGTGACTGTGAAATTGTCAGGAAACAGAAGTTTCTGCACATTCAAGCATGTTGTGTCTCTTTTTGCTCTTTGTTTGCTTGGAAAAAAGTCTTTGTGGATGTGCGTGCACAGGATCGTTCCCATGACTACAGCCATGCACACATGTGCCAAGTCAAGGCACATGGAAGTCAGGACCACCTTGGCTGCAGGTCTTCACCTTCCACCTTGTTTGAGACAGTCTCTTGTTTTCCACTGTGTATTCCAGGCTGGCTGGCTTTCAAACTTCTAGGAATTTCCTTGCCTCTACCTCCCATCTCACTAAGGGAATGCCAGACCTTCAAGAGTAAGATACCAACCACATCTGACTTTCTAAGGTTCATCACTGAGCAATCTCCCCAGTCCCAGGCTCTGTTTTTAAACCTAGATTTTGTTCCAGAATGTTTTTATGCAGTAGCATATAGCACATGTGGCATTAAGAACATCACACATTATAAATGGCATAGCTGTTGCTACTAATTGCTGAACGCCCAGGGATTTCTGCACCCAATTAGAAATGACGTGCATCATTTATCTTGTCATCTGGCTAGAAGGATGAAGTGTTCCATGACCTCTGGTCTTCTGTTTGTTTGTTTTGGTTGTGTTGTATGAGACAAGGTCTTGCTTTGTACCCACAGTGCACCAACACACAATCCTCTGGCATCAATCTCCTGAAGTCCAAGGATAACAGTTATACACCTCCCGTACCTGGCTCTCTCTGTGTGTGTCTCTTTAGCATGCAGTCTTGGCAGATATCAGCACCTCTGTGGTCCATGTCCAAACACTGTGACTATTAACTCTGGTGACTGTAGCTCTTGGCCAATTGAGAATAACTGCAAATGTTATTAACATTCCTAGACCTTAATCGTGAGGACGCTTCCCTTTCAAAAGATAAAATATGTGAAGTATGCCCCTTCTATCTCTTATATACCCATATTTATAGAATAAAAGGAGGAATTTAGGTTCTAATAAGAAATTATAGAGGAGATGTAAAGCAGAACAGTATTCCAAAATCACTGTATTTATTTGCTAGCATTCAGGGATCTACCTCCAGCTCCACATACCAGATCCATGTTTTTGCAGCTTTTCTGAGCTAAAAGCTTCTGATTCTTTAAGATCAAGTTGAGTCTTTGAAACAAACAGTATTTAAAGACAGGTTTAATAATATAGGTTTCTCAATTTTTTTAATTTTTAAGGATTGCTTATCTTTATTTAGTGTGTGTGTGTGTGTGTGTGTGTGTGTGTGTGTGTGTGTCTGTACATTAAGAGATCAGAAGAAAGCTTACAGGGTCAGTTCTCTCCTTCTATTGGGTGGGTCCCTGGGATCAAACTCAAACTATCATGCTTGAGTGACAAGCATCTTGACACACTGAGCCATCTTGCTAGCCCAAGATTTTATTTTTTGATGAAAAATTTAAAAGAGATATAGAGATTTAATTTTATGATTGTGGAGTTCAGAAACCCCAACACAAAACTGTCAAACAGCTGAAAAGATCTTTTAACCCAGCCTTTCAATGGCTGCTCTGCTCTGTAGGAGTGTTAATGCTGCCCAAGGGTTGTGAAACCTGTACAAGCCAGGCCACCACAAACCTCTTCATTACAGTCACCAGGGCACTGGAGAGATGTCTCAGGAAGTAGAGTGCTGACTATACAAGCATCAAGACCTGAGTTTGATCCCAATAAACCTTGTCAAAGACCCAGGTGTGGTGATGCATGCTTAGAGTACCAGTCTTCGAGAGGAAGAGACACGGAGGTAGCCTGGGGCTACGTGGTCAGCCAGCCCAACCAAATCTAGAAGTGAAAAGCCAATGAGAGTTCCTGCCTCAAAACTCAGGGTGGTTTGTTACTGAGGAATGACACCTAAGGCTAACTTTTGGTTCCAATGCATGTGTACACATGTACACCAGCACAAGGAGATGAATCGTCTTCATTTCTGCAAAACTTCTCTCAGCTCAGGGGTAGAAAAGAAACACTATTTTTAGAGTTTGTTTAAACCTGAAGGAAGAGGGAAATGCCTCTATCAAATGCCCAACATTGTTAAAAGGATGAGCACACTCTTCAAAGCATTTTGACAAAGAAAATTGCAAGGCAGATTGTAATGAGCTTCTGCTAGGTCAGACGAGCATTGGTTCAGAGTCCAGGATGCCATCAAAGAGAAACTCCAGAGGAGACTGGTGGTTAAGTTAATTGTCAACTTGACAGGATATAGTTACCTGGGAGACAGGCCTCCAGGCCTGGCTATGGAGGACTAACTGATCACAGTTATGACGTGGGAGAACCTTGATTGGCACCTTTCTCCAGCTGGGACCCTGGACTGTAAAGTGGGGAGAGGGAGCCAAGCAGCAGCCAGCACCTGCCCCTCTCTGTTCCTAATTGTGGATGGGATGGCACCAGTTACTTCAAGCTCCTGTGGCCGTGACATCACCACCATGATGGACTTCACTCTTGAAGAAAGCCTGTCTCCCTTGAGTTGCTAGTCACAGAGTATTTTATCATAAGAAGAAAAAATAAAATAAAATAAAAACTAAGAAGCTCAGGAAGCCAAAAGGTTGGGTACCCCTGGATTATATGTTGCCTACAAATGAGCTCAACAGAAGACTAGCTTCCATGATAAAAAGTAGAAGTCTCTGTGTTTTCCACAGTGATTCTCATCCATACACATGGTTAAGCCATATTCTTAGCTCCTAATATCTACCCATTGGAAGATTAAACTGGACAACCCTGAGTGACCTCAGAGGTTTCTATTCACACTTCAAAAATCCTTACACACATAAAGAAGGGAAAGAAGGGGAGAACTCAACTGTTTAAAATACAAGGTTTGGGCTGTCTGATAGGCACCTATATAGAGTTTGTGAAGTTGTTATTTGGAGAAAGTGGCTTCCAGGTAAGCAAGTCCAAAACAGTTTATTGGGCTGGAGAAAAGGCTAAGTAGTGAAGAGCTCTTGATACTCTAGGACCCAAGTTCAGTTCCCAACACCCATGGTGGGCAGCTCACAACTGTCAAGTACTACAGTTCTAGAGGCTCCAAAGCTCTCTTCTGGCCTCTGTGGGTACAACATTCATGTGTACAAGCATACATACCCAGATCTATGCATGTGCAAGTACTCACAAGCATATGCGTGCGCACACACAGAGAGAGAGAGAGAGAGAGAGAGAGAGA
>NC_034594.1:101147334-101158737 GCF_900095145.1 Mus pahari
GTGGGTGGTACTTTTTGACCCTATGCACAGGAGATGAGCGATCATCATTTACGCCCGTGAGACAGAAGAGTCAGGGAAATGACTGTGCACATGGTCACCCAGAAAACATGAAAAAAATCCCTAAAGGGAAAAAGGAAAGGAAAAATTGCAAAAATAAAATCTAAGTGCAAAAAGATTATTTGAGCAAGTGAGGGTTGCAGGCAAAAAAGAAATCACTGTAAATTTCATATGGAAGAATGAATATGCAAAAACATTCATTCCCAAGGCCCTTAAGGAAGTGCTGTGCTACAGGATATTAACACATTATTTAAAACATCAGAACTCAAACATTAAGGTAGTTGTTACTGTAACCAAGACAAAATACAAAGTCTAAAAATCAAAATTGTGAGTTTGGTTATGGTGATTTTAACAAAAGTTTGGTAAAATTAACATTTTAGATGATCAAGAAAACGATGTGTTAATGAATAAATTCTGTAATTCAGTAAAATATTTTAAGACCTTTGTATTGTAGATAGAATAAGTCCACCAGGGTGCCACTTCACACAGTGCATAAATCCAAATTTTTGAAATATATGTCCAAAAAAGGGTCTTCAAAAAAATAAATATAGGCTATGTAGAGATGGCTCAGCTGTTTGGAGCACTGGCTGCCTGCTCTTCCTGCTGGGACCTCGGTTTGATTCCCAGCATCCACATGATAGCTCAAAACCACAAGTAACTCCAGTTCTTGGGAAGCAGATGCCCTCTTCTGACCTCCATGGTCACTTGCTTACACACATACATGCAGGCAAAACACCAATACACATAAAATACAATTAAGTAAATCTTTTTTTTTAAAAAAAAAAAAGGAATAAAAACCCTAAAAATTAAAAGTGTTTCGTGAGAATGTATGAGACTGTACTTTTGTAAATTCAGAGTAAAAGGAGAGAGGCTATTGAACTCAAAAGCCAAAGAAAGAAAATGATATGCAAATTATATAAAACCAATAACGTTTTAAGTCAAAGCACTATGAACTAAACTAAAACAAAACAACAACATATTTCTAATTGTTTTTCTTAGAATATTTTATCACAACAACAGGATGTAAAACTAAGACAAGATGCTATGTTAAAAGAGCAAGGTCAAGAGAAACGTCCCTAAACAATATTAATGGTATAGTCATACATTCATTTAAAATATTCAACATGAATTGCTGGAGAGATTATTTAGTTGGTAAGGTGTTTGGTCTACAAACATGAGGACCTGAGTTCCACCCCTGGAACTCACAAAAATCAACACTGCTAGAAAACAGAGACACAGAATCCTGGGGTCCAGGGAGACCCAGTCTAGATGAACTGGTAAGTTCTGGATAAAAGACCTTGTAGAAAATCAGAGGTGGAGAGGGACCAAAGAAGACAGTCAATGTCAACCTCTAGCTTCTACTTGTATGAACAGGAGCATGCCCATGCACACACACACATAGAATTACTTCAATCAAGAATTAAAATATTTCATAGAAAATGCTCTCAAAAGGGAAGATTTTTCCCTTTCTCCTAGTGTATGATTTCCAAGGTTAATTGGAAGTCAGGATCAACCACCCAATACTATTATTTTGAATGTAATATGCTTGTAGAAATGCAAGGTAATCTTCCATTGATTCCTACTACCTCCCACTCTCCAGTGGTATGTTTGCCTTTTCTTTAATAAACCTAAGCCTTTAAACACATTGGTCAAGGAAGATAAATATCCAAATCACTGAATTTTGGATGACAACATTTCTTCATTTATGCTTAGACATCCACAGGCAAAGTCCAACACAAATTTTCTTCTTTTCTATTTTAAGTTTTATTTTATTTTTACTTATGTGTACATGGGTGTCTATGTGTGGGTATGTGCATATAGGGGTGATACTCACAGGGACCAGAAGAGGGCATATGATTCCCTGAAGTTAGAGTTACATGTGATTGTGAGCTCCCCCATGTGGGTTATGGCAACCTAGTTCAGGTCCTCTGAAAGAGCAGCAAGCACTCTTAACAACTGAAGCATCTCCCCAGCCCCCCCCCCAAACAAATTTCTTTAAATACCAAATGAGTCCTTCATCACAGGAAAGCTCATTAAACTTTGAAGAGGAGACAACTGAGTTTACAAAAGAACAGCCCAACTAATAAACCACATTATTCGTCTCCTACAATAAACCTACCATCATTATAGTTTCATGAAATACAATAAAAATACTCATCAATTATTCATGATGTTTCTACCACACAAGATTAGGAAAACAAAACAAAACAGTGTGAAAAGCAGAAATGTCATTATCTAAAACAGTTGGGCCAAAGAAAACAAACCTCACAGAACTTCAAATGTTGGGTATAGGAATCCCGCATGACCCAAACACCGGAGTCTGTTCAGTTTCCTGAATAGAATATCAGAGAGCTTTGAGAGTCCTGCTTTCTTACAGGTTGCTGGAATGTTCCTTGCCGATGGCTGATAAACCGCAGACAAAGCCAGCACCAAAGTTACCCACTTCCTACACTGACTCAGCTCCAAACACTGTCGAGTAGCTTGTTCAAGACGGGCAGTTTTAAAAGATGTTTTTAACCACTGTTGACTTATTTTGTAATCTTACATTACCATGGTTTGGGAAGTACAACACCAAGCATTTCAAATTGTTTTGGTCTTTGTTATTGTTTTGGGGGTGGTATGGCTTATTTTTATAACATCATGCATATTTGGGCTGAGGAGGGGCATATAGCTAGAGGTCAGACAAAAACCATGTGGGATCTGGGGGTCAAACACAGGATGCTAAGTTTGGTGGCAGGTGTCTTTACCTGCTAAACTATCTTGCTGTAAATTAGCTTATACATGCCTGGTTTCCAAATGGGATTTTCATACATATGGTCTTGGCTAATTCTCTCCCCACTCACTCTTCACTTAGCTCTTGTACCCTTTGGCCCCAATATTCTGCTTCCAAGTTCCATCAAAGAGGTTGTTCCCCCTACCCACCCCACTCTCATGACCCTCTAACTTCCTGGTCTTTATTCATATTTACTTCTCCCCGTGTAGACAAGTTAGCAGAGCCAAGATCCGAACACAAGAGAGACATGCACCATCCATCCATGAGACTGAGTCACTTTGCATAAAATAAACTTTCCCAGATTTATCTGTTTTCCTATAAACTCTATAGTTGCATTTCCTTTACAGGTAAATAGACTTACATCATATATATATATATATATATATATATATATATATATATATATAGCCACATTCTCATCACTTCATCTGTCAATGAATAGCTAGGATGTGTGAAAGTATCTTTTATTCTCCTGTAGTAATTGTTGTCTTACTGCCTCTGTCTGCTAACCTAGGCCTAGACCTGGAGGTTTCTAGCCTCCAGACAACCTAATCTAGGCCTAGAACGTTTTCAGCCTCAGAGACTTGCTGCTGAATAAGCTCACTCTTGCTAACTCTTTCTGATCTCCAGTTGGCTGGTCAACTCTGCTGTTCTGGCTCAAATTTCCTCTCCAAGCTGACTGATTTAATCTGTTTTTCCTAGACTTCTCCTGAATTCCTCTGCTTGACTTCTAACTATCTCCGTCAATCCACTCTAATCACCTGTGTCTAGCCTGTTCTCTTTCTGCAGCCTGTCTCTATATCACTGTCCCAGGAAAACTGCCTCCTTCTTTTTCTTCTCTCCGTGCTGCTCTCTCTTAAGTAGCCTCTTTTTCCTCTCTTCTCACAAGAGTTGAGCATATCCTATTCTGTCAAATCATCCTCTGATTCATCACTTGGTCTGCCCCTCAATTAGACATCACTTTCCAATATGGATGTGTCCTTCAATCAACTAAATTTCTCTTCATTGTTTGGGATTAAAGGTGTATATACTAAGGGTATATCTGCCTTCCAGCCAAAGGGATTAAAAGTGTGGGCTACGGCTGAGCCACACCACATCAAGAAACAGCTTTTTTTTTTTCAGTAAATAACACAATCTCGGGGATCAGAGTGATAAAATATCTTGCAACAGGTTTGGTTCCATTTTTCTTGCTATTGCAAAAAGGGCAGCAATAAACATAAATGATCCAATGTCTTCAAAGTAGGCTGTAGAGTCTTTGGGGTATATGCACAGGAATGGTCCAGATGGATCACATACTATTTCCATATTCAGCTTTGTGGGAAACCTCCACACTGATTTCCAAAGTCATATATTAGTTCACACTCCCAATTTTATATGATTAATTTTTTGCACATGTATATTCCAAAGTGCACAGAACCAGAGAAAGACATTGAGCGCCCTGATTCATCATTCTCTGCCTTATTTCTTTGATAGCCAGCAAGCTTCACTGATTCTCCTATCTTTGCTCTCCACTCAGCACTGGTGCTACTGGGATGGACACCACCACACCTGGATTTTTAGGTGGGCGCTAAGAATTCAAATTCAGGTCTTCATGCTTGTGCACCAAGTGCTCTCCCACTGATCCATCTCCCTAGCCCTGTAAGTCAAGTTTTAATCAAGCCCATTCCATGTAAAGATCCAGATGCAAAGACAGTGCACTAATCTTACTGATCTCTAACACCCAGCAAGACTCTCTGCTGCAAGGGCTCAGTTGTACATGGCAGTGAGGTTGTCGCTACTGAAGTCTCAGAACCTGGTATACACACCACAATCAGTACATATTTATGTTGAATGTAATGTATGACAGGAATGTCTCCTTTCCACATCTGATAACATCCTGAAAGTAGTGAGCGCATGCCCTTAGCTACAGCTCTACTGCTGGCCATCTTACTTTTATACTACTTTTAACACTGTTAAGGGACTGGGGAGATGGCTCAGTGGGTAAAGCACTGTGACACAAACATGAGGATGGTCAGTACCCAGAACCAGCATAGAATGCTTGACATGCTCCAGGAGATAACAGACTCCCAAGGACTTGCCCGGCCATCAGATGAACTCCAGATCCATTGAGAGACTCCAGGCCCTATCTCAAGACAGCAAAGTATCAAGAGAAAAAAAGAGGCACACAATATCAACCTCTAGCCTCTGCATAGGAATGCATGGTCTTAACATACACACACACACACACACACACACACACACACACACACCACAAGCACAGAAATGTTATGAGAAGCAATGTTATGTATTTTCCTACAGTAGAATTCCAATATGAGAATTAATAGCTCAAAGAATCAGAATGTTGCTGTGGTTCTTATAAATATACTGCATAATTATTTCTGAAATACACAAACAAGTTCATGTAAAAGTTCATTGAATTGTTGAAAGTTTTAATGCATTTCATTTCATAAATTAGACTATAACTTGGCTCAGCTAATGAGTGCATTTTCTCTTTTGTGCCTCATCCCAAATCTGAAATGCTTGCCTTTTGCTGGATAGGGATTTTTCTCATATTCTTAACCTTGTATTACACACACATACGTATTCATGTGTGTGCATGCTCACATGTGTGTAAGTGAACATGTGGGTGCATTCATATAGAGAGAGTACAGATAGCAACAACAGTCATTTCTCAAGCATGACCCATATTTTTGAGACAGGTCCCTCACTAACCTAGAGCTCACCGAATAAGCTGGAGTAGCCAGTAATCCCAAGGAACCAGCTCTCTCTCCCTACCCAGTCATGGAATTACAAGCAATTGCCAGCATGTCTGGGTTTTTTAAATGTGGAATCCGGGAATCAAACTCAGGTACTCATATCTGGTCAGCAAGTAAGTTATGTGTCCCCAGTTTCACTTCTGAGATTCCTATAAAATCCTGGGATAATACCTTCCTTAACAATCTGATTCCTTTCATTTTTGAATACCCAAGTCAGAAACCTTGAAAACTGGAACTCTAGTCACACATCAATTGGCCAGTGATCGCTCTACTAAATGGACTTACAATAGACCAGGATCCTCTCAGCTATATTACTTCCAAGTGCGTTGATAAATATCTTTGGAGCTTTTCATGCTGGAAGAATTAGTGAGTTATTTTGCAGAGGCAAACCAAATTTATGGGCCAATAAATAACAGGCCAAATAAGTCATAGTCAGAGATCGGCCTACACAGAGAAACCCGACACCTGCGAGACTTCTTGGTGGTAATGAAACCAAAGGCTGTCACCAAATGCTGCTATCTGTCTGGGTGGGAAAGTGCTCAGGAGAACAGTGATATCCAAGAAAGTAGAAAAATTGCATTAAAGCCAAGGAAACCTTTGAGTGGATGGCAGATCGTGGACAATAACTGAACGATAAAATAAACGTTCCCAGGAACCCAAGTCCTCGTAACATCACCCAGCGAAGGTTCTGGGGCTTTGCATCTGGCATCCTTTATTCCTATGGCTCTGGGTGTTTGGCTTGGTCAGTAGGGCACATTCAGATATGGGGGCAATCTGGGAACATGAGAACAGCATTTCAAGACAGAATCTGGCTTGTGTGACCAACGAAGGATTTTACAAATATTTATAAATGACTTCCAAAGTAAGCATTCCTTCATTGTTCCCCAACACCCACCGCTTACTGCAGTTAAATTCCAAGAATACCTACAAAGATACTTCAGATTAGGAGGGCAGAATTTCTAAACGATAAGCACAGATGCAGGAGGTGAGTCGCGGATTCGCCTCTTCCTTCCTTTCTATTTGGCTGGGCCATGGGTGATAAGAAATGAAAAGTTACTTATCTTAAGAATGTTTGCTTTCAAGCATCATTAATACAGAGAATGTGAATGCTAACAGAGATGAAACTGGGACCACCCTCTGTAAATAACTGCCAGATGAGTTTTCTTTTTGTTTTCTACTGGAGATCAGGGCAGATGGGGGACAGGAGGTGAGATGCGATGCTTAAGGTCATCAACAGAGCTAGATGCCCTGGATCAGAAGCTCAGACTGCCCCTACTAGCCACACGACTCGACCCTCTTCCTCAGTTCCCTCCACTATTATACAGTGTTGGGAAATGTCACCTAGGTATGGGAAAGCACTGTGGGATAATTTAGAACCTAGCATCATTTGATATGAGCACCCCAGAACCCAGTCCCTATTACTGTGTGCCTCAACACCCAATAATACTCTAACACACAGTAGACAGAGAACAATTCTTGATTGAATGGTTAACTAAGGGATTTTTCTACCGAAACCTCCCTGCCTCGTTTTGTTCTCTATCTTCTTTTCATGTATGTGTTTATATGTGCAGGAAGACATGTGTATGAGTGCACATATATGTGTGTATGCATGTGGAAAGCTGAGATCAATATTAGAAACTTTCCTTGATCAATCTTCCTCTTTATTCTTTGAGGTAAGATCTTTCAATAGAACCCAGAGTCCATGAATACAGCCAGTCTCATTAGTCAGCAAGCTCTGGGGAACCGCCCATCTCTGACTTCCAAGACTAGAATTAAAGCAAAACTCCATGCCCACCCAGCATTTCAGCAGGTTTTAGGGACCCAAACTGTAGTCTCTTGCTTGTTTTTAGTTGCTAACCCATCTCTTGAGCCCTCTCCTTAGCTTTGTGAGACAGCATCTCAAGTGATTCAAAGTGGCCTCAAACTCACTATGTAGCTGCAGATGACCTTGAACTTCTGATCCTTCCATCTCTACTTCCTGAATGCTGAGATCTCGGGCATGCACCACCACACCAGTTTATGTGGTGCTAGGGATGGAACACGGGTCATCTTACATGCCAGGCAAGTACTCTGCCAACTGAACTTCATCCCAAGCCTTCATAGAAGGGCTTTGTTAAAGAATATTTCCCTGTATCTTCAAAGCATGACTTAATTCAACATGGGGCTGACAGAAAACTTTCAGAAGTGATTCCAAGGTAAGGCATCTGCATACCTGGATGAATCAGCACCACGAACAACTACAGAGCCATGGACAGTCCTACCTCTAAAATACATGGGACTAGAGAAGATAAGCAAAGGACTGAACACAAATACATCAATCTTGGATTAATACATGTATCATTTTCTTGTTGCAGCCCTGAGCTACTCCTGGACAATAAGACATTAACTATTACAGCATTTGGGATGAGTCGAGATTAAGTCAAGGTTCTGATGACACCTCTAATTACTCTTTCACTCAAGTAGGATGTAAGCAACAGGTTAGAACAGTAAAGAAAACAGATTTCAGATGACACAGACTCACTAATACAATACTCAGGAGCTGTGATCTTATTTAATCTCCAGGATGTCTGAGATCATGAGGTGTCTGGAATGACTCTTATCCTGTAAAGTCCCAGAGTCATTTAATTTTTCTCTTTAATCCATCTACTTAGCCATGGTATCATTCACTACAGATATTCAGTTCTGCGTCTGGGATAAAGGAACACAGTGCATTTAATAGGCACACAAGATAATGGGATGACGAGACACACAGCTGACATCACAGAAGTGGAGACAGGCAGGGTTTACTGAGCAGGAAGGGATCACTGCAGGCTTCACATAACATCCTTTGTTCCTTCTTAGCAAGAGGACATGTGAGAGTGAGGTTACACGAAGGAGTGGGAAGAGAGGCAGGGATGTAAGGTTAAATAATCATGTGCAGTGAAGATGGCACTTGACTATAACCACTTATCTGGGCACACTAATGTGATGGCTCAGTCAGGAAAGCACTTGCAGCAAGCATGAGAACCTAAGTTCGATCCATATAAAAGTGCTGGTTTGAAGGCACGTCCTTGCAATTGCAGTGCTAGGAAGGTAGAGACAAACAGATCAGGGTTCCCGGGGCAGCCAGCCATGTCAAATCAGTGAACTCCAAGCTAGTGAGATCCTGTCTCAGAAACTAGGTGGGCGTTAGAGAGATGGTTCAAGAGTTAAAAGCTCTTGATACTTACTCTTGCAAAAGACCCCTGTTCTCAGCACCTAAACAGAGCTGCTGTTCCTGAAACTCCAGCTCTAGAGGATCCAACATTTTCCTCGCACCAGAGGGTTCCTGCCCTCAGGTGCACAGACCTCTACACACACACACACACACACACACACACACACACACACACACACACTAAAGTAAAAATAAGACTTAATTGTTTTCTAATGAAAGAAGAGGCATGGCACCTGAGGAATACCTGGGGTGGACCTCTGGATTCCATGTACACATCACACACAGTGCACCCCACACACACACACACACACACACACTCACACACTCACACACACACACAAATTACTCATAGTAGTAGTTCTTTGGTTCCCAAGCCCATCCTAGGGTGGATGATACACTGGTGTTTACCCAACCTGTGAGGTTACTGGGAATAATGCTAACATAGCTTTAGCTGTAATATCAAAGGAAATGTAAAAATAAATGTAAAATCAATACCGACTCATTTTCAAAAAATATCGTTAGCCTTATTTGCTCAAAAAGTAAAAGAAGAAAGGAAGGAAGAAAGGATGGATAAAATGAAACACTATGATACCATCCATCTTCAGAAGCAGAGTAAATCCGAGGCAAGTGTGCTGAAAATTAGACAAAGAAACAAATCTTTAACTGACACCAGTCACTTTTTTAGCAATGGACTTTGGGTGGAGTTGGAAAGATGGTTCTGAGATTAAGACCAAATAATCCTCTTGCAGAGGGTCCAAATTAAGTTCCTGGCAAGCAACTAGAATCATAGTTACCTACACACTGTTTTAATGTCCACATAATTCATTCTCTCTCTCTCTCTCTCTCTCTCTCTCTCTCTCTCTCTCTCTCTCTCTCTCTCTCTCTCTCTCTCTCTCTCTCTCTCTCTCTCTCTCTCTCTCTCTCGTTCTCATACACATGAACAAGTAATTTTTTGAAAAAGATTTTAGAAAGTGACCAACATTCTCTTTGTCAGTTATATGTCAACACAACATGCTTCTGTGTGCTCTCCGGCGCCGTGGGGCATGAAAGAAGGTCCAGAGTTAGTGAGCAAGGACCAAACAGAAATGATTCCTGGAAGCGGCAACCACATTAAAAGCTCTGCTTCAGTGGCCGCAGGCATGCGCTCCGGCTGGAGGCCTGGAGGTACACAGAGATCATTCTCTGGAGAAGTTATTTAAACTGTCCTTCTCCTTTAAAAGGTGTGTGTCAAGGATACCAACCTGGGCGGGGTATCCACCCTTAGCATGCATGAAGCCCTGGGTTCCATTCCCAGCATCACATAAACCAGGCACGGTACACACCTGTAATCCCAGTGTTCCGGAGGTAGAAGCAGGGAAAACGGAAGTTCAAGGTCCATCCTTGGCTATACAGGAACTTCAAGACCAGGCTGGGCTACCTGAGACCTTATCTTTAAAAACCAACACCTACCTCATGGATTTATTTTGAAAATTAAATAAACCTGAGTGTAGAGTTAAACTCACAATGTCTGTTTTAGACAATGTTTGGACTATTTCCTGACCCCGGTTGCTTTGACCGTTTTCTTGATTGGGCTTGAGGTGATATTTCTTTTGACAAGATTTGACTACAGTTTAAATGCTTTGTGGAGCTAGAGAAATGACTCAGTGTTTAAGTGTGCGCTACTCTTAGAGAGGACAAGAGTTTATTCCCCATCATCTCTAGGGGTAGCTCAGAACCACCTAGAATTCCAGCTCCAAGGGATAAAACAACCTCCTCTGGCCTGTGCAGGCATCTACACACAGGTAGTGCACAAACAGACAAGCAGGCAAACGCACATACACATAAATAAAACCAGGTCATTAGAGAGAAAAACCACAAATCACTATTGTAGAATGCTTTGGCCATAAAGGTCCTCCTCGGCTCTCCTCTGGGATCCGTGTAACTTGAGTGGCTAATGGAGCCAGTGTGATTTCTTCACTCAGCACTTCAGACACAGACATCCACACCTGCTTGCATGCTCGCACATATTAGTAGAAAAGAAAATACCAACCTGGACTCAAATTCCAGTGTGAGCCACAGGTGGTATCAAGTGCCAGGCTCTGACAACGGGGCATGAAAGGAATCAATGTTCTTGCCAGGAGAAGAAATATTACCGCAGTGTGTCTATTCCAAATATTTACTCTTTTGGCTGAAATACCAGCAGGCACCAGGGCTTCTGTTTGAACACTGCTTTGAGTAGAACTCATTGAAATGATATAGAAACTTTGCATAAGAACATTATGATTCTACTTGGAACATGTCACACACCATCCACTGCAAAGAAAATTCACAGAAACAGAGTAATCATATCTATTTCCACATAACCAGTCCCCAAAACAGACCTATACACAGCTTTGCATAAAGCTTAAAAGAGACAGTGCTATCAATGAAGGTTAAGGAACATGGCTATCTGTAAGTCACAGACTTGAATTACAGCCACTTCTAAGGATCAATTCTTACATTGGAGAAAATGAAAAAATTAAAACACTTCTGAATTTTATATTTACTTTTAAAGATTTATTTGAGTGTATGTGTGTGAGTTGGTAAGTGTGTGTGAGTGTGTGTGAGAGAGAGAGAAAGGGAGACTGAGAGAGAGAGAGGGA
>NC_034594.1:101158795-101164387 GCF_900095145.1 Mus pahari
AGAAGAAGAAGAAGAAGAAGAAGAAGAAGAAGAAGAAGAAGAAGAAGAAGAAGAAGAAGAAGAAGAAGAAGAAGAAGAAGAAGAAGAAGAAGCAGCCGCCGCCACCCTTGGAGGCCAGAAGATAGTATTGAATGCCCTGGAGCTAGAGCTCCAGGTGAATTTGAGCTGCCCACTGCAGATTCTAGAAACTGAACTGGGGTCCTCTTCAAGAGGAGCAAATGTTTTTAATGACTCAACCATCCCTCCAGCCTCCATTTAAAATCCCTTAAACCTACAATAAAAGTGATAAATCTTTCCACTGGTAGGCATAATGATAGCTGTAATTATTTACAATTACAATTTTCTAGATGATATTTGTCACGATGCTACCAAAGATGATTAGGTTGTATTTTAGTCTATATTAGTTTGTGTGTGTGTGTGTGTGTGTGTGTGTGTGTGTGTGTGTGTGTGTGTGTGACAGATACAGAAAGGGAAGGAGTATGTATGTATGCATGTGACAGATGGGGAGAAAGATGGAGGAACTCTATGTGTGTGTCTGTGTCTATGTGTGTGTGCATGTGACAGAGAGAGGGAGGGATTGTGTGCTTGGTGTGTGAGTGCATATGACAGAATGGGAATATATGTATGTGTTATAGAAAGGGTGTGTGTGTGTGTGTGTGTGTGTGTGTGTGTGTGTAGAAATAGGAAGTATGTGTGTGTACATGTGTATGTAATAAAGGGAATGTGTATATGAGAAAGAAGGGAGTGTGTGTTTGTGTGTCTATATGTGTGTGTATAGACACTTGTGCATGTGAGGTCACACTTGTGCATGTGGAAGTCAGCAATCAATGTTTAGTGTCCTCTTTGCTGCGTCTCTATGTCAGTTTTTAAGACATGGCCTCTCACTGATCCTGGCACTCAGACTGCCAACTGGCTGGCCCAGGGGCCCCAGGATCCTCCTGTGTCTGCCTTCTAAGCTCTTGGCACACAGGTATATACCACCACACCCAGCATTCTACGTGGGTACTAGGGATTGAACTGCACCCAGCAGTTTACCAGTCAGTTGTCTCCCTATCCCCTTTAGTTCTTTTTCTCTTGTGATTTTTCAAACAACACAAGATATTCACACTTATTTAAATACCTGCCTCCAATAACTTTGGTTCTCTCTGAGGAGTTAGTAAATGGATACAAGCATATGAAACGAAGCTGGGGTATCTGTGCTTCCTGACCAGGAGGCACGATAACTAGGATTTAAACCGTTTGATCTTGTTGCCTTGTCTGCTGAATGCTCCAAGTCATGTGTGGATACAGAACGCCTTTTATTCAAGAACTTCTAGAAAGAAGATTGCAGCAACAGAAACTCAGCGACAGCTGCTGAAAGGCAGCATTAATTGTGATCTTGGGATATTACATGAGACATTTGACAGGAATCCAAAGTTTCCTGGACCCCTCCCACTAAGAGGCTCATTTTTCATAATTTTAACTGCAAAGGGAGGGTTTGCTCTTTTTACAATGCAAAGAGTGAACCTAACTGAATTTGCTTTGGCTTCTTACTAAGGATGGGCCCCGATGGACTGGGTTCAGTAGTGACTGTGCTGGGATGCTCTTCAGAAGCTCTGAGGTAAACAAAGCTGGAGAAAGATGTCAGGGGCAGGCATGCCAACACAGCACTTAAAAGAACAGGCAACAGAGGGCAAAGACTGCTTCAGTGACCCTTGTATCAGCCCACAGCACCCTAGGTCATGACCACTAAAGGACCAAGTGGAGAAAGCTATGACGGAATGCCCATCACCTACGCAGGAGATGAATAGCAACAACAATAATATACTTCTGACCTGTCCCTTCAGGAGCTGGGGCACCTGAGCTTTGACATAACTGGCAGGGTCCCATCAAGCTTGCCCACCCATCCTCTAGAGTGAGGCTCCAGCTCAGGCATGCCTTTCTCCACAAGCATTCGTGCATCTCAAGTAGTCACATTCTATGGACTGATGTCTAGTATCTCAGATCTCATGAGAAGTTTGTACAATTAGCCCAAATATCTTAAAAATCTGAATAACCACAAGAACAACTTCTGTATAATAACTGTGTCCACAAAACTCTTCCTTTATGTGTGTGTAGGGGGGGGGGTTGGAAAGTAATTTTTCTCTTTGTATTAACCACTGAAATTTAACCATGATAGGTTTCTACATCATTTGCTAATTCCATTGTCTTCAGGTACAAAATCTATCCACACTGGTGGTGGGGTCTGCAGAGCACTATACAGTCCTTCACTTTTGTGGTGACACTTTTGTGGTGACACCTCTCAGCCACATCAAACATACATATACATATATTCTAAAACACATACATGTGCATACATGCACATACATCCACAAATGCACAAGTATACATATATGTGCACACACAGACACAAATGTACATACAAGTGCACTCATGCATCTTCACATATCCACACACACTCATAAATATACACAAGCACACAAATTCACATTCATAAGTATATACGCATGTACATATATATTATATATATATACATATATATGTGTGTATATATATACATATACATATATATGTATATATATATAGAGAGAGAAGTATACACCTGCTACAATACAGATGCATATATACACATTTGCAATCCATACAAACACATATATAAAGCTCATGAGCACATCCCCATATAGTTGAACATACACATGTACACATATTTATTTAGCCATACATGCACATGTTCAACCATATGTACACACTTGTAAGTATATGCACGCACATATACATAAGCACATTCACAATACACGTATACTAAATGTGTCCAGATATAACTTCTTTCCTCTCCTAAAACTGGTACATTTACTATGGAATAGCTGAAATCCAAGCTAGTCTGTCTTCTGCCAGAGCAGCAAGGAGATGAGTCTAGAAAGAGAAACCTGAAGTGGTAATCTGGCTGTCACCGGAAAGAGTGTGAGACTATTGGTCTTGCCTATAGAAGGTGTTTGTTGTTTTTTTTAAAAGATTTATTTATTTAATGTATATAAGTACACTGCATCTGTCTTCAGACACACCAGAAGAGGGCATTGGATCCCATTACAGATGGTTGTGAGCCACCATGTGGTTGTTGGGAATTGAACTCATGACCCCTGAAAGAACAGACAGTGCTCTTAACCACTGTGTCACCTCTCCAGCCCCCCCCCCCAGAGAAGGTTTAAATGCAGAGCCCTGGATAACTTATAGGGCAAAACATACAGGCTCTGCAGTGCTGGACACTACTGGGTGTCTTTTAATGAAGCTCATCAGGGTTTACAAAAGAGAGTTCCTGGGGTAGAAGATATTGACAGTTCACACGGTACCCACCTAGCATACACAAAGCCCTGGATTCCACCCTCACCACTGGATAAAAGCAGGGATTGATAATATGAGCTTCTTATACCAAGAAGGCAGGAGAACCAGGAGTTAATTGTTAATCCTAGCACTGGGATTTGGGTGGTAGGGGAGTGGAGGCAAGGTGACCTGGCTACATGGTTTGAGGCCAGCCTTGGCTATGTAAGAGCCTATCTCAAAAAACAAAAACAAAAACAAAAACAAAAACAAAAACAAAAACAAAAACAAAAAAAAAAACCAGTGCCATTGAGATACTACAACTGGGTGTCAAGAAAGGAGACTTGCCAGAGGGCAGCCTGCAGCTGTCCTGGGAACATCAAGTAGATGTCACATACAACCTTCTTCCCCAGTCAAAATATCAGACACAAAGCATGCTGACACACCCTGAAAAGGCAGGCACTGTGCCATACCTAAGATCTGTATAGAGATAGAAAGAGAGCCCAAGTCAAGGCAGAAAGGAAGTATGGGCCACGAGGGAGGGAAGAGCAGGCCTGCTCTAATCTGGCTAACCTGATTAAGACTCCACATAGTCCTGCAAATCTGAGGCCATGATGGTGAACCAAGCTGTCCTCTGTGTCCATCGAAACAGCCTCAGCCAGGGAGTCTGGCTCTGAACACACTACGTAGGCTAGAGGAGCTGGCCAGTGGGCGCAGGGACCCTCCTAAGCATGCAACACCATACCTTTCTTCCCTTCTTCCCTTCTCCCCCTTTCTTCCCCTCTCCTCCATCCCTGTCTCCTTTTCCCATCTCTCCCTCTCTCCCCCTTCCTCCCTCTCTCTGGGTGAGTTGGTATTTGCAGATAAGCTTGGGTACCCACAGAAGACACAGGAAGACACTGGAATCCATACAGCTAGAGCAACAGGTAATTGTGAGACACCTGATGTGGCTGCTGAAATCCAAATTTGCATCCTGGGTAAGAGCAGCACCCACTCTTCGCTGAGCCATCCATCTCTCTCCAGCCCAATGCCTGACATTTTTATTTGGGTTCTGCTTCGCTATCCCAGGTCCTCTTGCTTGCAAGGCCAGTGCTGTACGGACTGAGCCATCACTACAGCCTGTAGATGACTACACCTAATTTAATGAATATTATTAAGCAGTGCAAAGCAAAAATGCAGCTCCTGTGACATTCTGTGACACTCTAATTCATATTACATGTACACTGTTGCTTTTGTAAGTGGCTTTTCAAAGGACTTTTTTCCAAAATAATTCTAATTCTCATAATTGATCCATGCATGTTTTAAAAGAGCTCTGTACAACAAAGATAAAATAGATAATCGATTATATTGTTATTTTTTTTAAGGTTCACACATCTCCTGGTATTCTTTTAGAACAGTATTTAGTCTAGCAGAGGAAATAGTCCTAGGTCCCTTCTCTTTCATTTATCCACCTGAGACTGATGAACTCTGCCCCCTTCATCCATGCAGGTTTTAAAGGATCGGAGAGACGGATGTGAGACTCGCCTGAAGCAGAGAGATTCTCAGAGGTGTCCAGGCATGCTGTGCTGGGGTGTCCAGGCAATGCTGTGCTGGGATGTCCAGGCAATGCTGTGCTGGGATCAGCCCAGCCACTGTGGCAGCTTCCCTTCTCCACTCTGTGTTGCTTGCCTTTCTATGTTACTGACTCAAGAAGAGCAGGAGTTAGGCCTCACCCCAAAATAGATTGGCAGCACCTGTGAACTTAGGCCCAACACCAGGGTCAAAGTGCACCCTGGCTCCTGTTCCAATCCATGCAAGACAAGTGGCACACAATATTATGTAATTTAGCTACTTTCATCACGTTTGAGACATCTCCCAAATTTAGCCATGTTTCAGTTGATGCTAGAAACAGGTATCTGCCACTACAGTAAGAATGTTTTGTAGCCTGAACCTTTCATACATCTGCATTTAAAACCAACCTTTTACAATGTGTAGAGGGGGTTGGAGGATTTAAAGATGTTAAAGATAAAATGCAAAGGAAAAGCTTTTAAAAATGAAACTGAGTTAAATATGTTTCAAACTAGTTCCTGTCTATCTGGTAATTCTCATCAAAATCGTATGCTGGAGTTATTATAATTAACATCAACTTTTAAGTGAAAAGCAAAAGAAAATAGGGAGCCTTTGGTCAGAGCTTGCAGAACAGAAACAGGAACTCCCTGGAACACTCACCTCTCTCTGCTTCCCCACTGGAGACACAGAGGCACCTACCATTGCCCCTCACCACCAAGTCCACACACACACACACACACACACACACAG
>NC_034594.1:101165020-101191350 GCF_900095145.1 Mus pahari
GCCCCTCACCACCAAGTCCACACACACACACACACACACACACACACACACACACACAGAGGCACCTACCATTGCCCCTCACCACCAAGTCCCCCCCACACACACACACGAGAATGACCATAGCTACAACCACCAAACCTTAACCCCAAATGAGGCACCTACCATTGCCCCTCATCACCAAGTCCACACACACACACACACACACACACACACAGAGGCACCTGCCATTGCCCCTCACCACCAAGTCCCCCCCCACACACACAAGAATGACCATAGCTACAACCACCAAACTTTAACACCAAATGAGGCACCTTCCATTGCCCCTCACCACCAAGTCTACACACACACACACACACACACACACACACACACACACACGAATGACCATAGCTACAACCACCAAACCTTAACCCCAAATGACCTTTAAATAAATGGACCTTTCTTCTTCACAAGTCGGTTATCTCAGGTGTTTAGCAACAGTGATGGAGATCAAGCCAATGCAACAGTCTTGATGTATCTACCTGAGGCTCTTTCACACAGTGCTCCAGATGACAGTCCATGGGAGTAGGTCATTGATCCCACAGAGCTCTATGCTCATTGCTGAACAGACTCATCTTAGCAATCCACATAGACTATGAATATACATGAAGCAATCGACATAGTAACCTGCAGAAGCAGAGGTTGGTAGCACAATGTCTTAAGTCCATATGCTGGCTAATTTTATGTCAGTTTGACACCGGATAGCATCATCTGAGAGGAGGCAACCCCAATGAAGAAAATGCCTCCATGAGACTGGACTGTAGAAAAGCCTGTAGAACATTTTCTTAATGAGTGATTGATGAGAAAGCCCAGCCCATTGTGGGTGGAGCCATCCCTGGGCTGGTGGTCCTGGGTTTTATAAGAAAGCAGGCGGAGAAAATCATGGGAAGTAAGCCAGTAAGCAGCACCCCTCGGTGACTACATTAGTTCCTGTCTCCAGCTTCCTGCCCTGATTGAATTCCTGTCCTGACTTACTTTGCTGATAGACTATAGATGTAGATTCTTCCCTCCCCAACTTGCTTTTGGTCATGGTGTTTCATCATAGCAACTCTAACCCAAATTAACACAGTCTGCATACTCAAAGTGTAACTTAATTAGATGTCAAAGTATTTTAGTCATTAACCTGTTAAGGTGAAAAAAAAAATACCTCTCGTTAAATTTTTTACTCTTTTTTGTCAGTCCTTTTGCATATAGAATATTTTGCTCTTATTTTGGGGGTACCTAAAAACAAGCAGGAAAAGAAAAGGGACAATATATGAGCTTCCAGCAAATCTGTGAGACCTTCCAGCGTGGGAAGCTCATGAATGCGTGGCTGCAGAACTACCAGGAACCTTCACTGATATCAGAAACTGCTTTCTGCCCTGGTCCTCACTCTTTCTCAGCTTTACCATGAAGACTTAGAGCTCGGTAGGGAAGACGGCACAGTGGATGAAGTGGTTGCCATACAACGAAGAACAGAGTTCTGATCTCCAGCATCCATGTAAATGTAACACACTCCTAACTCTAGCCTTGGGATGCCCAGAGCAAGCCTGCTAGCTAGATTGACCTTATTGGCAGGCTCTGTGTTTGATCAAGAGACCCTGCCTTAGAGAGTAAAGCTCAGAGCGACTAAGGAAGACTCCCGATAGCAACCTTAGGTTTCTACATATACAGCTGAACATGCACGCACATGCACAGCACACTCACAGACACATGAAAAGGAGATCAGAAGCTTGTGGGCCCTCAGGCAAAAGCAATTAGGAGGAATATATTTTGTAATAAGAATATGTAAAGGAATTTTATGTCACAGTCATGAGAAATCAACAAAATATCTGAATGAGATTTTTCAAACCACAAGAGATATAGTTCCTCCCTAAGATGGAAATACTAGATCCAGATATAATAAAATTTGAAAGAGTCCAACATTTGGTACACTCCCAACAGTGAGAATCCCCTTTTGGTAAAAGAAAAAAACACCAAAAAAAAAAAAAACAAAAAACAAAAAACATTGATTTCATATTGCGAATGTTCTGGATAAGAAAATACATTACAGATTTTGCTAAAAGGCCGTCGTAGTTTATTTTAATGATATGACCTGGATTTTAAAATGTTCTGTCCACAAGATCTATGCATGTACCAGGATCTTACCCTATAGCTCATCTCCCTTCTTCTCTTAGGGGCCATATTGATTTCAGTGATAGAGACTGAATTAAGTAATGACCTCATTACACATCATCCAGATCTCCCAGTTTTACAGAAGGTTCTTTTAAAGGAAAATGATACAATTTGAAAGCAAGGGACTCACAAATGTTGCATAGCACTGTTTCTTCTGTGCCTGTGCCTGTGAGTATTGAAGTATGCATGTGCATATGTGTGTGCAGGTGCACATGTGTGCATGCATGTCCAGTTCAGAGGATAATCTCTTCGGTCTCTCCTCAGATGCCATCCACCCTGTTTGTGGAAACCAAGTCTCTCTCAGCCTGGAGCTCACTGAGTATACTAAGCTGAGGGACGGGTGAACCCCTCCTGCAGCTTTCTGACACGCCTCCTACCTCCTGATGCTAGGACTTGGGACCTCCTGCGTGCATTCACGCACTTTACTGACAGAGCCTTCACTTGGCCTGTAAAGCAGACTTCATTCCCCAGCCTAAGCACCTAGCCACTATGAGAAATTCCTTTTCCTTTAGGCATGTGCACTTCAAGTTCTGGCAACACATCTTCTTCTAGGCAGCCCCTGGAGGCCAGCAGAGAGTTATCACAAGGTATAGAAGAGGAATCTCACAGACATGCTCAAGAGATCTAAATTTGGCCTCTTGGGCCAACACAGGCCAAACTGAACATCTCCCAAATACCCAAACAACCTTTGAAGATTAGAAAATTTAAAGGTGTATTAGTTCAGTCCAAGCCTGCCCGTAGTCTTTAGGCTAACATTCCAAACTCGATCACCTAAGCCTCGGGTAATATCCCCTTGTGTTATTTTATAATCTCAGCCATTAGTTTCTGACTACATTCCAGTGCATCCATCAAGCCCAGGAGCTGATCCTTGCTTAACACACTTATTCTCAGTATAATTGGGCTGATCCAATACAGAAGAGAATAACCTCCCCCCATTCCATTAATGTAGTCTCTAGAATTGTTGCCCTTCTAGGAGACAATCATATTAAGATTTGTGGGTTTGTTTTTTTTTTTAAACCTTCTGGTGCTATGGATTTGGGACTATGCCAGACTTTATTTGTTTAAAATATGCTTTTAAATTACATTTATGCTTTGGCTAAAACTTTGTGTATGGGGATGTGTGCATGTATGTATGTGCAGGTATGTGTGAAAGTGCACACTGTGCATAAGAACAGAGAAGGATGTCTGGTGTCCTACTCTATCATTATCTTCCTGATGCCTTTAACACAAGGTCTCTTACTGGCCTGGAACTCACCATTGTATCTAGACTGACTGGCCAATGAGCCCTAATGATCTATATGTTTTCACAACCCCAAGGCTAGGATTACAAGGCTATGTTTCCCCCACTCAAAATTCCACGTGGGTTCTGGGGCTTGACAGCAGCTGTAGGGACAGAACTGCCCATGTACCCCAGGAAGAATGTGTGCCTGCTCCCTTCTACGTGCCTATGCTCTAGAGTGCTCTAGAGCTGCATTGCCTGACCCTGCATGAAACCCATCAATCAGGGTAGACGACCACTGGTCTGTTAACAGAGAGAAAACAGGAAGCAAATCCACATAGCTTAAAGAGATTTTCACAAGGGCAATGCTGACACGTGTGGAAGTGTATAAGCATACATGTGTGTATGCACGTGTGCACAGGAGAGGAATCTGGCTCTTGTTTCTCTTTACATGCTGTCCACTTTGGGGTGGACTTGCATGGGGCTCACTGGATAGGCTAGAGCAGCTAGCCAATGAGACCCAAGGATCCCATGGTTCGACCTCTGCAATGCTTTGATTACAGTGTACACGGCCATGCTTGGCTTTTTGTAGGTGCTGGGGGGTCAACCTCTGGTCCCTGTGCTTGTCATACAAGCATTTCACTGACTGAGCTGTCTCTTCATGCCAAAGTAAAAAGGTTTTACTAATTTCTCCACTCAGTGTGCCCTTTTCCTTCTTTCCATGTTCTTCTGTGCTAACTTCAGTGAGTGATGTCTCACTGGGTCGATGTACCCTTGAAGTATGCTCTAAGACTGTTCAATAGGACAAGGGGACGCCAGCCAGAGTGGGATAGTTTGCCATCAGCACAAGGGCCAGGAATCTGAACTTCTTTTTCATTAGCAGCTCTCCCTAAGGACAAAGCAAGTTCACCGAAGACCATGTCTCACTCCACTGTTGGCTGCATTTCACATTGCAGAGAACAGAAGACCAGCATTTGCAGTGAGCTGGCTGGGGATGTAATCATGTGTAGACATCTGAGAGCTTATGTTCTGGGAGCATAAAGTGTCCTCTCCAGCAATCAGCTTTGTCATTAAAAAAATCAAGTATTTTCTGCAGATAAGTGAGGTGCCCATCTTCTCATTGAACATTTCTCTGGAATGCCACACCACATATGGCCATGTAGCAATGACTCCAACGTGCCCAATGGGGTGTGTGTGTGTGTGTGTGTGTCTGTGTGTATATACACTTGTATGTGCACGTGCACATGTGCATATGCCATCATGAGTATGTGAGTGTACTATCCCTTGGAACTAGAATTATACATATTTCTAAGTCTCCTGGCTGGGATGCTGAGAAGTGAAGTAGGATCCTCTGGAAGAACAAGAGGAGCTCTTAAGCACTGAGCCACCTCTCCAGACCTCCAACCTCTCTTCTACCAGCATTACATATCAACTTTACTGAGACTATACCAGTTCAATGTGATTTTAGCTAAATCTTCCCTTTCTATAGCCAGCTAGAGAGAGAGAGAGAGAGAGAGAGAGAGAGAGAGAGAGAGAGAGAGAGAGAGAGAGAGAGCGACTGACTCTCCATCAGTATCTATCAACCAACTAACTTGCCTTCTTGGGCCTGACTGATGCCAGGTATCCACACAGCTCAGGCATTCAGGCTGGAAAGTCCTAGATGACTTCTGACCTCTACCCTGCATGGTTTACCAACCAATATGTGACCCAAGCATCGGCAAGGACAAGGCTCTTCAATTCAAGGGATGATGGCAATTTTCAACATTTCCTTGCTATTGTGATGGGAATGTGAAACGCTCCTCCCCCATAGGCTCGCCTGTCTACAGATGGTATTGATGATTTTGAAGATTCCAGGACATTTTTAAGTGTGTGATAATTTTCGAGACACAGTTTCTCTGGGTAGCCTTGGCTGTCCTAGAACTCACTCTGTAGACCAGGCTGGCCTCAAACTCAGAATCTTTAGGTGGTGAACTTTGCTGAAGAAGATGGTCACTTGAAATGGGCCTTAAGGTTTCTAGCCTAACCTTACTACATGTCTACGCTCTGATGCAATGTGACCAACTGGCCCCTGCTTCTGCCCGCATCCTTGCCTGCCATGATGAGCTGTATAACTTCTTAAACTGTGAGCCAAAAATAAACTCTTCTTTCCTCTTGTGGCCTTCGCCAGGTCACGGCAATGAAATAACTAATTTACCTTCTATGTGTTCATACCTGTATGTGCATAACCATGTATGTGCACCTGTAGATCCATGTGCATGTTTGTGGAGGGCAGAGGTCAACCTCAGTGGTCACTTGGCAGGTACAAGTGAATTTCAGATTTGAGCAGACATGAGGACCACCTGGAAGGCTTGTCACAGCACAGACTTGTAGATTCAAAAACATCTCTGACTTTAAAACAAGTATTTGGTACAAATTATACCCCAGTAAGCTCAGGATCCTGAACAACATTACATGTGTTACCTGAATTAAGGCAACATAGGGCTGTTGAAATGGCTCAGTTGGTAAAGAGCTTGCTGAACAAGCGTGAAGACCTGAGTGGGATTCCCCAGAACCAAGATAAAACCAAGGTGTGGTGGCAGGTTCACCTGGAATCTCAGTACTGAGAAAAGAGGGATGGGAGGACCCTGGTTCCATGAGAGACACTGCCTTGCCTGCAGATGTGAACTGGTGAGTAATGAAGGAAGATATCTAACATCAACCTCTGGCCTTCCTATGTGTGCATACATACACACACACACACACACACACACACACACACACACACACGGGCTAGAGTGTATGAAGAAGAAGACTTCAGGATACTAGAGACCTCCCCTTTAGTGGCGTTAGCTCTTGCTATGTACATCTCTGTTCATCGTTGTTCACACTGAGCCATGCCACATCTACTGGACATTCATGTTGCCATATGTTGTGTACTCAAGCCCCTCTCTGCCCAAGAGGGAGTTGTTTAGCTCTTCACATTCTAGATTCTAGTTTCTGTAGAAACTGAAGTGCTGTTAACATGGCTGAGATTTTTTAAATAATCAGACCTGTCATACTGCTGAGGCCCAATTATATAAACACCTATGCACTCTAGACATCTGCAAGAACAGTTCAAGGTCATCTGAAAAAGTTAAGTGGACACACTCAAAAGGATTTCATTTTTTCCCCTCAACTTCTTTGAAGGTCTCTGGAGACACAGGAATTAAAACTTGGATTTCCATGCTTGTGCAGCAAAGTCTTAGCATTCCAGAAAAGTCTTTGTAGAAATGGCAAAAAAGAGAAAGGCTCACAATTTTGGCATGGTTATGCCATCTGGAAGATGGTGATCTACTGAAAAGCCCAAGTTGACTCCTGTCAGGACAGACAAGGCTTCTCCCTCAGTCCAAGGCTGGATGATCAATATGGTGTTGTGATATTAATTCATGCCTTTGTCTTCTTCTACTTTTTATTAGAGTTTATTTAGCCTTGTATGGTTCTTTAAATTTTTCCCTTTAAGTTTTCCTCCATGTATATACATTGTACATTGAGCAAAGACCCTCATAGGGTCACCCCTATTATTCCCCCTCAGCTTCTCAACAATTTCACGCCTTCAATATATACATATATTTTTATGTACCTACACACCATCTAGGAACCACAAATGAGAGAGAAGATACACTGTCTGTCTTTCTGAGACTGGCTTAATTCATTTAACATGGTTATCTCAGACTGAAATCATGTTCCTACTAAAGATATGACTTCTACTTCAGTCAATGTTCTACTGCTGTTAAGAGATACCATGATCAAAGTAACTCTTATAAAGAAAAATAATAATAATAATAACAAGGGTTGGCTCACAGTTCAGAGGTTCAGTCCATTATCATCATGGTCGAAAGCATGGCAGCATGCAAGCAGACAGCTGGAAAAGAAGCTGAAAGATCTATATCTGGATTCACAGCCAGTAGGAAGACAGAGGAACAGTGGATCTGGCTTGGGCCTTTGACATCTCAAAGCCCACCCTCAGTGACACACTTCCTCCAGTGAAGTCACACCTCCTAATCCTTCACAAGTAGTGCTACTCCCTGATGATTAAGCACCTATGGGGGCCCATTCTTATTTAAACCACCACAACTTCCTTTTGCTTTATGGCTTAAAGAAATTTCACAGTTCCTAGTCTGTTCCTCAGGTTGGCTACTATGAAAAGTGCTGCAGTGAACATTGACTGTGAGAATGGTGTGGATTTTAGTACTGCCCCAAATTAGGCATCCCCCATACTTTTAACTCATGCACTCCAACTATCATGCCTATTGTTTATGTCCCACCCAAGAAAATAATCATTGTAGGATGTTCTATTACTATCCTGCCATTTGGTCAAATCTGAAATCTGTCTCCCTTCTGATTTTTTTTTTTCATTTAATTTTCTGTTTATTCATTCTAACCAGAAGTTAAGACTTCCTCAATACCTAGAGAGTCTTCTGTAATTATTACATTAAAAAAAAATAAAACAAGAATACAAAATAGAATGAGATGATAAGAACCCTCAAAGGAAAAAAAAAAGTCCTGTACTTTGAGAAACAAAGAATAAATGGGGCTTGACACAATTTCACACACGTGTACACATGCGCACACACATGTGTGTGTCTCTCTCTGTGTGTGTGTGTGTGTGTGTGTGTGTGTGTGCACATGCGCTCGTGGAGGGGGGGGTCATAGCAAAAGGCAACTGTTAAGACTTCATATCCATCATGGTTAAAATAAGTCAAGGCTAAAACACCCTATAACTTATTTCCTTGAAACCACGGAAGCTGAGAAGTCCCTGTACTAACGAAAGCAAACCATACCTAGTAACCCACCTGCGCCTTGTTTCCTTGGTGCTGGTACCCTAATATCTTGCTTGTTTCTTTGCTTATCTACTGTTCTACGAGCAATGACACTACCTCTCCATGATTCCACATGAAAACTCACATTACACCAAAATGAAGGGTCTAACCTGTGGCAGAGCCTGGGAGTTCCCTGATGAATTTCCTTATCCCCTTTAGTCTTTATACAAGTGGTTCTCAGCCTGTGGGTCATGATCCCTTTGTCAATACTCCAAAAATATTTACATTAGGATTCACAACAGTAGCAAGATTACAGTTATGAAGTAGCCATGAAAATAATTTTACACTTGGGGATCACCACAGCATGAGGAACTGTATTAAAGGGCTGCAGCATTAAGGAGCTTGAGAACCCCTGCTATATAAGGAAAAGCTCTGTGGTATGGGGTAGCACCAGGAGAAAGGCCATGTCCCAGGCTCCTTTCAGAAAAGGGGAGAGATGGAGTAGAAGCCGCAGGTATTACCACATTGGGGCTCCTGAGAGAACTCCTAAGTGCTCTTATGCCTTTCTCCCCTCTTTATTCTTCTTCTTCCTGACTAGACACTCTGCCTGAAGTAACAGGGAAGTGGTTTACAGTGTGGAATGATAGGAGGGCTGGGGAGATAGCACAGTAGGAGAAGTGCTGGCACGCAAGCATGAGGACCTGAGTTCAATCCCCAGATCCCACATCAAAGAAATCATGTGTGAGGGTGCGTGCTCATGACTGCAGTGCTGGGGAAGCAGAGATGGGTGGAGTCCTGGGGGTCTCTGGCCAGCCAGCCAGCCTATTAGGCAAGTTCTATGTTGGTCAAACTTTCTCAAAAAACAAGGTGGACAAATCTGAAGAACGACACCCAGGTTGTCCTCTGATTTCCATATACATTTGCACACATGTGTATACATACAAACGTGCACACACATGTATGCATATCTTCACATAGATGCACACTTAC
This sequence comes from Mus pahari, assembly GCF_900095145.1. Taxonomy (NCBI): domain Eukaryota; kingdom Metazoa; phylum Chordata; class Mammalia; order Rodentia; family Muridae; genus Mus; species Mus pahari. The sequence continues at coordinate 101,174,201 of NC_034594.1, forward strand.
ACAAACTGACATGCACACGTACACACACTGAGAAGAATGGTAAGAAAGAAAGCATAAAAATTGCAGCTTCCTGATGACACCCGAGGCCACAAATACTGCCATCCTATGGAACTTCTGTTACACAGAAGAACAGCAGATCCTCTGCATACACAGACCACATTATCTTTTGCCTCTTGATTGAAGGATGGTGCAGCCCCTAACTGATAGAATAAATAGCTTGGATATTCTAAAATTGGATGGTAGAGGCTGATCACAAATAAGAAATAAACCAGTCTCAAATTGTTTCTTCCTTTCCTGCGCATAGACTCTATAAAGCAAACGCAATTTCACAACTGGATTAGTTTATCTTATTCTTAACAAAAGTGTACATTTCTGGGAAATATTGCCAAAATGGGAGTGAGATTTAGCAGTCCTTGCAGATGGTATATCTACATATTTGACCACAGTGCTTTCAATGGCCAAATAGAAAGTCAATGGAACAGTAGGGTATATTGTTAGTGGAATAAGATTTATATCTCAATTCCTGTCAGGCCTCAGCAGTGCCTTTTCTGGCTCTACAGTGAGAAGCATCTCCCCTCAGCACTAGTAGGAGACCATACTCATGCAAAAGAAGATGCTTGGTCAGGACCTAGGTGCATCCTATTTCATACAGAAGTGGGGTTTGGCTTCCACAGGGAGTGATGAGAATACAGCTTCCATCAGACAAAGTGGTTCCCGTGAGGCCTGCCTGGTACCAGGGACAATTGGATCAAATTGTTTCTGATGGCCTTATCAGGGCTACAATCTCCACGATCTTTACTAGCTCCCACTAATCATATAATCATCTATCCATTCTGTAAGTGGATATACAGTATTTTAAGATAACAGCTTCCAGGGTCTGTAAGCCAAACATACAATATGACCTTCAGGAATCTCTTCTCTTGGTAAGATACAAAACCCCATCACTGAGGGTAATTTCCATTTGATGTTTCAGGAAAAATACCCACAGAAATAGCTGTGCTATATCCAAGGTAGAATAGCAATGTAACTTCCCTCCACACAGATTAGCATGGAATGCTCTAGAAAGATTCGAGACCTAGGGCTGAGGAGATGGTTCAGTTGATAAAATACTTGCTGCAGAGGCATAGGATTTGAATTTGGATCCTCAACACTTAACGTTTATTATTATTATGTGCATATGTGCATTTGACATATGTATGTGTGCTCTACAAGTGTGTGATGTGTATGTCTGTGTCTGTGCACTCAGTGGCCAGCAGGAGTTACCACGTTTCCTTCTTTACTCCCCAGAGTCAGCAGCTTAAAAGTCATCCCCTAAGCATCAAGCACAAGATAAGAATGTGAGGGACAGATGCACTGAGCATCCAGATGTTGCAGATGTGCAAAGTCAGTTCAAGACTTGGAGAAGACCACAGGATCAAGGCCATCCAACAAAAATAGCTGGAGACTGGAGTGGGGGATGGGTTACCACCTTGTTCCATGGCATGCACTTGCCTTCTAAATCTACAATGTGACAGAAGGCTTTGGTTTTAAAAAAAAAAAAAAAATTACCCCATGGAAAAATAAACTCCTAAGAGGTGAAATGCAGGAGCTTTTATTGTTAAGATTCGTGGGTCAACGTAAACGCATATAGAAAAAGGGTCTCAGAACTCATGGATGCTGAGTTGCTTGATGTCATCAAGGTGACATCTGGAATAAATGAATTTCATCTCCACATAGAGGGACATCAGGGAAATCAATAAATCTTTCAAATGGGAGCTATGGAAATGGCTTGGTTGGTAAAGTGCTTGTCTTACAAGTACAAGGGTCTGGGTTCCATGCCCAGAGCCCCCATGAGAAAATCTGGGAGTAATAGCATAAACTTATCATCCCAGCACTGGGGAGGGAGACACTGGCCACCCAGCCTTGCCTGCTGAGCCAGTTTCAGGCCAATAAGAAAACCTATGTCAGAAAGTATAGTGGGTGGTACCTGAAGAACAATACCCGAGTATCTGGCCTACATATGCATATGCACTGCACACATAGAAACATATATATACACATATACACATATCTCACACTTGTACTACACATGACTGATATGAACCTTCTTCTCTAGGAGACCCTGAGGTTACTGCCTTGTGAAATCTGGGAATATGTCACACAAACACTTGTATACATAAGCACACGTATGGACGTTAACATACATGCATGCAGGTGCACACGAGAACTTGCATACTCTAGCATACATATGGGAGCACACATGCACACATATCTACAAACACACATACAGCCCATACCTTACTCAAGCAAAAAATAATTTTTAATATAATTTAAGAATAATTTAATAATATTTTAATTAGGAAAAAGACATTAAGTAAGAAGACTGGGGAAAAAGAGCTATTCAGAACTGAGAGGCAGTCTGATGATTTCTCGATTGTCCTCTGTCTGATAAGAGCCCTATAACTACTTTCTTCCCTTCCAACACTAACCAGAAAATTAGCCCACATGTATTTAACCACCCAATATGGTTCTGTTCATAGCTACACGCTTTGCTATTCGACAGAGTCCTAAATCGCTCACTTAGCAAGCGGATCACAGGAAAGGCTGAAATACACTCATTAATGAATCATTGTATCGCCTGAGGTCTGCTCAGAGCTACCTGATTTTAGAATTAATGATGGAATAAATCTTAAAAGGGAGGCCAATATAATTTAATTCTATGCATATTACCAATTTGAGCAATATATTCTTACCCTGGTTTTGCCATAAATATCTTATTACTACTAAGTACCCAGGGGGCTAAAAAATATCCTACCAATATACTTTGTATTATGAACTTAAATGGAATTAAATTTTAATTTACACTTTTTAGGATAGAATAATTGTAGCTCATTTACAAGAATGACAGTTAACATGAGGAGAGATGTCTGAAACACAAGTCGGGGGGAAAAAGTCATTTAACTTTTAACTAGAACAGCCATGCACAAACCACAAACTATTAATACATAAAATATTTTTTCTTTAAGCAACAGAATTGGAACTGAAATAAGTTAATAATAGCTGAGAGGTGTAATCTTGAACAAAACATGACTTTTTTGTTATAGAGGAAAATACTCTCTTGCAGGTATGTTTATTCTCAGAAAAAATACTTTAGAAAAAATTACTAAAATTGAAGGCAACAACCAAAATTTCATAAATAAGTGAAATACAGAATACAAAGTATTTATGCTACTGCAAGGGGTTGTTGGCTTCTTTTTTTTTTTAAAAGAAAAAGTCTTCTTTTGATGTAATAAAAATGGGCTATATTAAAAGTTGCTTTGTCTAATATTTGGCTGTGGATCTCTGCATTTGTTTCCATCAGATCCTGATGTGAAGCCTCTCTCTATGAGTATAGCAAAATATCATTAGGAATCATTTCATTGACTTGTTTTTTTCCATTTGTGTTTCATTCCATCCTGGGTCTCTGGGTTATTCAGACTCTAGCTCTTGGCCCTCTGGGCTGTGTCAGAGGTGGGCTATCTTACAGCATGGGTCTCAGGCTGCCTACTCACACAATTTCTGCCACCTTTACCCTAGCACATCAGGTAGAAAGGACCAATTGTAGGACAAAGATTTTGTGGCTGGGTCGGTGTCCCAATCCCTCCACTGGAAGCCTTGCCTGGTTACAGGAGATGGTGGGTTCAGGCTCCTTATTCCCCATTGCTAGGAGTCTTAGCTAGGGTTACTCTCATGGATTCTGTAGAGTTTCCATTGCACTAGATTTCTAGCTCATCCCAGAGATGCCCCCTGATTCCAGTTGTCTCTCCCAATACTCTCTCCCTCCACCCTCCTCATACTTGATCCCTCCTGCTCCCATCCCGATCTCTACCTTGTCCAGCCCCCCTTCTCCCAATACCTGCAATGTCTACTTGTTTCCCCTTCTAGTGAGAGTCACACACTCCCTCCCTTGAGCCCACTTTGTTACTTAATTTCTTTGGGTCTGTGGATTTTAGCATGGTTATTCTTTACTTAATGGCTAATATCCACTTGTAAGTGAGTACATACGTTGTTGATCTTTCTGGGTCTGGGTTACCTCACTTGCAGAGCTTGGGGAATCCCACAGAAGAAGAGGAAGAATTATAGAAGCCAGAGGGTCAAGGACACACACACCCCCCAAAAAAACACAAAATCAACTCATCTGAGCCCATAGGGGCTCACAGAGACTGAACTGCCAACTGGGAGCCTACATGGGATTGACCTAACTCCTCCACACATGTGTTCCACTTGTGTAGCTTGGTCTTCTTGTGGGACCCCTAACAGTGGGAGCAGGAGCTGTCTCTGACTCTGCTGCCTGCCTTTGGGACCCTTTTCCCCCACTAAGTTCCCTTCTCTGACCTTAATAGAAGAGTAGGGGCCTAGTTTTACTGCAAGTTGCTATACCATGGCTGGTTGATATCCATTAAGACGGGCGGGCCCTTTAATGAAGAGGAACATGAGGAGGAGTGGATGGGTTTGGAGGAGAGGGGAGATGGAGGAAAGGGACTAAGAGGAAAAGGAGAGCAAACTGTGATCAAGATGTAAAATTAATAAAGTTAAGAAAAGAAAAATGGTGCTTTGTGATGTTTTTAATTTCATATTTTACTATGTGTGTGTGCACGCACGCATGTGTGTGCAACTGCACATGCACATATAAACAGGTCTTGTGTCAGCCAAAGTTTGGCATGGACAACTTTCTCTATCGTTCTCCTTACCTTCTGAGACAGACCCTCTCATCCAATCTGAAGCACCGATGAGACAGGCCGCTGGCCAATGAGCTCTGGATCTCCCTGTCACTCTCTCCTCAGTGCTGGGGTTATGAGTATGGGGAAACAAAGCTACATTTTATGTGGGTGTCAGACACAAAAACTCAGGCCCACATGCTTGTGCAGCTATCTCCCAACCTCTCGAGCTGATTTTGGGTGGCTAGTCATCTCTGCTACCACACAGAACGGCAGGACTCTACAGCATATGTGAACATCTCAACAGCATCTGATGGTCTGACTCTGCTATTTCCTCTCTCATCTATGGGCTAAATTTTCCTTTGTGCTTTGTGATTTTGTGGTTGCTGCTGCTGTTGTGAATAAATAACCTTGTTCTGGTAGAATATATGGTTTACCTTCTACAAGAAAACAATTTTTTTCCTCGTGTCTTCAGCCCTGCACTGGAGTTGAATTGTTTTTGTTTTTTTGGTTTTTTTTGTTGTTGTTGTTGTTTTTTTCAAAGAAGAAACATTTCTTTTAGCCCTCCAATTTTTTAATTAAATTACTGTTTCAAGTTGGTCCCCAGAGGCATGTGCTCTGGTCTATTTCTTGGTGGATCTAACACCAACTATTTTCATTCTGAGACTGTAGCCCTGTTGGGAAGTGATCCTGAGCAGCCTCTGGATTTGATCTCAATTCATATCCTAATCTGCAAGTATCAGTGTAGACACAAAGCTGACTGGAAGAAAGCTATACATGTCTTGGTACCCATCTGTCTCTTGAGTTCTTGCAACTTACTCTCCACCCTTTACAGATTCCTTGATTCAAATGTCATTTTACGTGACAACCATGAAATTTATTTAAGAGATCACCTAACCTGGGCCCACAGGGGCTCACAGAGACTGAATTACCAACCAAAGAGCATGCACGGAGTGGACCTAGGCCCCCTACACGTATGTAACAGATGAGCAGCTTGGTGTTCATGTAGGTTCCCCTAACAAATGGAGCTGGGCTGTCTGACTCTGTTGCCTGTCTTTAGATCCCTTTCCCCTAACTGGGCTGCCCTGTCTGGTCTCAGTGGGAGAGAATGTACTTAGTCCTGATGTGACTTGGGCGCAGCAGGGCTGATGTGCCATGGGGGGCAGGGAGAGTGGGGAAAGGGAGGGATGGAGGAGAAAATAGGGATGGGACTGGGAGGAGAAGAGGAAGGGGATTATAAAGTGAATAAAATTAATAAGAAAAAGAGAGAGATCTTGAAAACCAGGGGCACTAGAATCACTGAGGGTTTTAAGCCCAAGCCTCAGGAGTTCTATGGCTGCTAAGTCCAAAGCCCCTCCCTGCAGCACTGCTTACAATCTGCACGACTTGCCCACCCGACACTCTGCTGCCACAACGCTTTCTCAAGTCTCCTGCTACTCTCACCCACTTCCCTATCCCTGACCATGGCATCCACTTTCCTCTCTGCTCTTGACCCCTCCAGGTATCTCAGGATCTTTTCTTTCTCTCTCACACAGTAGAAGCCTTCCTACTAATGGAACAGCTATGACAGTAGATCCTTTCCTGCACCCCTCTCACACACAACCACTACACCAAGAACATAGTTCAGGTTGGCACTGAACTAGCTAGGTAACCGAGGATGATGCTGAACTTGTGATTCTCCTGCCTCCTGAGGCCCGAGTCTATACACTAGCCACCGCATCCAATTAATGTGAGGCTAGGGCTTGAATGTGGCCTTTGTCCATATTAGGCCAGCACTATGCCAAGAAGCCCCATCCCCAGCCTCAGAACTCTTACTTCATCTGCCATAAGGGGAGTTCAATGGACTTTTTAACCACTTTGGTGATCTATAATGAGGCATGAATAGAGTTCTTCAAGCACTATTGCCAGTTAGAAGCAAGAGGGAGAATAACCTTATGTGTTCATTTCTAATCCTTTTCTAATATCCTCCAAAGAGTCCTTCCTGCTGCTGGCCCTCTTATTGGTTCCCCTTCTGAGCAGTCCACTGATGCTGACTTCACCAAATGTCTTGCTCCATCTGCATCTTATGTGAACTCGGGAGCGGTAACTCACTAGCATCAATGGTGAGCCACAGGCCTGCAGCTACTATTGCACACCCCCCCCCACACACACACACACACTCTGCTTACCGGTTCTGACTTGGTACCATATATTATTAATAGTCACTGTGTACAATAAAAGAAAATGAAGTGTTTGTTTTGTTTAGGTTTCCACCACTTTACCTACAGCCCTTTTCCATTTCATTTGCACATACATGAGCATTTGCTCCATTTTTTTAGATGCAAATTGGATTTTAACTTTGCTAATCACGTGGTTTCCTTTCCTACAGGAGCGTCCCAGGCCTCATTGCTACTCCAGAAGAAGAATGTGGATTACAGGAAATTAAGGAATAGCCATGAGCTTCATGTCCATCCTTTTGTGATTCACTAATTGCTGATTGATTTTGCAGAGAAATTATCTTTGAGATTTCAGTGCTCCTCCAGGCGTTCCTTTATAATTCCAGGAGTTCCATAGGCCAATTTCAAGCCAAAGTCCAAGGTCTATTTTTCAAATAATTTTCTAATAAATAGTTGGGAACAACTGCCAAGGACTATGTCATCAAAGGCAAGAGAAGTCCAGAAAAAGGAGCAGAGCAGGCCCAAGTACCAGTGTGGTAAGAGCCTCACTTCTCCATTTGAGGTGCAGGATAACCCAAGATCCACATGATGGTTTCATTCTAGGGTTTGTACCCTCTCTGCTACCATCACAGTGACGACCTTTAAATGAAGTGTTCTCTCTGTCTTGAAAAGACCAATTAATATTTCACATGGCAAGAACTCCTTTATTCCTGAGTGGGATATTTCTAACTTGATTTATAGGTTGATGTTTAAATGTGTAAAAACTTTTGTAAGGCAGGTTTTCAATCGATTAAGGAATCTAGTTTCCCCTCGAGTCTTTCTTTTTGCATCGGATATTACTTCTGAAAGCTTACTTCCCAAGATTTATAATCCAATCTCTGCAGCATGATACCCATACATCTCAGGGTGTGCCCCACTGGACCAAGTTTGAGGATTTTAGACCTGTATTAACATGTGGGGTGACTTTGAATGGCACCCGTGAGCTTTTATTTTCCAGCTTCCCATCATGGGGCTCTGGGTCACAGGAGACCTCAGCCTGTTCACCTGGCCATAAATACGAGCGCTCTGGAGCTCCAGAAATCTCACAGCTTCAACCAACAGATTACTGTGAATAGAAAACCAGGCAGGGTTCAACAAAAAAATCTCCATGAAATGAACTGAGGTTAAATCCAAAGCAGATGACACAAAGATGTGGAGTATCTTTTGCATAATACCTGATCATCTGAAATATCCCTCCCTACTCTGCCTCATCTCTTCTGTTGAGGCAGGAGAGAAAGATGGGAAATGACAGGGCCACGGGAAGGGAAAGGAGACCCTCAGCCCAGAGTCTGCATGTAGCCTCTCACCAGCTCACAATCAAGAAGTCCAGCACAATTAACAATTGACTAAGTAAGATCTTTGTCCAGTCCCAGCTGTAAGCATCCATTTGTTTTCTAGGGCTCTCCCCAGAAGAGGACTCCTCTTAAGTCCAACCCTGGTGGCTCCTGGTTTTATCAGACTAGTAACATCATCTAAGGTACTTCCAGAATCAAACTAAAATCTAAAAGAAAAAAAAAATAGTGGATATTTTTTCCTTATCAACTCTTTTAAGATGTAACTTGAGAGTCACCAAAATGGTCTGTGTGGCTAATGTTCAGAAACTTCATTGAGGTTCTCCCTTGAGGAGCCTGTACCCACACTGAGGTTTGTCTTCCTCTTCCCCAATTATCTTTCTCTTAACTCTGGTGTTTAAAATATGTGCTAAATTGTCTTTTGATACACCTTTATTGCTTCAAAAAATCTACATTAACATGTGTCTTTCTGTGACTCTGGCAGTGACACCCACACACATGCTCTCCGGTATTCTGTGTTCTTTTCCTGAGCTTCATTTCTATCTGTACTAATCCCTAACCCTACTTCATATTGGACCATCCTGAATTTCTTTCCTGTCAAGGCCAAGAATCCAGTTTTGCCTGGATCGAGATCCCCAAAGGCTGCAGGCAACATCTCAGAGTACTGAGGAAAACAACACAGAGCTGTGACCCTGTCCCTCACACCATCCTTTCCTCACTCTGACACTTGGTAAACATTCATATAGAAGCAATTAGTTCAATTAAACTATTTGCATGGATAGTCCCAACACAGAGAAGCTCAAAGGTAGAAATTAGCTACCCTAGCTCCAACCCTTTCCCCCTCTTTATGTGTGTGTATGTGCATGTATGTGTGTTTGTGTGTCTGTGTGTATGTGTGAGAGAGATGCATGTACATGTGGTATGTGTTATGAGAAGTGCATGTACTCGAGTGTTGTGTGTGTGTGCGCGCGCGCATGCGCACGCGCAAGTGTGCACAAGAGAAAGATGTGCGTCTACACGTGTGTGTATGTGGGAGGGGGGTTGTGCCCATTTGGAGGGAACAGATGACAATGCTGGGTACCCTCCCCTATCACTCTCTATCTTATTCCTTAGACACAGGGTCTCTCCCTGCAACCGAGCTAAGCTGACAATCGGCAAGCCCATCGCCGCTCTGATCTTTGTCCATCCAATCCTGGGTTACACGGGCACATGAGCATGCTTAGTATTTAAATGGATCTGAAGGCAGGTTCTCATGCCTGCTCAGCAAGCACTCTTACCCACAACCCCATCTCCCCAGCCCAAGTCTTACATTTTATTTATTCTTATTTTCTAGTGATGTACATCTGAAAAAAAAAATCTGTTAAAGGATGAAATAAAGGAGAATTTACAGAGGGACAAAATGGAGACAGGCTCTCCTTTAGGCCCCAAATCCAGTGTTTCACTCCACACATCGGAACTTGTTTGGAATGGATTTCCTCAGTGACACATCAGGTAAGTGGCTGTCATGCAAGTAAGAGGAACTGAGTTCAGCACCCAGAGCTCATGGAAAAGCATGGCTGTGGAGGTCTGTGTCTGTACCCGCAGTGCTGAGTGAGGAAAGACAGTGACCTCCAAAGCTAGCTGGAGAATGGACGCAGCAGAATTGATGCTTCACCTTCAATGAGAGATTCTTTCTCAAAAGGAAAATGGGAAGGAAATAAGGAAGACACCTGATGTTGACCTCTAACCTCCTAGGCAAACATATACAGGGCACACATCTGTGCACATGTGCACACACACGAGAGAGAGAGAGAGAGAGAGAGAGAGAGAGAGAGAGAGAGAGAGAGAGACTGACTGACTTAAGAGATTGATGTCCTGCTATGAAACTTCAGATTTCACCCTTACTTTCCAAAGGTTATCTGGACCAGGTGCATCAACTTGGCCTGCCTCTCAAAATGAAAATGACGGAGTGATTCATGCCAGTGAGTGAGTAATGGTATCAGTATTTCCTTATTATAACTCCAGGAAATCTCACATGGGCACAGCATTTATCATAGCATTTGCAAAGAAGATTTATACACAACATCAAACCACTGAATCTATTACTTAACATTAAAAACAAACAAAACAAAACAAAAACTACCATAAAATTGGAAAGTGAAAGAACAAAAAAATAAAGTATTCACTGTGATTGAAAAAGTCACCCCAGAACGTTCCTCTTCAATCCTGAAATACCTCAGCCTTTCTGACCGGAGATTTACAGAATTCACAAAACCAAAAGTACTTCAGTTAACTTAACCAGACAGTATCCTGTCTCCTGAAGGACTCTTGCTAAGAGGAGAGGGTCTTGTTCAAGGCATCAGACCTCCTGTCTACAGAAAGTTGCTGAGGAGCAGAACACAGAGCCATCTTTCACTTTCATCTCCCACTAAGTATTAAAACAGAGGAAACAATAAACACTTAGGGGTTATTGCAACTTTTCCTCAACTACACAACACAACTTCACGACCCATGAGGCTCTCCATTAACCTAGGTTCATCAATTCTGATCAGACTGCCCTCACCTCGGAGGGAATCACACCCAGGTCATAAAAGATAAGGGCTCTGCTGTTCTCCAGACGTGAGAACCTTATCAACCGCAGCCAGCATCAAGTCACATGGTATAATCTGACACTCCACCTCCTTTGCATTCACTTTCCGAGAGACACTAACCCCCGGTGCCTCTGACTAGTTCTTCATACCCTCTTCCTGAAAGAGTCCATATCAATCAGCATAAGAAAAAAAAAATGAAAGGAAATTAAAAGGTGAAATTATATTTTTAAATGTTTAGACAGAGACAAATATCTTTAACCCCACCTTCCCCATCACCTTGATGAGGTCAGGCACTTCTACGGAACATGGCTTTCATATCAAGGGCTAATAACTTCCCAAAGGAAATATGCCTGCCTTCCCGAACCCTCCTTCATTACTCTGCCTCGTCTTATTTATTTTCTTAGAGTTTTACTCTTGTGCTGTTTTTGAATCTCATACATGTGTCTAACGCAAGTGTCAATACATATTTTCCAAGGGCTTTTTAACCCCATGATGCTCTTTACTGAGAAACTGAGGTCAAGTTAAACTGTCTTAGTAATTATACTCAGACACACTTCTACTGTCTCAGAGGAACACAGCAGATGGCAAAGTACTAACTCATGGGCTGGGCTTCCTTGGGCCAGGTCTTCTTGCTGTGTGTTCGAGGTTGGCAAACTGACTGCTGTCTTTGGTGGGCCTCACTCACAGAGCTCTGCATCTAAAGAACTGCTGGCTGACTTGACTCTAGCTCTTACCTGCTCTCTCTGCCCCAGGCACTTACACATCCCTCACCTCATTGCTTGGTTTCCTATGACCTTGCACAACAGTGCTCTTTATGAGCCTGTTACTCATCAGCACAGAGAGCAGCAGAATGATGTGGGGATTTTTTTTTCATGGTGACCCCCCATTACCATGGTGATGAACTTACATGGTCTGGGAGCTTCCCTCCTCATACCAGTAGCTGCCTTTGCAACATGATGTGAATTCTTTATTTTTATTCTTGACATGGTTCCTTGCATGCTTATCCCCACTTGGAAACAATTTCCTAAAGGCAGTGACTTCTGCTGCTTTCCTTACAGCACCCCTGTATAGACAGAGTGCAGCCCTGGGTTACGTGTCAGTGACCCCGTTCACCAGAGCTGGAACTTGACCCTCTGGGCAACTTTTCTGAATCCTCATTTCTTATCATTACCACGGGGAAGATCACACCACCTCCCCTGCCATCTCAACAGGCAGGGCTGTGGGTGATACCATGAACTGGAATCTTTCGGGGCAGTCTGTAAACTGCCCTGTCTCGGTAGACGTCACAGCAATTACACTGAGTAAGGACTGCTGATAGATAAACCAGCAAAGGTTTCTGATAAGGCTGGCATCTCTTCACCATGGATGACACATTTGATTGAACACCCCAGGGCTGGAGATGCTGTCTCCATGATACAGCACTTGCTCAGCATATAGGATGCCTGGATTAAATCCTCAGCACTGGGGGAAAAAAAATTAAATAGATTGAAATTATTCTCTTGACTCTGTGGCAGAGTGCCTGTTCAGAGGGTTAACAAGACTCCTCATATGGGACAGACACTTTTCAGAACAACTTAAAAGAGAGAGAGAGATTTATTCCGGCTCACATCTTTGGTGGGTTTAGCACAAAGCCGGGCATTGGTTCTGGGCTGGGGTGCAAGGGCATCCTGGTGATAGGCATAGAGAAGGGCATAGAGAAGTAAAGATCATGGCAGCCCGACCCCAACCAGGAAGCAAACAACAGAGAAGGGCCTGGGACAAGATTCTACTCTGAAGACCCTGCCCAGAGACTTATTTCTTCCAGCTAGGTGACAACATCTAACATTTCCAGATCATCCCACAGTAGTGCCACCAGCTAAGGACCAAGCCCTTAGTACAGGAGCCTTCTGAGATACAGTTCACATCCAAATTATCGTGCTCAAAATGCAGGAATCCTGAATTTAGTCACGAGCATTGAAAAAATAAATTTAATTTCTTTAGCTTTCTTATTTAAAAAAAAAGAAAGAAAGAAAGACTGAAGTTTTAAGCTTAATCTCAAACTTCATGAGATCTATAAAGGTTTCCTTAGCATGTACAAGTCTATTAAATTGAATCCCTAGTACCACAAAGCAGACGGGCAAACAGATGAAAATCTCATAAACACAAACAAGGGGTTAATAAATTTGTAAAAACAGACCAGATCTAAGATTTTATGAATGAAAACTTCACGTTAGACAGGAAGTTGACCAGATTCAACATTACTACGTGGAAGGGTGGCCCAACCATGTGAAGAGAAATTTAGATCTCTGTTATTATATTGCATGGCACACATGGGGAGGTCAGAGGGCAACCTGCAGGAACTGGTTCTTTTCTGCCATCAGGTGGGGTCCAGCAATTTGACTTGGGTTCTATGTTCCAGAGGCAAATGACTTTACCTGATGAGCTACTTGCCATCACTGACTTTTTAAACAATTCTTATTTTTTAAAATTCTTATTTTTAACAAAAGAATGTATAGATTTTTTTAAATGTTCCTCTAATTCTGTTGAGAAAAAGAGGGGAGAGAGAGACAGAGAGACAGAGAGACAGAGAGACAGAGAGACAGAGAGAGAGAGAGAAAGAAAGAAAGAAAGAAAGAAAGAAAGAAAGAAAGAAAGAAAGAAAGAAAGAAAGAAAGAAAAGGGTATAGTGGCCAAGTATATAATAAGTAGCTCACAAAATATGCATGAATCTTTGTAAGATTTTAATTCAACCTACGTTATTGAACTATAGGTTCTTTGAACCCATTTTATTCATTGGATTAGAAGGAAAGTACCACACACACACACACACACACACACACACACAATGGGTATGGTTAAATGCCAAGACACTCAAATACCTGGCAACATTATCAATTGTGTCCTGAAGAGTAAACAACATGGCAGACCCCTGTCGTCAAGTGGCAGGGATTCTCAATGCTCCTGATAATGCCCACCTGATGTGATAAAGTGCCCAGATCCATCCTGCACCACCCTGGTAACTGCCTAAGCATCTCTGAACCTTGCCTAGACTCTCACCTACCAACTCTCTAAGACCATTAATAAATATATATATATATATATATATATATATATATATATATATATTCCTAAAAATGACTACTTTTCTGAATTCTATATCCCAAATTCAAGAAAAATCAATATAACTCTAGCACATTATCTGATCCTGTTTAATTCCAAATCTGTTATCTTTTCCTGTCATGATTTCACCAGATGAGGGAGTCTAGCTCATTAGTTAATATCTCACATAAAAAATGCTAAAGAATGACTCAGACAAACTTGAGACTTGGCCCCCGTCATGCTCTAAACAGGAGCACACTGAGTCTAACTGACCAGAAGCCAAACAGATCATAAAAACGAACTAGGGAACTTGAAAATGAGTCCAGGCTTCCCTCTTCCTTACTACGTGTGTTTTACATACTGTGGGTTTACAAAACAAGTTTTTAAAACTTTGCTAATTCTTCATAGAACAAAAATAGGTTTTCTGTTTTTTTGCAAGGGTGAAGAGAGGGAGGTGTGTGTGTGTGTGTGTGTGTGTGTGTGTGTGTGTATGGGTAAAGTGGGAGGACAACCTTAGGTATCATTGCTCAGGTGCCATTCTCCTGAGACATCATTTTTCCCTGGGCTGGAACTTTTCACACGAGGGTCAGTGAGTATCAAGAATGCACATGTCCTGTGTCATCACATCCCCAGCACTGAGATTATACATGCACACTAGCGTGCAAGGCAAGCCATCCCCTCCCCTCATATCTCTCTCTCTCTCTCTCTCTCTCTCTCTCTCTCTCTCTCTCTCTCATCCTGAACCAAGTTTATGTTTCAACAGCAGTCTCAAAAGTAGGACTTGGAAGTCTGGAGAGCTGCTGGGTGAGAGGTTAGAGCACATATTGACTACACACACAGAGGACGCGAGTCTGTGTCTCAGTACCCACATCAGGCAGCTTACAACAACCTACAACTCAAGCTCCAAGAGATCTGACCTCAGTAGGCAGCTGCACTCAAATGTGCACACTCCCATACTGACACACACATACTCATGCACACAGGCACATGCGCGTGCGTGCGTGCACACACACACACACACACACACACACACACACACACACACACACCCCTAATAAATAAAGAAATAAATAAAGATAGCACCATCTCTTTGGAGAGATCCTGAGATTTTCTAGACTGGCTTCCAGAGCAGGGTGACAATCAGAACTGAAAAAAGTATTCCAGGATACCTCTCCAAACCTACTGAACCAGAAACTTGTGAACGGAGTTTCTCCAGTGACTTTGTAATCAGCTCAGCTTGAAAACCCATGGCTAATGTCTGGATAATGTCCTATGATGCTTTAGCAGTTAACAGTCTGTGCCAATGGTTATAACGTTGGTTGTCCTATTAATTTCCTTTGGCGTTGTCTTACAGAAGAAGAGTATAGGTAGGAAATAACTGAATCCATTATTTTGTCTGAATCCTTTATTTTCAAAAATAATGTAGTTATTCCTTTTTGAGAAAGAAGCCATGGCTAGCCTAGAGCTGAATATATGGATGAACATGACCTTGAACTTATGATCCTCCTATGTATATCCGATAAGGCCTACCTGCTAAAGCTTGGAGTATAGGCATGTACTACTATTGCCTATATATATAGTGCTGGGTATGGAATCTGGGACTTAATGTGTGCTAGGCAAATGCTCTACCAACTGAGCTATGTTCTCAGCTCTGTGAAATCCATTTGGCAAGCTTAAGTGGGAGCCAGGGCTCCATGGATGCTGTAGTTCTGGAGGGTTTTCTACCAGAGCAGCACCACTCACAAAGCATACAGGCAAGCCTAGAGGAAGACAGGATGCTATTTCCATTCTGGCTGAATCTCCAGAATTGAGTCAGAGAGCTGAAAAGGACTAAATAATGACCATCTGGCCCAGTCCCTGTCTCCATGTGGTCGTGATTTATTTCTAGAATTTCAAAGCAGAGAGAGTGCAGTGTGGGGTTTGTATCTCCCAGTGATGAGTAAATTCTTCCATGGGGACACCTGGCGCTGCTCTCAATACAACATGCCTAGATTCTCAATGAAGGATGAGGATGATCCTCCTGGTTGTCAACTTGACAGAACTTGAATCATCTGAAAGCTTAGACTGAGGAATTGCCTAAGGGATCAGACTGACCTGTGGGCATATCTGTGGGGACTATCAGCTTGTAAATTTACATAAGAGGAGCCAGCTTACTTTGGGTGGTACCGTTCTCTGTCAGATGCTCCGTGGACTGTGTAAGAAGCTGGCTAGCTAGTCATGACACTATAAGCTAGCTAGCAAACAGCACTGCCCCATGGTTTATGCTTGAGATCCCTGCCCTGACTTCCATCAATGGTAGACTGTGACTTAGACGAAGGAGCCAAATTAATCTTCTCTTCTCTACAGTGCTTCCGGTCAGAGTGTCTTATCATAGCAACAGAGCAAAACTAGAATAAGGCTTGTGTTTGTTTTTGCTTTATCTGTCCCTCACTGACTAGTTCCCTAGAATCAAAAGGCTTAAGACATGAAAAGTCATTCACAGGAGCGTGGGCAACATAACAGTGGATACGCCACTGAGGAAAGCTTTTCTGCCTTACTTCCCCAGAAACCATTGACTGCATATTAAAACCTGTCAGAGGAGTGGCGCCTCAGAAGCTGGGATGAATTCAAGGGGGCATGGTGCCATAGTAAAGCCACCAATGACAGTGTATGGCATCAGGCTAATCATTGATATTCATGTTCTTCAAACCGAAGAAGTCATCCCCTTTACATTTGATGTACATTGAGTTCATCCTTTATCTGGTCCGTCAGCAAAGTCCCTCAATGGCCAGTTAGTTAATGGGCTAAAGTCTGTGAAGAGAAATTAAAATACATATGTCACCTGGGCTCCTGAGGCCACAACCCTCTGCAAGATTCTATATGCAATTAATGGTTTCTGGGGGAGTAAGGCAGAAACATTTTCCTAGGTGTCGTATCCAATGTTAAGTCGCCCACGGTCCTGTAAATAACATCTTACCCATTCTCTTCTAAGCAAACCCATTGACACCGAAAAGCCACAAAAATGACTAGACAGTAGAGGAGGCACTAGCTGGAGTAGAAAGGGCATCAGCAGAAGGGGCAATGGAGGATAATAGAGAGTGAATATGGTTAAAATACATTACATACATGCAAGAAGATGTCATAATGAAGCCAACTGTTATATATAATTAATAGTGGTAATAAAAAGTGTAAAAAGAAATTTATCAAGCTGAGGAGATGTCTTGGCAGTAAAGTTTTAGCCATGTATGCAAGAGGACTGATATTTAGATACTCAGAACCCACATAAATGCCAAGTAGGTATGATACCCCACCCATAATTTCAGCCTCAGAAGGAAGAGACTAGGATTCCCAGAGCAAACT
>NC_034594.1:101191890-101193663 GCF_900095145.1 Mus pahari
AGAGACTAGCCACACTGCTGAGCTCTAGGTTCTACAAGAGAGACTAGCCACACTGCTGAGCTCTAGGTTCTACTGGCAGACCCTGCCTCAAAGAATAATCTAAAAGTGATCAAGAAAGATCGCCAACATCAACCATTGGCCCACATTCACAAACACCTAGACACTTGCAAATACACCCACACTCACACTCACACTCACACACACACACACACACACACACACACACACTCACCAGGAACATAAATATAAACATGAAAAGAAGCAAAAAGAAGGGCAGAGAAGAACTTGCATTCCTAGTGAAATTAGACAATGAACAAACAGATGTTATGATGTAATTCCTCTGATAGCATTCCCGTGGTACAAAGATGCTGAGATGTGTCTGAAGGTTCCGTTTAGACTATGTTCATTCTCCTGCAGAATTAACATCTGGCTCTCTATTCACTCATGCACGGAAAGGCAGATGGCGCCTGTGTTCTAAGAAATTCTCCAAACGGACTTGATTTAGCATTGAGTTGACCTATCTCTGTAGATCTGGGCAGCTTTGGGGTGACATGTTAATGAGGAAGTGTCAACATTAGCTTGCAAAGATGAATAACTATCTTCCAAAAAAACCAATAGGGTTTCTTAGACTTCAGAGTCTAAGAAAATGCTAATATAAGCACTCTCCTCCAGTTAGAAACTGATGACAAGGTCAAAGTAACAAATTTAAGTTGTAGTTAGACATAGTATGTTCACATTTTTAAAAAAATTAGGTGTGAAGGGGACAGGGAAATGACTCAGTCATTAGAACACTTGTGGTGAAGTATGAGGACCAGAGTGCAATCCCCCAAACCAGCCCTTTACAGAAAGCCCAGTGGACATGCTTGTAATACCAAATACCAGTGCTGAGGGGATAGAGACAGGAGGATCTTTGAGGCTGACTGGCTAAACGGTCAGCCAGCCAAATCAATGACTTCCAGGACATAGTGAGAGTGCTTGTCTCAAAATACAAGGTGAAAGGCATTCTGAAAACAGTACCCAAAGTTGACGTCTGAATTCCACACACAAAGGAACAAATATACAAGTATACTCACTTGCACCCACACATATGCATAACACATGTACATACATAGATTTTATGGCTAAAAAATTAGCAAGTAGCTTATCCCTTCTCTAAGCATACAGTGATTGCAATCAAACAGTTATAGAGGTCGTCTGTATCCCATTTGCCAACTTGATGAATAATGTGTGGTAGGGAAAGGCATCAGTATTAGGATACTTCATTAACATTCTATGACTTCGTGCTGGGTCAGCATTTATAAGTGCCCAGGATGTGGGCCAGTGAGATGACTCAATAGGTAGAGGTGCTTACTGCCAGGCCTAGTGATCTGAGCTTAATCTCTGGAAACCACATAGTGGGAGGAAGACACTGACTTCTATATGTTATCCACTGACCTCCACTCAAGTGCTGTGACATATGTGGGCATGTACACACATGTACATGTATACATACAAGCACCTGCATTCACACATGTAAACACACATGAATACAAGCACATTATGTATACACATACACAAAAACACAAATGAGAGAGAAGAGAGAGAGAGACAGAGATGAGAGAGACACAGAGAGACAGAGATGAGAGAGAGACAGAGAGAGAGGGACATAAGAGAGAGACAGAGATGAGAGAGAGAGAAAAGAGAGAAAAGAGAGGGAGAGAAGAGGAGAAGAGAGACAGAGAAAAGAGAGAGAGAGAGAGAGAGAGAGAGAAGGAAGAAGAAGAAGAAGAAGAA
>NC_034594.1:101194054-101208479 GCF_900095145.1 Mus pahari
GAGGGAGGGAGGGAGGGAGGGAGGGAGGGAGGGAGGGAGGAAGAAGGGGCAGACAGACAGACAGATAGGCAGGCAGGCAGGCAGACAGACAGACAGGCTTTCTAGTATGTCCATAGGTCATTTGTTGTATATTGCACACCAATAGCTCTGAGACAGGTAGGATAAAGTATAATATCATGTGTCTATCTCAGGTTAAGGACACTGAGTGAATCCCTCTCTATCATGCAGGCACATATGTGCCCATACAGTCGTGTTCATCCCCTAGTTTTGCATCTTTATTTAAAAGGCTGATTACATAAGCACTGTAGTGAGGATGTCCACAAAGAATAGAGCATACAGAAGAGAATGAGCCCCAGTCAGTGTCTCTATTGTATGAAAGTCACTAGTCCTTTTTCAGAGAAATGCATCGCCAGTGGCACAAAATCAGAAATACAAGGATTATATTTGATACCTGTTCTATGTATTTGTTTTTAAAGAAAAAATGTTAGGTAAAACAGTTCAACCCTTTGCCAAATTTCATTTGAATCTTTTAGTATTATTCTTCCAGTCAACAATACCACCATCATCATTTTTATTTCTCAGAGAAGAAATGTCAAAACTCAATGCTGGGAAGCCTGTCCTGCAGAGGCAGTAAACCTCCATCCCACCTCTTGAGAGATGCCTTTGACACTCTCTCCTAGGGTCCCCTGCAGTTTTAAGTAAAAATGTTCTTTGACACACAGTATGACTCATTCAGAAGACACAAAAGGGTCAGGGCAACAAACCTAAAGAGAGCTTACATGACAGCTCAGTGGGTAAAATGCCTGTATTGCAAGAACAAAGATCTGAGTTCAATCCCCAGAACTCGTGGAAAAAAATGTCAAGTGGACATGATGAGCTTGTGACCCCCCAGCCTTGAGGAGGCTGAGAGGGGGATCCCTGGGGTCCCCTGCTAGCCAGCATAGCCTATCAGCAAGTCCCAGGGGAGGACAAAAAACAAAACACAACAAAAAAGCCAAATAAGGAATGAGGGCAAGGTTGACCTCTGGCCATTACATCCGTGTACACATGTGTGTGTAAACATCTATATGTACACACATACATGCACCAACACCTGCACAGAGGAACACTACATACATCAATGGTAGAACTGTGTTTCATCAGATAGACTGTGCTCACTGGCAGATCAGAAATGCTGACTCCCTGACAGGTTGAGAAGTAAAGTTTTTACAATGTCATTTCCTCTCAGCGGTTATGAAAAGGGCAAGATACTGGTGTAATGCAAGAGGCTTGGGCATTATGAGAAGTCCCTTACTGTTTCTGTTCCCATAAAAACAATTAGTCATCCATTCATAAGAATCACTGATGGACACCAGTTCACTCAATGGGTCACTGTGTTTCCGGCAATTCCGTCTTCCCACCCTTTTTTTTTCCACAAGGGCTGTCATTGGCTGGGACCCTCTGGGGAGCTGAGCCCTTGAAGAAACCATGACAACAACATTAGTGAATTATGCCTTGGAAAACACAGCCAGTGGGGAAGAGGGAAAGGCAAGTGCCCCAGGCCTGCATCTTTGAAAGCATGCTTTAAAAATAGCCATGGGGCACTTTCCTGTCCATAGCAGCTGTCCATAGCCCACATTGCTTTCATAACCCTGCCTGTCCACAGAGAAAATACAAACCACAGATAGCTATAGAAATGGATATTATTCAACACTCATGAGCCTTCAGAAATAGGCTGGAAAGCCATCAGAGACGCAGTGAGAAGGGAGATGGGACAACCGTGGCAGGACCTGAGAGGGAAGAGAAGACGTATTTTTAAACAATGAGGAATTTGTAGTAATAAGGCAGCAAAAAAAGGTCAGGATTTGAAAAGGTTGTCACAGAGAAATAGGTCAATCTTAAAAATCAATGGTTCTCATAGGCCTCACCAGGTTCCAAAGGACAGCTCCAATCCAGTGGTCATACAGATTACCCTATTTACATGGCAGGCGTCAGAAAACAAAACCAAAGTCATGATTCTGGGAAAGGGACTAGGGTGGGAGCCACTAGGGAATGGAGGGAGATAGGAGGGTGGGGCTAGAGAATAATCGGAATATATTGTTACATGTATGAAGTCGCCAAAGAGCAGACTTAAGTAATTCAAAGCTAGAATTAAAAGACAAGGTTTTCATTGGATCTAGCCATGTCTTAGCTGTGTTTTCCTCAGCATACTTAACCTTGTCCCAACCTCCTCCAGGAGGCCACAGAGGACATGGGCTAGCCAGTCTCTAAAATTCTGTTCTAACAATGTTCTGTTGCGTGAGAGTGTAGAGAACATGGGCTGCCAGGCAGTGGGGAGTTGGGAGGACCATAGATTTTTCCTTGCAGTCACCTAAGGACCATTCACCTGGAGATAGGCTTGAAGTTGAGCCTATCACTATGACAGCAAACTTCATAGATCCCTCTTCACCCACCAATCACTGGTCAAGTAGGCGGGACTTCTGGGTTGGACACAGAGGAAGAGAGGAAACAGGAGAGAGTTAGGGTCCTATTAGATGGGGATAGTGAGAGGGCAAGATGTAGCTACTAGTGTCTCCTGGCTTATATGGCGAATCTGCCAGGATTCACCACCGGAGGATTTAGATTTAATAAGGCTTACAGGCTTAGGATTCTAGTTGTTGTGCCCAGCAACTGAGCTACCATTGTTTCTGAACTAAGTTTGTGTGGCATTTTCATTCAAGCAGTGACGTGCACAAAAAGGCCTTACGGGTTTTGAAGCATGGGGCTGGCATGGTAGCAACATGCCAGTGAGAACTTGGCGAGCTGGGTGGAGAGATTTTGGAGCTCTGAGTCAGAGCCTCTATGAGATAAGAACTGGTTGGTGGGACCACTGAGGCTGAGAGCAGCTGGGTATAACTTGGAAACTTGCCGTTCTTTTTAATATTTCCTACAACGAGAAGGTTCCAGGAAGCCGTATGATCCACTTCTCAGAGGCAAGGTTCAGGCAGGCAAAGAGCTCAGTTAGTGTAGTCAGACACACTGTGCTCCTAACCCTGCTAAGTACTAGGTTTGTAAGAGTCAGTTAGGGTTTTAATATTCTTCTGAACTAAAAGTAGTCATTATTCATTTCCAGAGGCAGAGAGAAAATGGAATTATGGGTATCAAGGGTTGTTATCCAAACCTATGACCAAAGTAAGTACTCAACAAATATATTATCTATTATTATTTTTCAATGTTATTTTCATAACATATTTTCATAAAGTATGTTATCTGTATAACTTGGTATAACAAATGTGGTTTGTGTTGTTTCCAGGTCATCCCCCTGAGCTCATGTCTCTAGCTGCATATGTAGCAGAAGATGGCCTAATCGGTCATCATTGGGAAGAGAGGCCCCTTGGTCTTGCAAACTTTATATGACCCAGCACAGGGGAAGACCAGGGCCAAGAAGTGGGAGTGGGTGAGTAGGGGAGCAGGGGTGGGGGGTGTATAGGTAACTTTCGGGATAGCATTTGAAATGTAAATAAAGAAAATAATAATAATTAAAAATTCAAGAAGAAAAAAATAAAAATAAAATAATGAATCATATCATTTTTGATGAAAAAAAACAACCTCGTCCCAACCTTCTAGCATGAACTGGCCAAATAGCCACTGGTCAGTCACTTACTAGACAGTGAAGATGGGCTTCAGTATCCTGTGTGCTACTCCTGGAACCTTAAACAGCTTAAGTCATGGTAAAATTTGGGCACAGTACTGGCCACTGAGAAAAGTTTCCCTGTGCCGAGAACAAGGGAGAAAAGGGGGGGGGGTAAGTCTCTAGGGAATTGGAGGGTACAAACACTGTTTTCTGAGAATTGCTACCAACTCCAGTTCTATCCTCTGCTTAGCCTCAGACTCCATTCTGGATTAGTGACAACCGTGTTCTATATACTGCCAGCACATGCTTGGGTTCTCTGACCACACAGTACTGAAACTATATTGCTGATGGAACTGCCAAGCTCTTGACTGCTGAGGATTGTAAGTAATTCTGGGACCAAATGCAGCACAAGCTCACAGGCCTTCCATGAAGAGTTACCAAAGGATTATCTTTTGCATGGCCACCATATTCTAATCACTGGGGCCACAGGAATAATAAAGGTTACAGTATTCTGACTTTGGTGGAGTTTTTAGTTTAAAAATGGAAGAAATGCATGAACAGATAAATACAACATGAACAGACTATCACGGAAGCCTCTTTAGATCAGTGACCTTGTTTAGTTTCCTCTTAGCACAAACAAACCAATGGCTGGCATACTGCCTTAAGAATAATTTTGATTCATAGTTAGAGATTGGGGCCCACCACCATGAGGAAAGAGCCCCAGGCTTTACAAAACAGAAAAGGATGTCTATGCTGATCAGACATGTTCTTGTCGACTGGTCATCCCCTTTTCAATCAACAGGACACTGCAGAGGTCACCTCTAGAGCTGAGTAATTGGCTCCATGGTGACCCTCAACTACCTCTACATCTTGTGATGCAGGTGTGACCTCTCTGTCCTTTATGCACCTCTTTAAAACAGAGATGACCACAGCAGCATCATTTAATCACTATGTTAAATATTCTGGTCCCCTATTACTCCAGTACTCTAGAGGCAGAGTGAGGAAGATCAGAAGTTCAAGGTCATCCTGGGCTACACAGAAAACTTAAGGACAGACTGGGATACACGGAGTTCTGTCTTGAATAAAGAAAAATTCAAAGCATGATCTCTATTACACAGAGAATTTCTGAACTGTCTACACAGTGATTGAAGGGTGAGAGGCAAGAGGCTGAGGTTTACCAGAATGCAACTCAAGAAATGACGCAGGGATAGAGGCGCCTTATGCATCATCACTCTGCATAAACCATGCTTTTTCATACTGCCAGACAGAATGAGTCAGAGCCAGGCTGCTAGCCCCAGGAAAACAGAAGGAACACAGTTGACCACAAGGTTTTCTAGCGACTGGCCCTAAAGAAATGTCTGTCTGTAGTCAGATCTGTGTGGCCTCAAGCTCTGCTGCCTGCCCTGCATTCACTGATGCTGAATACAAAAAAAAATCTTGACTTTGGTTCATAATCTGAATTTTGCAGTCTCTCTTAAAAGTGGTAAGTTCCTCACGGAGATGCTGAAAGTATGTATTTGTTTACTTTCTCAAATGAACTGAAGAAGACTACAGAACTAAGAGAGAGTTACTAAAAGCCAGAGACTTTGAAAAATTGTCAAACTCATCTCAAACTCATGTTCAAGTAGGGTTTCTCAAGCATACTGTCCCATAGCCACTCCATTCAATAAGTACTTACAATGTGCCCAGCCCAGTTTCAGGTACCAGACAAATGATAACATATGGAGCTTGTCACCAAGTGTGGAGGATAGAGTATACACATATAAATAAGGATGCAGTGTCATGTCTGGAAAAACTCGCTCTGCATGAAACTCACAAGAAGAAGTGTCTTCGGATGGGCTCTCTGGAAGATACAGATTGAGCAGAGGCCCTACAAAATGGGGCAGAGAGCCTGAGAAGATGAGAGGGCTCAGAGAGATACAGGAATTCCCTAAGATAAGATAGCAAGCCTATAAGGCTGCCCAGTGAGCAAGGCTGGGATGAAAACAAAAAGACAGTCGTTATGGTCCATGGCATCTGTGGAGTCAGGAGGCCTCCAGCCTAATCCGTGCCAGCAAGGAGTCTACGATTCCCTTATAAACACTTGCGGAGGTTTAATGAATCTCTTTGTGAGTGTATTTACATCAACTTCTATGAATTGTTACTGTTCATTTTATGAACAAGGATGGTGTGTATGCATGGGTGTGTATGTGCAGGCAGAAGCCAGAGGTCAAACAAGGGTAGCATTCTTTCAGGTGTTTTTGACCTTGTCTATTCACACATGGTCTCTCCATTAACCTGGACTTTCCCTCATTCAGCTCAACTGGCTGAACAGCAAGCACCAGAGTCACTTGTCTCTGCCTCCACAGTACTGGGGTTATAAGCTTGTTCCTCGACCCAGTTTCTTGTTCTTGTTCATGTTTCTGTTTTGTTGTTGTTGTTGCTGCTGCTGCTACTACTGCTGTTGCTGCTGCTGTTATTGTTGTTGTTGCTGTTGCTGTTGTTGTTGTTGTTGCTGCTGCTGTTGCTGTTGCTATTGCTGCTGCTGCTGCTGCGGCTGTTGCTGCTGCTGTTATTGTTGTTGTTGCTGCTGCTGTTGTTGTTGTTGCTGCTGCTGCTGTTGCTGTTGCTGTTGCTGTTACTACTGCTGCTGCTGCTGCTGCTGCTGCTGCTGCTACTGTTGCTGTTGTTAATGTGGGCTCTAAGGAGTGAACTCCAAGTTTCACACTTGCACAGCAAACACTTTGCCAACTGAGTGATCTCTCCAGGCCCAACTTTTCGTCTCCTTCCTCACTAATTTCCATGAGAGAACTCTTGTCTTCCAAGAGTTCTCTATCAGACTCCCCAGTTAGGCCAGTCTGGAATTCTTGCTGTCTCCTCTGATGCACTCCCCATGATAACTGCCCCATCAATGCCCAATGCTGATGATCTAATTATTTTATGTGTAGATTCATCTTGCTGCTAGGGGCTTCCACAAAAAGGGGGGAGCTTTGAAGTGATGAAAAGTGTGACATAATTCTCTGCTCACGAGTTGTAAACTCATCTTTAACTTTTACTATAATATGTGGACAATAGCATGAGCAGCTACTGCCTGTGTCCCAGTAAAGGGGCAAAGGATTTAGAACAGAAGGTTCTTGCTGTGTAAGTGTGAAACTTGGAAATTTGGTAACAGAAGGTGCTGCTAGCAGATTCATAGGTCCTTGGAAAGGTGAGATGTACCTAGGATCTACACACTAGTGGCAATTCACACTGTGATACCTTGGTCCCTGTCATGGAACCACGTCATGCTTTAAAATCAGCTTTATAATCATCGGGGACAGATTCCCTCTAAGTTGCATCATTCATTAGTTATACGATCAAAGATAAAAGTTATTCAATCTCCCCAGTAGAAGTAACCATGTTGACATCACAGGGTATTAGCTGTGACCCATAATATATAGAAAGGAAAAAGCATTTCTAGCTGTAAAAGTCAGATTTGGAGACTCTCTAAGTGATCTAATACAAAATCAATTGATACAAACCCATAGTTTCTTTTAAAAGCAACCCACAGGGCTGAGAACACAACTCCACAGTAAAGTACTTGCTGTGGAAATGTAAGGCCTTGAGTTTAGATCCCCAGGATTCACTTTACAAAGCTGTGCAGAGCTTCATGCAAGAATGGGGTTTGATTTCTTAGGGCAGTCAGGCTCGCCAAAATATATCAGCCAGCTCCAGGTTCAGTGAGAGATCCTGCCTCAAAATCAAATACAATGAAGAAGATACCTGATGTCAATCTCTGGACTACACATGCACATACATGTTACATATGTACATATCCAGGTAAATATGTTTATACATGCACAAATAATTACCAATCAATAAATAATAAATGAATCTATAGATTAAATGCTTTAGACTATGGCTCACTGATAATGCCTTCTTGGACTTCATGACTAGTATCCATAACAACCATGCTGTAGAGCACAACAGAAATCACAGGAAGAGGTACAATGTCTAAAGGACAGGTGACTCAGCGCATGCCTATCAGAAGCCAGTGTACATCTTTCCAAGGTGGACGTCATTAGTAGGCTCCCCCACTGGTGATTATGAAACATGCTTTGTATTTACTTTAGTTGAACATCTACCTGAAGCAGTCATGGGGTGCTATAAATATCTCACTAAGTGGCTATTCCAAGTTGGGTGTGGCTAGCAAAGGTCACTGCACCCTAATAGAGATACACAGCACTACTTATGCAATTCTAAATGATCCTCTGGCCCTAATGGAATTTGAATTTTGTCAATATACTTCAGGTGTTTCTACAGTGTGAGGATGATGGAGTGACTCTATAGGATGAAGATAATTTACAGAAGAGACATCATCCTTACCAAGACATGATTAACTATGAGCAACATGCAGAAACCTCTGTAATCAACTTGGGGAATCCTTCTTAATTTCTTCCTGATAAGTTCCTGGTGTCTTTTTCAATATTGAATCTGTGTCCTTGAGCTGATGCCCATCAGGACCAGCAGCAAATCTTGAGGATGAAACCTGGAAACTGTGTGCCAATAACTCTACCAGGGTTTTGATCTCTCTCTCTCTCTCTCTCTCTCTCTCTCTCTCTCTCTCTCTCTCTCTCTCTCTCTTTCTCTCTCTCTCAATTTCTTTTTTCTTGGATAACTATGCTACAAACATAAAGTGTATCTTCCTTGGAAAAACATTGATTACCCTAAGAAAAGAAGGGAGGATTAAAGGGATTAGGCCATGAAAGAAAGAGACATGTTTAGCTGGTGGAGCAATACTGACAACCCAGTTATCAGGAGAATTCGTCAGTACTACTGACTCAATGTCCCCGCAGCATCCTCACCTGATTTGTCTCTGGGGCTGAATGAATAAATGTGCAAAGCTCATTCCTGCTGAAACAGACCACTCTACAGATTGATAAGAGGGCACTCATCCAATAGAATACAGCAATCACACACTTTAAGCGACTAGCACTGGCAATTTCATGCAGCACATTCATTTTTCAAATGTCAGCAGCATATCATCTGCCTGCAAGGATAACAAACTGTCACATTTTGATTTAAGAGAAAAGAAAAATCTTCTCCTGTGCTTACTTCACTGCCATCTTTGAGCTTGGACCAGAAAGGGGCAGAAGCGCCACTTCCTTTATACTAGCCTAAATACAAGGAGACCATTTTGAGTGTCAGTATCAAACTAGTTGCTATGGCTTCTTGTCTAAGGATAGTATGCCAAATCTCAGTCATGAACAAGTCATGAATGGACTGAATAAGATGAACATAAATACAATATGGTTTCAGTCCTCGACCCCTACCAGATAGCACCCCTTAAGAAAAACTACCATGAAGTAACTCTTTGCTCACCACAGTTGCTTTATTTCCTCAGTGTCTTTGACTCTCTAGCTAACTACCTTGGCCTACTGAAAGTTTTTTTCCCCCTGTGTTAGAACATAGATTCAGGAATGGAGAATTGGATGGGTCAGTAAAGTGCAGTGCAAGTGCCAGAGGCCACTTTTAAAAGCCAGGTGTGAAGGCACACACCTGCAATCCCAGCACAGAGGAGGCAGCTCCTGGGGCTCAGGAGCTAGTCTGCCTGGCCGACTTAGCAAGTTTAGGTCAATGAGACCCTGTCTCAGAAACAAAGCAACAACAACATCCCTAACAAAACGACCAAGTCCCAAGGTACATGCGCCGGAGGAACCAGACAGAAGGTTCCCCTGCTAGGTTCGAATCCTGTCAGTTAGACAAAAGCCAGCATTCCAAGAGATCTTGTGAAGCTAGCACACTTCTTCCCAAGGAGCCATTTCCTTATCAGAAGGGACAAATGGCTACCTGTGGTGACTATGAGCATACCAAAGCGCACACTGACCTACCAGATCCCTCCTTGTCACAAGTACATTTCAGAGTCTATGCTGGCACCCTGGCTGCTGTAACCCAACCCTTTGCCCTAAACTCCAGCAGCTCTAGGGCTTCTTCATGCCCTTCCCATCCCCCTGCTGCAGCTATTCATTTCTTCTTACAGCCCTGCTATTTCTTGGCCTGTGTGCTCCCTTTTGTCTTCCCCTCTTAGTGTTCCCTCTCTTGGTCTCTTTGGGCCACACTTCATTTATCTCCCTCTCTCACTTGACTCCACCTGGCCATGTTCAGTACACTACTTTGTCTCTCTGCTCTGGACTCTTCCAGATGTGTCCGGCTGTTCTCTCCCCTACACCTACAACATAAACCTTCCATTTAACCCTAACTTGGAGGGGTTATGTTGTCAGTTTATACAATAGCTCTATAGAAGTGCTCCCCAAAACATGCATACACACAAACATACATACATGCATGTATATACACGCATACACATATGCACAGATGCTTGCATGCACAAAGGGAGAAAGAGGTTTTCCTGCTGTCTGATATGTGCATGCACAGAGAATAGTGTAAAAGTTTGTTCAGAACTCCAAACAGTCACTAGTTCTTGGGGCCATTTCAAGTTTTTAAATATACTGTGACTGGAAAGGAAGAAGATGAACAGAAAGTTCAAAAGAGAGCCTGTGATGCTCAGATACAAGCCTTTGTCATTGGTAAATAATAGAATAATATCCAGAGGGATTTGCTCTCTGTATATCTGTACTCCTGGAGAGATAGAAAGGACCCCAGGTAACACAAACAGGCATTCTGAGATGAGCAGACAGCCCCCCAGAGTTGCATTTGTTTAGCATCTACTCAGATCTTTAAGCTCCCTTCTGGCTTTAAAATTCTCCACTCCTCTGATCTTGTTGTTTTGCAAGGAGACTAAGCCTTTGAAATTTCATGCTAAATTTTGGTGATTAAGGTTTTTGTTGGAGAGGAGAAAATGATGTCCACAAAAAGCATATGCTTTTGTAAAAGATTAGCCTTTGAAAACCATAGCTGCCAAGCTAAAGATTAAGGGCTAATTCTCAGATCATTCCAGTTTGGAAGTCAGGACAGACAGATCTGTGGACAGCCTGAGTGACGACCTAGCTGAGGGAAGGGCTTCAAGCAAGTTCCAACATTCTGAAGTTCAGGGCATTCATTTTTAAAGGCAATTGGGCAAAAGATACATCAGAGAGAGGAATGGTTGGGGATGGAGGTGCACAGGAGGGGAAACAGGGAAGAAATGGAGGAAGGGAGGGACAGGGAGAATGAGAGGGGGAGGAGGGAGGGAGGAGAGAAAGGGAAGGAGTGGGAGGAAGGGGAGAAAGGGAGGGGCAGGGAGAATGAGAGAAAGAAAGGAGCAGGGAAGGAGAAAGGGAAGGAGTGGGAGGAGGGGGAGAAAGGGAGGGGCAGGGAGAATGAGAGAAAGGAGCAGGGAGGGAGGAAGGGAGGGGAGGGAGAAAATTAAAAGAAAAGTGTAAGAAATTCTGCTCAGTCCACAATATATCTGCAGTCACTTCCTCTCACAGAGAGGGACAAGCACTCTATTGAGACATTATCTGTGAGTCCCTAGCTAATGGGCAGCCCTCACCAGGATCTCTCACCTGGGAAGTGAGTTAACATCTAAAGAGGTCTTAGTATCAGACATCCTGCTCTCTACCCCCTTCCAACTCTTCCCAGGAAATCTGAGAGCCAGGCTTCAGGCTCTTGCTGTGAAGTGTCGTGTGTCCCCCCCCCCACCCCCCCACCCCCAGTTCTCAGAACGCTAAAGGAACAGACTTCCACTGTCTGAGTCCTCTCTGCCGAGATCCTGGTGCTGGCTGGAGCCAGAACTCTCCATGGAGCCCCCATTCTGTTGCGCTTCTCTGTCTGACTATTATGAAGTTAACAGCTTTTCTGATAAATTTCTTATTCCTAGTTATCTGTTTCAATGTTCACCAGGACACACATTCCCCCATCCCCCAAAATCCACCATTCAGGAAGGAGAGAAGCCTCAGAAAGGAATGGCAGGGAACAAAGGTGTGAGGAAGAATGCAGGGAGACATGAAAAGAAGGATGGAGGTGGAGGGGAAGGAGCATGGGCAAGCAGAACAAACCCACCCTGTTTAAAAGTTAAGGCAGAATCACCTGGAGCATGTGCCTTCCTTTCCACTGTGCCTGCACTACAGATCCCCAGAACGAACGGGGAGAGTCTGGACTCTGACTCCATACACTAACACCTGCTAGCAACTCGGTACATCTTGCCTCCTAAGCTATGATGGTTCATTATCTCTGCTTCTACACCGAGAATTGTTTTATGGCACCAAGAATTACACAGAGCTTTTAGAAAAATCTAGCCATCAGACTGGGGTCAGGTTGCTGACCTCTAGGTATCAAGGAACCTAGATAACAATCCTGAGACCTAACTCAGCTTCCTAACCCAGGAGCCTTGACTTGTAACTGTGACTCCAGTGTGATGGGAAGGATGGAAGACAGGAGGATGACTGGGGCTTCCTGATGCCAGCCTAACTCTATGTATCAGAGGAATAAGGTGGTGAATGATACAGCAGGACACTGTATGTCTTCCTCTGGCCTTCACACCTTGTGGATGTACCACATACACTTAAAATCACACACAAATGTGAAAACACATTTTTCAAAAGGTTATATAAGGAGATTAAGTGGATATGACTTTCTGTCACCTAAACAAAAGACAAACCACAAAAGCCAGGACTATGAAGTAGAGATACAGCTCAGCTGAGTGTGGCTCAGTGCTTGCCTAGCACACACATAGCCCTGAACCTTGAGCTCTCTCCCCAGCTCTGAATAAAGGGGGCATGGTAGCTCACACCTCTAATCCCAGCACTAGGATATAGAAACAGGAGGATTAATAGTTCAAAGTCACCTTTAGCTGTATTAGTAAATCTGGGGCCAATGTTGGTTCCAAAAACAAAGACAGACATGAGACAGGAAGGAGGGAAGGGGAAAGGGGGGACAATTCTGAATTTGCTTGCCCATAAGGCACATGGGGAATTGTACATATATGGGATGTGGTACAAGTATTTGTCCAATTGAAGCACATGATCTAAGTTAAGCAGACTCAGAAATCAAGGACTACAATAAATTTTCCTGACTAGAAGAGTGACTTAGTGAAACTTAATGGAGTCAGTCCTAGAAAGATCTGCAATTGACATACAATAAATAAGTTCCTTTTAAGTGTTATGTAGCGATTTCCTTTGAATTTACACATTTCATCCTGGAGAGAAGTTCTTCAGACTCAGAGTTCTAAACATAGACTCATCAAGAACAGTAAATTAACAACTCACAAGACTCAGGAAGTTCCTAAAACTTGCCAAATATACACAAATACCCTATCCCCAAGGATATGCAATCAATAAGGTCATCTGAAGAGGGGAGACTCTTCCACCTGTGGAGCTGCCTGGAAACCTTGCAGAGAGCTCTAGCATTTCAGCTCCCACAAGTCATTCATTACCTTTGCTGGAAGAACTTTCTGTGATACAGATGCCTTAGAATTTTCTGTGCTCCTATAATTAATTCTCCACCCATATTTCTGTAAGTAGCAACAATGAACTCAAAGGCCCATCAAACTAGATGATAGTGGTATTACTTTGTTTCTGGTTCCCACATGGACTGAATAGACATATGTCATGTCCCCATGAAATGTTAAATAACAAGAAGATTAAACTTACAGCATGCTAGAACTTAGATGATCTGGACAATTTTTTTAACTTAGAGTATAGAAAATTTAGTCATCAAGAATTTTTTCATTTAGTCATGTAACCAAAACTATTATGTTATCTACATATTTAGTGCTTATTAGGTGTACACACACACACATATTGCTCAATTTGATCATCCCTGATGTTAATATATATGTGGTTAATATTAAAAATGGCAAAGCCATGAACTTTTCTAAAGGATCAATTTGTACCTTGTCATGGAGAATGGTGGACTTCATTCACGTGAGACACCTGAATGTTCTCTTCAATTTTATGTGAATTCTCTCTGATAATTAATTTGAAAAAATAATACCACATGGCATCTTATCATTTTATTCTCCTCCCTGCAACATACATAAACAGGGGTGGTGTGGTTTTTGACACCAGGTCTCATGTATCACAGGCTGGTCTCAAACTTTTTATGTAGCAGAGGATGGCCTTGAGCTTCTGGCCCTCCATGCCCCTATTATCTGGCATGCTGGAATGCAGGTTCTTGCAGTGGACTTTCTGTAGTGCAGGTGTGCCCACACACCTGGTTTTGCAGTGTTGGCATGGAACCTAGAGCTTTGTGCATACTAGGCAGACACAACAGCTGTGCTACATTCCCAGACTCTTATCTAGGTTTTTTTTTTTTTTTTTTGAGGGTTTATTCATCTCCCGCAATGGGTGTGACAGCATTACATGCCTGCTGCCTTGCTGTCTAGTCTGCTGCCTTGCTGTCTATCCTTGGGTTTCCCCCAGAATCTCTACCCTCTATATGCTGGGTCTCTTTGCATATACCTTCATCTAGGTCAATGCCCACCTTTCCAAGAAGGATCAGAATCATCCAGCTTCAGAGACAGAAAGTGCCATGCAGGAGTGTGGTCTGCCACAAGCATGATCTCCTGCTTCCTCCCACTGTGCAGTTGTGATGAGTCAGGGGCCATTTCTCAC
The DNA here is from genome assembly GCF_900095145.1 of Mus pahari. Taxonomy (NCBI): domain Eukaryota; kingdom Metazoa; phylum Chordata; class Mammalia; order Rodentia; family Muridae; genus Mus; species Mus pahari. Next base: position 101,208,158 of record NC_034594.1, read on the forward strand.
TAAAGAAGAACCGGCTGAATTCTGAGTAGCTTTGAGAACAGAGAGGACACTGAGTCCATTAATCGAATGTAGCCCTCTATTACCTGTGTGCTAGGTATGAATCTATGTCAGAGTGTATGTGTGTTTGTATGTGCACGTGCTTCTCTCTCTCTCTCTCTCTCTCTCTCTCTCTCTCTCTCTCTCTCTTTCTCTCTCTGCTCTCTCTCTCTCTCTTTGTATGTATCTATCCTCAGGTCTCATGCTAGGCGAACGCTTTACCGTAGACCTGTATCTCCGTCCCTCGTCCTGAGTTCACAGCTGAATTTGTTAGTTGTGATAGGCA
>NC_034594.1:101208525-101225275 GCF_900095145.1 Mus pahari
GAATGTGTGTGTGTATGCCTCTCTGTATGTGTCTGTGTGTGTAGACTGCATCTGTTTTTGTCTCCATTTGTGTGTGTGTGTCTGTGTGTGTGTGTGTTTAGAATGTGTGCATCTGTGTGTATGTGTCTGTGTGTCTTTGTATGTGTGTATATCTATGTGTGTGGCAGTATATGTGTGGGCAGAATCTGTATATGTGTCTGTATATGTGTCTGTGCATGTGAATATGTAGTGTGTGAGTGTGTGAGTGTGTGTGTGTGTGTTTGTGTGTGTGCAGAGTATGTGCTGCTGATACACTTATTTCTTTACTTTTCTCCTCTGTCCTGCTTACTCCTTCCTGGTACTCTCTGTTGCTCTCTTTTGATCCAGGATCACTGCTTATCCCTAGAGAGTCATCCTCTATTTTGAGAGTCACTCAGCCACCCATTTTTTTTTTTTTCCTTTTTGATACCATACATTGCCTGGCTGATATCCATACCAGGACAAAGTGAGGACAAACTCCCAAGCTCTGTGTTCACAGTCCACACTCTGTCCCCTATGACACCCACCTATATAGCTTCCTGCAGAACTTATCAAAACTCTGAAGGAGCCATCACAGAAATTTCAAGAAAAAAACTGTATTTTTCAAAACTCAACCTTTTGCAGGGACAGGGCTAAAAACTCAATTAGTAACGTACTTAATGAATAAGTAGGAGGACCTGAGCTTGCATTCCCAGCACCCACATAATAAATTGAGTGTGTATGTATGTGACCCCAATGCTGGAAGTCAGAGACAGGAGGATTCCCAGAGCTTGTCAGCTTAGCTCAATTGATGAGCTCCAGGCTCAATGAGAGTCTGTCTCAAAAACTGACATGAAAAGCAACTGAAGAACACAACTAGAATCTAACTCTGGCCTCCACACCTAAGCATACACACATGCATGTATATGTTCATACATCCACATAAACATTTATGTATGCCACACCCACACTGCAACACAGAACACAAATAAATAAAATAAAATGGCTTTTGAGATGATGACTGCAGAACCGGGCCTCTGGCCTCTACATGCATGCACAGACACGTGTAAGCATACCAACACACATAGGATCACAACACACACAGGCATCAAAATAACTTATTAAATGAATAAGCATTTAATGGATACAATTTGCTATAAGTGAAAAGCTTTCTACACCTCTGTAGTCAGCAACCTTCTTTTTTCCCAATTTTTATTAGGTATTTACTTCATTTACATTTTAAATGCTATCCCCAAAGTCCCCTATACCCTCCCCCCTCCCCCCCACTCCTCCTTCTTGGCCCTGGTGTTCCCCTGTACTGGGGTATATAAAGTTTGGTCAGCAACCTTCTTTACAGACTCGTAGGAAAGTAATAAAAGTGGCACTGGACTGAGCACAAGATAGGACCAGCTTGGTCTGTCCACCAGTCCACTTGTTGTTGTCAATGCAGTAAGGCTCCTCCATGGGAGAACTGAGACCTGGAAGCCTGGCTTTGTCTCCTCTGAGTAAAACCTTCCTCTCTGCACAGTAACAGGCTCTCCAGGTTCTTGAGGGTTCCTAGGGAAAGTGCTTAAATCCAAAATACCATTTGTGATCTGTTTTCCATCAGAGGAAAAAAGAGGGTCTGATGCTGGGGGTTAGCTCCATGGGAAACTATGACTGCAAATTGGATCTTTGAGAATTAAATCCAATTGAAAATGCATTAAGAGCTATTTAAAAAAAATCTTCCCTGAGCCTTTTGTTAGGTGGAGAATTCTTCTGAGTGAGTGAGAGAGAGAGAGAGAGAGAAGAGCAGCTGCTGATATGTCTTTTATAAGTGGATTCACACAAATTGGACTTTCTAGAGAGGAGGTATAGGGGGGAGAGCTTAATAGCAAAGGGGAAGTCCTGGACCTCTTCCTGAGGCATTCTCAGAGAAGCGCCCTGACTAATCCCCCCCGCTCATCCCCTTTATATAGACCCCCCCCCCCAGAATCTCACCACAGTGCATGTCACGGCTTACACAAGGGGGAATAGACTCTGTACCGATGGGCTCCAAGCTGAAAAGCCTCTACCTGCTCTGAGAGAAGCCACTATGGTACCAGGCCCAGTGGCATCCCAGGAGTCACCCACACATCACCATGGCAACAAAGGGAAGCCAGAAAACTCTTCACTTTGAAAGTACACAATAGAGATGTGTGTATCACAGACACAAGAAACACAAGCTGTGCAGGAAGACAGACCTCGCTGTGCAGAGTCACGTGATCTGAGGCAACTTAATCATCCAGACTCAGCTTCTTCATTGGTATAATGAAATTGCTATTCTACAACCTCATTGTGATAACTGAGTGAATGCAGCCAATGTTTAAGCACAGCACCTCATCCCCATATAATACTATTAGTAGTACTCCTAATACAAGTGGGTACTTGTGTGTGTGTGTGTGTGTGTGTGTGTGTGTGTGTGGGTGCACATGTGCCATGCACAGATGTGGAAGCCAGAAGCTGGGTATACTGTGTCTTCCTTACTATCTCTCCACCTTACATTTTATTTTATTTATTATTATGTGAATGCTGTAGGAGGGACATGTGTGCCATGGTATGCATTTAGAGATCAGGGCACAACTTTGTGATGTTGAGTCTCTCCTTTCACCTTTCCATGGGTTCCTGGAATGGATTTCAGGTAGACAAGACTCGAGAGGCAATCTCCTTAACCCACTTAGCCGTCTGTGGCCCCACCTTATTTTCTCAGTGCCTCTCAATGAACCTGGACTGTGTGGGCTTAGTAAAACTGGCTGGCCAGCAAGTCCTGCTGCCTTTCTCCCCAGTGCAGGGGCTGGGCTGTTTTAAGAGTGTTCGAAGGGACTGAACCCAGACCCTCATGCTTATGTGACAAGTTTACGTAGTGAGCCACTCAACAGACTCCTTACAGAATGAAATCAGTTATTGTTAAAATTACACCATTTAGTGTCTGAGGAGATGACTCAGCAGTTAAAAGTAATCACTGCTCTTCTAAGAGGACTCAAGTTTGGTACCAGCACCCATATTGGATGGCTTACAGTTGTCTGTAACCCCAGCCCCTGGGATCTCACACCTGGTTTCCATGGGTGTCAGCGCACATGTAGTATATATTAATACTGACAAAAAAAAAGTCAACATAAATCACAAAAATAAAATAAATCTTGAAAAATAATAATACCATCACCACCACTCCTTACTAGTAGATCACATACTACAAGGTGTGTGTGTGTGTGTGTGTGTGTGTGTGTGTGTGTGTGTGTGTAACTTGCTATTTTCTTTCCCTTCCAGACAATAGTGTTCAAAGTAGATCAGGGCTCCTCTGTCCTACACCAAGCACTGAGCCTGGCATCTTTCTTTTCCTTCAATCAGGACATACCTGATCTACAACCAGGATTTTTCTCAACCAAATGACAATGGAGTAAATTAACTTCACTTACAGCTCAGCCCAACACTTAAAACCAACTTTCATTCTAGAATCCTGGGTAGCTCAGCACTCACATCTAAGGTAGCAGCATGCCCCAATAGAGGATTAGACCCTAATTGGATGCAGGCTTTCTGTATTAGCCAGGACCCTGGCTCTTCTAAGTTAAGTTACAGGGACTCCTAATCATGCATTTTATCTTTTGGCCTGTATACATAGGTGCCCAATAAATGTTACCTTTGGTGATAATAAAACAAAAGCCAAACTTTCAAAAGCTGAGCTATCCAAAAGGCCATTGTCTACATTCTTGGCAGCCACTAGAGAGCCCGTTTTCCCAAGTCAGCAGCCGCTGAGGGGGCTGGCCAGGGGCCAATTCCCAGGGTTGGCGCATTCCTGGAACCTGGCAAAATGCCACTGAAACCCTGCTTCCTCTTTCTCTTTATGTAGTGGAAAGCTTTTTCCACTTAGACCCCTCCACGTTGTCCTCCGCTCCTCCCCCAATAAGGGAGGTAGTTAGATGGGAAATGGTCTCCAGTTCCTTCCTCCGAAATCCATCTATCTCCCACTGCTCCAAGTTGGCAGAGCTCAGAGCAACTGAAGACAGAAGGCAAACAAAGAGGGGCTTCACTGCCCGGCCCAGTCTGATTCAGCAGGGGCCTGGGGAAGAAAGACTCAGCTGGAGCCAGGGCACAGCCAGTCATTGTGCATGTGCTTGGGCACTTGGGGAAGACTCTGGAATAAAATTACCTGTTATAAATAGTCATTGGCCAGAATTCAGCTGTGAAGGCAGAAGCCCAAAAGTTCCAGAAAAAAAAAAAAATACAATGTTCCATATTAAAAGGCCTGGCCTAGTCATTAATAGGGAACTCCTGAGCAACTGGAGTAAGAAGAAAGGAATTCTGGGCTTGGCAAGAGACAACCTGTAGCAAGGAACCAAAGGGTACATTTATGGCTGAGAGCATTCTGGTTACGCTCATTTGTTTCTTACAGATCATATATGTGCTTTACATATATGTGCTTACAGATCATATATGTGTGCTTTAAACAAAGGGAAGAAACTTGTCTTCCGCATCCCCCTCTATATGCAGACCAAGTGAGCCACCCGCGCCATCTTGGGTTTACACCTCAAAGAGGGGATGCGAGGCACAGTACTGCATATGCTGGGTGTTTTCATCTTTCTTTAGTTCTTCTACCTGCCCATGGAGGGAGAGACAACTTGGTCTTCTTACAAATTAGAGTGTGGAGATCCAGAGAAGGCAGGTGAGATGGCCAAGCTCATACAAGCAGAGGCATGTATATCTAACGTAGGTGGGTTCTTCAGCCAAGCACATCTGTACAAGATATTTATTAGCTTTCTTATCTATAATTGTGCGTGTGAGTGTGTTCATGTGTGTGAATGTGCACAGTGTTTATGTGCGTCTGTGTGCACTTGCATGCGGAAGCCAGTGGACGACTCGGGTTATTGCTCCTCAAATGCTATCAACCTTTGTGCAGACAGGGCTTCTAACCACCCCAAGAGTAGCTGTGTATCTAGTGAGCCCTAGGGATCAGCCTGTCTCCACATCTCCATTATCACAGTGATTACAGACATCTGCCACCAAACCTGGCTTCTTACGAGGATACTGGGAGGATACTGGGCATCTGAGCTCACTTGACAACTGCTTTAACCATACTTGCCATCTCTCCAGCCTAAGAATTTAGAATTCTAATGAGATGACCAGTTTCCTAGACCACCCTCTTATATAGCCAGTGCCATACATGAGCACATAGCTCTGCACCAGGCATCTTCATCAGGGACCCTGCAGGAGAAACACCGTATCACAGGATAATAGGACATGAGTTCTGACAAATACTCGAAGGTGACAGGCTGAAACACCACATGCAGGAGTTCACTTCCAATGCCATTTTAATGGATGGTTGAGTGTGGTGATACCTGCCTTCAATTGCAGCACTCTCAGGAAACAGAGGTCGCCTTCCATCCCAGCACTCGAGCGTCGGTAGGCGAATCTCTGTTCACAAGTAACCTGGTCCACAGTAAAGGTCTAGGAAAGTCGGGGTTGAATAATGAGACCATGTCTCAACAAACCATGGGGATAGGGTCATATCTTGCCACCTCCCTGCCTGCCACCTGTTACCCACTCTGGTCACCTGACCTGGGATGGCTCAGCAGGAAAAATGGTAAACTAGCAATTTCCAGGTAAGAGTGAGAGACCCTGTACCAAAAGTGAAGATCGGCTGCCACCAAGGACGATATCCAAGGCTGCTCCACTGTTTCCACAGCTAATTAAATATGGACACACATGCGTTCTCTCTCTCTCTCTCTCTCTCTCTCTCTCTCTCTCTCTCTCTCTCTCTCTCACACACACACACACACACACACACACACACACACACACTCTTAAACTTGTCTATGCTTGCTTTTCATCTCAGCACAGGCTCCCTCTCTTAGCCCATCTGAGTGAATGAATCTGCCTTTCACACTTCCCTTCCTTGCACTGGCCCCTGTCCATCTGACTTCCAAGTGGACTCAGCAATGGGAGCCACTCTAAGGGACTAGAGCTCACAGAGTGCCTACAGTCTGACCTCCTGCTGCTGCTGCTCGAGACACCACTGGCAATGGCCCCTCCACCTAAAGTAGTGTTCCCTGCTGCCAGCTGGCTATTAGGAAAGAAGAGGTATTGCCTAAGGGTAGCAAGAATGGCTCTTCCTAGAAGCAGGGTCTTGTGGCTCCTGATGGTCTTCCTGCCCTCCATGCCTCCCTCTTTTCCACTCCTGTCACCTGACTTCCCAACTGACAGAAACAACATCACTGACCCTCAGATGGGGCAGACTTCTTCAGATCCTTCTACCAGCATGAAAGATATCTCACTTGAATATCTCTTTCTCTATTGTCCTTCATTTATCATCTCTTTTCCCTTCTCATCCTCCCTCCCTCTCTTCTCCTTTCTTCTCTTTCTTTCTCCTCCTTCATTCCCTCTCCTCTCTCCCTCCCTCTCCTCTCTCCCTCCCTCTCCTCTCTCCCTCCCTCTCCTCTCTCCCTTCTTCCTTCCCTTCCTCTATTTCTGCTTCCCTTCCTCCTTGTTGACTTCACCAAGCAGGCTCAAGAGCCTAATCCATCTGCCTGGAAGAGCCTCACATTGCCCCTAACTATTCAGAGGACTTCCCTGTCTGCATCTCTGCCTCCCATGCTCGCAGGGCCAGCGGGATACCACACAGGGAAAAAGAACAAAAGCAGTAGCTTCTTCTCTCCTTGATGCCTGCAGGAATTCTGTCTCGGAGCTGGCCTTCTCACACCAGGACACTGACAGGCCTTGGAGCAATTCTACCTCCAAAGATGCCAGGCCTCTGACAAAAGCCTCCCTCACAAAAAGCCAACAGCCCTGAAGCTCCTCACAGTGCCAGCTCTGACAGATGGATCCCAGAATTCACTAGACCAAATGATTTTATTTCCCTCAACACAGCCATGTGCGTAAAGCAGTCTGCGAATTAACTGTATTAGGAAATCTACCAGGCTGAAGACAGCCACTTAAAACCAAGGACCGAAGAGGTGCCGAAAGACAGAGGCAAGAGAACCTCAGAGGCACCTTTGGAAATGGACAATTATGATCCATTAAGCCTCATTAAGGAGTGGGAATTTATGAGGAGGAAACATCTGGAATGACCTGGAATGTAAAGGAACCAGAAGAAACCTCTGTCGGGGCTTGTAGAAGGCAGCCAGACCAATGGGACTCTTGGTTAGCAGAGAACTGCAAAACTGGTCCACAGAAAGGAGTCTCCAATCTGTGCATCTGGCATTACGTGGAATGTTCAAATACAATGCTCCCAGACAGGCTCTCGAAATATTAATTGAAATGAGGTTGGAGATGAGGGTTATGAACAAAACTGGCAGGAAGATCGTGGACACTGACTAAGCTATGCTAAAGCATACCAATACAACCTGTGACCCGGTGGGGATTTAATAAATATTAGATGATAATAAATGACAGGATAGGAAGGGAAGTTAGCACAAAGCAGCTGAGATAGTGTAAGGATATGTACACTTGGTACCATTGACACAGATAACCCAGTGGGAACAAAGAATCCTGATGATTAACTATGAGATGATAGATGATGAGACTTACACCAGGAAGGAAGAGAGGAAAATGCTAAGAAGGAAGGGACAGACAATGGAAGGGAACACTCATAATGGGAAGGAAGGAGGATGACCAGGGTTCAGGATTACACAGAGTTTGCCTATGGTCTCAGACACTTTGGCAGTGTAAAACATGCACATCGGAGGCTGGTTTTTAAGGCTCTGTGGCTTTCTAATAAACCTTCGCTAGTGGGAAAACAGAAACACCAAACCTTAAATGTAGGCCTGTGCTCTTAAGTGAAATATAAAAGCCCTTCTCTTTGTGGTAAGGACTTTCTATCAATAGAAGCAGAAGGGTGACTTCTATCCCAATCCTGAGAAAGAAGGGGATGCTGTACAGGTGCTTGCCGAGGCCTCTTGTCAATCTCAAGTGTCACTCCTCGGGATACTGTCCACCTGACTTTTGAGACAGTCTCTCACTGGCCTGGAACTCACTAATTAGGATAGGCTGGCTGTCAATGAGCCCCAGGAATCCTCCTGCCACTACCCCACAAGGGCTGGAATTACAAATCCACACCACTGTGCCTAGCCCTTTTACATTCTGAAGACTGCACTGCGTACCTTGTGCTTGTGTGGCAAGCACTTCACCAAGTAGGTCATCTTCTGAGCTGCATACAGGCTCAGGTTCTTGGTTTTTTCCCTGCTACTAGTGTGACCAGTGAATGACTAGATTGATAAAGGTTCAAAATCAGCAGAAACCCTGCTTCCCGTGTCTTGCTCCTCATGCCAAGGAGCTTCCTCCTCTAGGTGCTCCGTTCCTATGAAGACACATGAAAAAAAGTGAAGAAAAGGCACACAAGAAGAAAGCCTTGCAGCTGGCATACAGAAGGGCATCAGAAAGCAACCCCAGAGGAGGAGAACCTGGCAAACGAGAATGCAGGGGGAACATCCTGAAAATAGGCCTCAGAAGAACACTTTCCAAACAGACAGGAGGGAAGAACACGCTGGAAACCTGCACACAGGAAGGATGTCCCCGAGCCTGGTGAGTTTAAAGGACCTATACCCAGAGAGATTGATCTACATGCTACCTGTTGTTATGGACAAAGAACTGGAGAGCCTGCTATGAAAATGACGAGGCTGCCATAGGAGGATGCAGGAAACTCGGTTGCCATGGAAACTCAGAGGCTCTGATAATGCTGGTGACTGAAAGATAGGAAGATGACAAGCAGATCCGAGTGCCGTAAGGAAGCAGGAAGCATGACAAGCAAGCATCACCACCCATTTGTCCTTATTCCTGTCAAGGAAGCAGGATAATTCCCCACCTCATCAATAGCACAGCATCTGCAAAATGCTTTCAAAACATGTCTAGTTTCTATTTTGATTTACTGATCTCAGATATTCCAAGGATGTACAAAAAGACATCGGACATTGACAGGTAGTGCTCACTATTCTAGCTAAATACAACTGATGATGGAGATCAGAGAATACAGAGCATCTTCTCTGTGTCCCCAGAAGGAAAGTGGTCCATGGGCAGATGCTCTGAGAAGCACTCAGCAGTCAAACTGCCATAGCATTCGTGGGTCACAGATGCCCTTCAGAATTTTATGATACTGTAGGGGCTTCCCCCCCCCATAAAGATGCACAAATACAAATTAGTATAAAATGTTTCAGCCATTTCAAAGACTTGAGAGTCACTGGAAGCCAGCTGAACCCACTTGGTGAGCTCCAAGCCAGTAAGAGACTTTGTCTCAAAAAATCAAAATAAATGATACCTAAGAGATGACACTTTGACTGTCCACTGGTCTACGGGCACACACACACACACACACACACACACACACACACACACACACATCACAGCAGGAACATCCTTGCATGAGAATAAGAAGTAGAACATCACCTTCTCTCTCCAACCATCACCAACAGTAATAGCATCTCTCCATACCCAGGGTCCTCGGCTAATGTTTCTGGAGCTCATAGAAAGACAGCTACTCATGAACAAACTCAATCCCACATTTATCACACTAAGCAAGGGCCATGTGTCAGTGCACAAACATGGATAAGACATAGCCTGTGTCCTCTACTTTAGCTCCATTAAAGGTGATCAGCTCCCAGGGAGCAGGTCATATCTAGAGGCTGATTTGGTAGCCTTAACTGGAAGAGACAGAAAGGTACCCAATGAATAAAAGCCTGATGTTCTACTAAACATCCCACAATGCACAGGACACACATACCACAAACAATTTCTGGGTCTACAATGTCAATACCACCAATGTTTGAGAACTAGTTCATGTGGCAATCAGTTAAATCACATGAATTAGATCCAGTCAAGAAGGACATTTTCTGGGGATCGACATGTTAATAAACTACTAGAGTATCTTCCCAGCATAACCAACCCTAGATTCCATCCATTCCTACACTGTATTTAAACCAGGCACATACCTGAAACCACTTAGGAGATGGGAGCAGGAGGATCAGAAATTCAAGGTTATCCTGGGCTACATAATGAGTGTTCTAGTTTCATTCTGCTGCTGTGATAAAACACTCTATCCAAAGGCAATTTGGGTGAAGGGAAGGTTTATGTCAACTTATAGTCTACAGCCTATCACTGGAAAGAGACATGGTAGGAAGTCAAGCAAGAACTTTAAGCAGAAAACATGAAAGAGTGCTTCTTACTAGCTAGATTACTGGGGTTTATGCTAAGGTACCTTTCTTACAAAGCCAAGGGAATGGTGCAACCCACAGTGGGCTGGGCCTTCTTACATCAATTAATAATCAAGAAAATCTCCAATAAACATGCCCACAAGTCAACATGATCTGGGCAATCCTTCAGATAAAACTCCCTTCTCTCTGACTCTAGGCTCATTCAAGTTGATGGGTAAAGCTAACTAGACAGAAAATTTGAGGTAGTCTGACCATACATAAGACCATGTCTCAAAAGAAGAGCATTTTCATGGGAGTCTTTGAAGGTGTGGTTGTTATGTCAGTTGGCTGAGAGGACGGGAAGGGGAAGCCTCTCTCAGAGAAAGTCTAAAGCAGATGAAGGAAAACCCTCCGGGGTCCCAGACACCCATGGCTAGCAGTGAGCTAAACAACAGCATCCCCTCTGGAAAGTGAGAAATTCTTCAGGTCCTCTGCTCCCTCCATTGGCTAGCAGTCCAACTGAAAGTCTGCTTAGCACTCAGATAGGATTGTCAGGCTTATCACAGGGCTGTATCCTGCCATGAAGAACATCTACCTACAAGCTGGATGTGCCCCATCACTCCTCAGTTACTTGCCTCTATTCAATAATTCCTTAAGTAAATGCATGCATATTCTTCTTAAATGACAGTTGGTTCAAGGAAAATAATAATAATAATAATAATAATAATAATAATAATAATAATAATAATAAATCCAGAGCTCAGAAAGCAGGCTTCACTCCACCTTTCAGTATTTATGTTCCCTATTCCTTATGAACCCCTCCCTCCCAACACCACTCCTGGGGGCCCCTCCCTCCCAACACCACTCCTGGGGGCCCCTCCCTCCCAACATCACACCTGGTCAATTGTTCTTGCTGAAACCAAGCCTGCCTCCTTCATCACTGGGTGCAGTTATGGCAGGTGTAGTAGTATCCATGGAAGTTTCTAGTTCTGTCAGGACAGCTGGGGGGCCTTTCTGTCAGAACAGGCATGGGAGCAGCATAGGTAGACTCCCTGTGGCTGTCACAGAAGTTTCTACTTCAGAGCTTCAAGATATACAAAGCCAGACCCAAAGATGAAGTTTCAGCTCCAACACTCCCAAGTCCTATGGCCTCGGGGGAGCTAAGTCACACACAAAGCTGCAGAATTCTTATTTGTAAAGTAGGGAGAGTTAGAATTCTTACTTTAAAGCCTTGTTGTATTAGCCAACTATTTCTATATAAAGATCTGAGTAGACTGTCTGGCATGTATTAAACTTCAATAAATCTCAGCTAGTATGACTAAAGGAAAGAAACCATTGTGGTCTAACCTCAATATGTGAGTTGCCAACCAAACACCCAGAGCTGCCAGCTAAGGTAGTTTTGGTGTTAGACACCAGCAGCCCCCACTGCTGACATGCCTGTGTCTGTTGCTTAGAGCTTCTATTTTCCGCTCACTTCCCCTAGAACTGGTGTCCAGTAAACAACAGGTGCTCCGTCCTTCTTGGGTTCTGCTCTAGACCCTTCAAGGCTTCTAGCAACTAGTTACCCTTGAGTGCACCCTCTCAGTCCTCTGAATGCTGACTTCCATCCCCAGCACCCAGACAAGCTGCACCGATGGAGGGTGGGTGGGCTCAGCACTACATTTTCAAGGCCTGATGTACATAATGGGGAACAAGAAATCCTGCCTCAAAAGAAGCAGAAAGTGAGGATCAATCAACAACAGAGGTTATCCTCTGATCAGTACATGTTCTCTTGTATGTACACACACACACACACACACACACATACACACACACACACACACACACACACATACACATACACACACACACACACACACTTTAAAATCTATCTATGCCTAGTCCTCAAAGTTATCACTAAGGGACATAAACAGTTTTTCTTCTTTGTTTTCCTTCATCTGCACTGTTTCTTCATTCTATATGGTTCCTCCAGTCTGAAAAATATTTAAAAGCCATCGCAAGAGAGCCATGATTTCTAACTTAACACTTCTCGCTTTGATTAAGTGAAATAAAAAGGTACTAAAGTTAATAGTACCTTATTCTTAGGGTTCATGAGGAAGAATTTTCTCCTGCAAAATCTGAATGAGAAAATCACCTCTGGGTCTCCTGACTTTCAGAAATTCTGGTCATGATGGTTATTGCCCTGGAGTTTTGAGACATAAGGATGCCATGTTTCTTTTCCATCCAGTTAGTTTCTCCAAAGGGCATCTCTTCCTGGGCTAATGTTTAGTAAAAGATAAGGAACAGAAGTGAGAGATGGAGATCTGTGCTCTCTGCCTGGTGCTATCCTTCTGGTTAACTTTTAGAAAAGCAAGTACCTTCCCTGGGTCTGTGATTCAAAAGTTTTACCAGGCAGCTCAGTTAGTACAGTGTTTGACTTGCAAGCGAGAGTTCTATTGCCAGAATCCATGTAGGGAGAAACAAAACCCAAACCAAAGCAAAACAATACACCAGGCTTGCCAGAACAAGCCTGAGATCCCTGTGCTGGGGGTCACAGAAACAGCCAGATCCTTGGGACTTGCTGGCCAGCCAGTGTAACCTATTTGGTGGATTCCAGGCCAGCAAGAGGCCTTCTCTCAAAACACAGAAGGGAACCAGCAAGACAGCATATGTGGTAAGGGCTTGGTGTGCAAGCAGGAGGACCGACCTGAGTTTGATCTCTAGAACTCTTGTAAGAAAGCTGCATCTGGTGGTACATGCTTGTAATCCCAGAGGGGGGGGGGGGAATGCGAAGACAGGTAAATCTCTAAGGCTGGCTGACCCACCAGTCTAGTCTGTTTGAAAACATCCAGGTCAATAAGGGACCCTGTCTCAGAAATACAAGGTGGGTGCCGACATGGTGGCTCAGTGGATAAGGTACCTGCCACCAAGCCTGATGACGTGAGTGTGGTCCTCAATACTCAGATGAGAGAAACAAAGAGCTGACTCTAGAAAATTGTCCCTTACCTACACATACATGCCATGGCATGTAAACATGTGTACACACACATAAAATAAATAATTACATATACCCTATTTACCAATAGCCTCTGTAAAATTCTGCGCTTCGCATTCTGAATAGATCCAAGGTGTTTTACTACGGACTGAAACTATGAAGTATTGAAAGATGATAGCTTAGCATGTTTGCCTTTATAGGATATTTGCATATTAGTTGAGACTGGAGGCAGACATAGGCGGCTCTGGAGACCAACCAACCAGGATTCTATTTCTGGATAAAAAGAACGTTTTTGAACTGTACCCATCACACCATATGGCTGCTGCTGTCTCTGCCTAAGCCCGAGTCAGACCCGAATCTTGGCATGTCAAGGTCCATGAGGATTTTCTTCTGCAAAAGAAGCTGAGAAATTACCCCTTCATTACCAGTTTTCCCGGAAGTTGAAAAGGGAATTGAAACATGAGAATGCATACTTCATTCATGCACCTTCTGCACAGATACCACATGATGTAGGGTATGAGCTGTATCATCTGTAACCACGGAAAAGAACACTTAAAATGTCACCCAAGTCCTTAGCTTCCAAGAGCATGCTGGTCAGCGCTGAGTCCACAGCCAGTTTCTGAGTCACAAGAAGAACTTGACATGAGAACACTTGCTCTCTTCTCCGGACTCACAACTCCACTCATGAAAAGCTTCAAGGAGAAAGTTCTCAACACGTAAGTCTCTACCCCTCTGGCAGACTTCAATCTCCAAAAAATATTTACATTATGATTCATGACAGTAGCAAAATAACAGTTATAGAATAGCAATGAAAATAATTTTATGGCTGGGGCTCACTACAACACAAGGAACTGTATTAAACAGTCGCAGCCTTAGGAAGGTTGAGAACAGCTGTTTTAAAGGGAAATGATAACAGAAATAAAAAAACAAAGACTGTAGATTAGGAAAAAAACCAAAACCAAAGACACCTGGACTCACAGCAGAGATGGAGAGGTACAACTGATAAAGCAGCCCAGCAACGTGTGGGGTGGGAAAGCTGCCCACTCGTGTGCATGTGTGTGCATGTGTGTGCATGTGTGTGCATGTGTGTGCAGGTTTGTATGTATAAGTGGAGGCTGACAGCCATCTCACTGTTAGTCCCCGAGCTCCACTGTCCACCTTGATATCGGAGAGTCACTCATGAGCCTGAACTGACCAAATAAGTGAGGCCAGCTGTCCAAAGAGCCTCCGAGGTCACCTGTCTCCACTTCCCAGCACTGCCACCACACCTGGCTTTTTAACATGGGTACCTGGAATAGAACTTAGGAACTCATGACCTTAACCCTCAACAAAAGCTCTATGAACCCATCTCCAGCTCAGTTGCTAAGAGTACAGCATGTCCCCGTAACTCGAAAAGAGATCAATGTTTCACTAATGATCAAATCATGCTAAGCTGTTTTCTTCATCTAATGTCCTGCTGTGTTCACATATATCATGGAACAGAGAAGGTGATTTACATATATTGGTCCAGAGGCATTGGAACAGAAGCCAACTTTCCAAGCACTGCAATTTAAGCTGTTTCTTTGGGCTAACCCAATGCTCACATGCAAAGGTCAACCAGGCTGTTAAGAATGGTGTTCATTGGGGCCAGCAATAGGCTTCAGTTGGTAAAAAACAAACAAACAAACAAACAAACAAACACCTGAATTTGACCCCTGGAGCTCACAAAACAAGCTAGATATAGTAGTGTCATTTTAAATTCCTGGACTTCTATGGCAAGATGGGATTTGAAGGCAGGAAGGCCAGTGGAAAGTTCTAAGGCCGGCTACACTAGAGTGCACAACACAGCAGCAAAAACAAGAGAGATTTTGCCTCCACGAGTAGGTAGATGAGAAACTCGGTCTTCGGAAAGCAGTTCTATGATCTGCTCATGCATTCACACACACACACACACACACACACACACACACGCACGCACATCGTATGCACACATGCTAAATAACATTTTAAAGAAGAACTGGAGTAAAAACCTCTCAGAAAGAAATGTTACGTAGAACGATCGAACATACAGCCAAGAAGCACTCAGCTACTCTCTTGGCTCTTCAACACTTGAAGTTGTACTGAAGTTTTGTTCAGGCTAGCTCCATCGTAAATTGGATGGAGAAGCGACTCCACATAGGCCTGGCATCCTACACAAATGGACCCCAGGCACAGGCCCATTTCTGTATAGGCTAATGTCTATTTCGGCCAGAATTAATGTAATTATATGTAATGTTGACAGATTATGACATTTACCTATTAAGACACTATACAAACATTCCAATAATTTGCTGGCTTTTGAGTTTGTAAAAAAATAAATGAGCCTAAACCCCAAGGGCTGTTGCTTGATGGGGAAATGGAATCAGGGTTTTAGGAGCAGAGCATTCAGGAAGCAACAGTCAAAAATAACGGATTTGAAGCCAAAGCACATACAGTGGTCAGTGAATATTTAGCACTTACCACAAGACTGCTGTCCAGAGAGAGTCTTTTACCAAAGTCCCTTCTATCCAGCTGTCTCTTCCCCTCCATGGGTGAGTGATGTATTTTCCTTTGCAATTTAGAAGAATCCCCCGTCTGTCTCCACAGCCACTGCAAAAAGTGAACACATGTTTTGTTATCAAGCCCGCAGTGTTTAGACTTTTCAGTTTGCAATTTTCCTACCAGAAACTAGGGCCAAAAAGTACCTAGACCCAAAAAGTAAGTCTAAAACCAGACTTCTCGGCACACAGGAATTCTAGTGTGGCACACACGAAGCCATCTTTTCGGAGATGCTTGTATTTTTTTTTTTTCTTACAGATTTTGCTTCCAGAGTCAGGGAATGGACTAGCATGTTAAATCAGCAGACTGTAGCCAATAGCAGATGGTCTGTGTCATGCCACCTGTGTTCCATACCTGTCCTCTTTCCATCTGCCAGATGTGTTCTATTTTTATACACTCAGGTGATGTCTGCAAATCCCATGAGTTCAAACTCACAAAACCATACTCCACAACCAAGAGTTATTGAGCCTAAGACCCAACAAGGAAAACACAAAACTTGTACATTATTGCCAATATTTAATTGTCAGAACCTCATGTAAGGAGCTGGAAAGATGGGTCAGTGGTCCAGAGCACCTATTGCTTTTGTAGAGGATAGGAGAATACATTCCTAGAACCCTTACCTGGTGGCTCACAACCACATGTAACTTCAACTCCATGGGATCTGATGCTCTCTTCTGGTCTCCATGGGCAACTGTACTCCCATACAAGACGCCCATACAGACATAAAGGCATATAATTTTAAAATTAAAAGAAATCTTTTAAAATGACATTTTAATTTGTTGAGCATTATAAGATCCATTCTTTTTTTAGGAAGACAGTGTCAGTGAATTATGGGTGATGTCATCACAGTCATTGACTATTTTTAGAAGACTCATTGCCTTTTAACATACAACTCTTGAGGAACTGCACTGATTTTGTTGATTCTATGATGAGTAAGAATTTTGCTTAATAAAAGACCATCCCATGTATTAAGTTCCAATTTTCACCAACTGTAAAAAACAAATAAAATTAAAAAAAAAAAAGTAAAGAAAAGAAGAGAAGAGAAGAGAAGAGAAGAGAAGAGGAGAGGAGAGGAGAGGAGAGGAGAGGA
>NC_034594.1:101225458-101249200 GCF_900095145.1 Mus pahari
AAAGGAAAGGAAAGGAAAGGAAAGGAAAGGAAAGGAAAGGAAAGGAAAAAGAACTGGGAGTGTCCCTTGGTTGGTGGTAACTTCACCATCCTACAATGTCCCTATACTCATAGTATACAGGTGGCACCAGGGTGACTCTGTGGGTTATTATTTTTTAAGGAAATGAAGTTGAGAGATTTTGGAAGAATAGGAGATGGATTCTAGGAGAGTTAGGGCTAGGAATCAGAAGTGAATATAATCAAGATACATTCTATGCACGTTTGAAATTCTCAACGAATTAATAAAAAATATACTTTAAAAAAGAAATGGATTTGAGTCTCGGATTCCTTACCCATTGGTCTTGTGACCGTGGACATATCACATATCCTCTCTGAAAGTCTCTCTCTCATTTTTTTTCTCAACTGCTTAAGTTCAACTACATCAATCAAACAATGTGTGTGGGAATTGTTGAATAGTAGATTATAACTTAATATGAATTATAAATATCCATAGGCAACCTTAACTATCCCTGAATAAAATTCAGTACATCTTTGGTGATTCAAAAATTTCTGCTGAAAATACAGAAATTGCCTGTCATCCTCCAAAAGAAGACAGCCAAGTAGGGCTGATACAGAACGACTTCACAAAATTAAAATGCTTAAAAATACTTTGCAAATTAGTCTTTTCTTTGTTTATTCTTTGACAGTTTTACACACATATAAAATTAATTGCGGTCATTTTCTTCCCTCTTTTCCTGTCTCAAGCTCTCCCTCTCCCACTGAACCCTTTCTTCTTCCCAACAAGTCTCTCACCTGCTGTGTGTGCATGTATGTGTGCATGTGTGTGTGAAAACATGTGTGCATATGCATGTGGATGTGAACGCATGTGTGTGCATGGGTGTGTGCATGGGTGTGTGAATATGTGCATGTACACACGGAGATGTACATTGCATGTGTGTGTATGTGCGTGTGTGTGTGCGTGTGTAACTTGCTGAATTGCCTTCATGATTCAGTGCAGTTATCTATCAGAGCATGAACAACTTATTAGTGCCTCTACCACTGAAGAAAACATCACCTCCTATGCTAGCAACAAATAACTCCCAATAGCTCCTCAGGAAGGGGTGGGCCTCGTGAGTCCCTCCCCATCCATGGTGAAACACTGAGGGGCCTGACTTTATGCATGCACAGGCATAGAACTGAAAAGAATATGTGCTACCACTCTCAGTTGCTGGAAGTCTAGCCTGGATCAAACGTACTTGACCTTACAGCCACTGTGCCCTCTTGCTTCTGATTTCCTCCATCACAAAGGCTGATACAGATGGGCTGTAGGCAGAGTCTCCCCAAAGCTCGTTCACTCTGGTAAAGGAATGGACCTGGATTCCTCCTCCATTTTATCATTCCAGCTCTCCTACTTGTGAACGTCAACCTTTGGATACCACTAGCATTCTGAAAAACTTGCATCTGTCTACCATGAATTAAGGAGAAAAAGCATCTACATGATGGTTGACTCAAACAGTCAACTTAAGACAACCTAGAATCATCTAGAAAGAGAGTTTCAATATGTGGCAGTCTGCCTTGGGTTGGCCTGTGACCTATGAGTATGTGACCTATGAGTATGTGACCTATGAGTATGTGACCTATGAGTATGTGACCTATGAGTATGCTGTGGTCAGTTGTCTTCATTATGTTAGTTGATAGAGAATTGTTGAGACAAGTGGACATGTTATTATTCTCTAGGCAGGTGGTCCTGAACTGTGTAAGATAGTCCTTCATACATGCTAAGCTCTAGATGCATGTGTGTATGGCAAGGCATATAATAGTAAAAAAACAGAAGCTAGGCAATGTTTTAGATAGGATGTTAGATGACCAGTTCTACCATAATATGAAAAATGAAAAAGTATTTTTCAACTGACGTTGCTTGGGAACCTGCCTCCCGTACTTTTACCTTGCCATGTAGCAGACCCCTCCTTGCCTTATTGACTGCAATCACTAAGACTAGCTTGTATATGAATAGCTATGACACAGACTGCTGGGATGCCAACTTACACTTTATCAAACCCATGCTTTCCTAACTTTTTTTTTTTTTTTTTTTTTTTTTGGTTTTTCAAGACAGGTTTTCTCTGTATAGCCCTGGCTGTCCTGGAACTCACTTTGTAGACCAGGCTGGACTCGAACTCAGAAATTTGCCTGCCTCTGCCTCCCAAGTGCTGGGATTAAAGGCATGCACCATGCCTAACTTCCTAACTTTTAATTCCCCCAATCACAACAGGTTATCATTTCACTAGGAGCATGATTATTTAGTGCTTACTCCTTAGAGTTCCTGGTACAGAGATGTTGAAGACATAGGCATGT
Organism: Mus pahari; assembly: GCF_900095145.1. NCBI lineage: Eukaryota > Metazoa > Chordata > Mammalia > Rodentia > Muridae > Mus > Mus pahari. The sequence goes on from NC_034594.1 coordinate 101,227,789, forward strand.
ATAAGGACTAGGTCAAGACTGGGACATGGCTCTTCTGGTAAAGTGCTTTAATGCAAGGACTACATGAGTTGGATCCCCCCAAACCAATATAAACATATAAAAGCAATACTGTGCTATCATGCTAAAGAGGCTCTGGGTCTCCCTGGCCATCCCATCTTTCTGGATCTATGAGTATCAAATTAAGTGAGAGACTCTGTTTCAAAAAAAATAAGGTGGGAAATGATACAGAAAGACACTGGGCATTGCAACTCTGGCCTCTGTACACAGATGTACAGATAAATACACACAGGCATGCGCACACACACACCAAGACTAGAGAGACTAAGTCCCTGCCTTCATGAAACTTACCTTCTAGAGAATATATAGATGATGAACAAGAAGACAAGGAAATACTTTGAAACTGTGGTAGGTGATGGTAATAGGAAATATCTCCAGTTGGTGATGCCATTTCAAGTTACATATGCCAACACTGAACCTTTTTATATACAATAGCTAGAGTAAGAGGCAGCTATGCAAACAATGTAGAACATCATCCAGGCAGGGTGACCATGAGAAGGGGCTAAAAGAGGATTGTGTTACTGGAGGAAGATTTGTTTCTTGAGAATGAAAATAGCTAGAAAGGGAATGCCTACAAAACATGCTGAGGCATAGCCACCAAGCACAAGCTTTCCTTCGACATACAAAGGGTACACACTGGGTTTTGATCTCTACTTCTTACTAGCTAATAACTCAACAAATTCTTTAATATATTTAGTTCTCCTTGGGCTGATCTCTAAAACACAATTAATAAGGAAACATCCATTAATGAGACAGTTCACCTAAAGAAGTATTTTCCCAGTGATTGGTACATGGTAACTAGTAGTCATAATTATTAGAATAGTGATCATCCCTCTAGTGTTCATGGTAATTGGGAAAGGACTCTAGGTGATGAATTTTATGTTTCTATAGCATAAGGATATGTCCCCAGGGAGAATGAGAATCCTTATAAAATTCCTCAAATAGCCTAGCTTGCTGACCTGCTTGGTTTGCTTAATTCTTTCACATATATTAAGCTGCCAATCATATAATATAATGGTAGAAATGACATCCAAATTACTTAGCAGCAATATTATACAAGCACTGAACAATATGAACCTTTCAGGACAATAAGGACCAACCACAACAGTGAGCAATATGGCACCAGAAGGAAGTCCTGGCCACTCACCTGCCTCAGTGGAAGCACTATCCCCACATCATACATGTGAACATTTGTTAATGGGGACTGAAGGATACCTCAGTTAGTAAAGTTCCCATCATGCAAGCATGAAGATCCTTGTCTGCATCAACAGGAGTTGCTAACACACCTGTGATCCCAGAGCTGAGGAGGCAAAGGAAGGGCCATCTCTGGAGGTCACTGGCCAGCCAGCCTAGTGACACTAATGAGCTACAAGTTCAGTGAGGGAGCCTATCTCAAAACATAAGTGAAGAAGGATGGTGCAAGACACTAGACATTGATCTCAGACCTCCACAAACATAGATATGCATGGATAGATACCGACACACAAGTGCACATAAACCAATACAAATATAACACACACACACACACACACACACACACACACACACACACATGTTAGCTAAATCTGAGAAAATGATCATGGGAAAGTGCAGAGTAAAGTCATCACAACAGGTCAAAGACAGACTACATAGAGAGATAGATGTCGATGGATGAATGGATGGATGGATAGATAGATAGATATCGATGGATAGATGGACGGATGGATGATAGATGGATGGATGGATAGATAGATAGATAGATAGATAGATAGATAGATAGATAGATAGATAGATGATAGCCATGTGTGCTTGTGTACATCTATAATGGAAGCACTCAGGAAATAAGAGAGAGGGAAATAGGTAGGAGGGAAGTAAGATAATAGGTGGGGAAGGAAAGAAAGAAGAGAGAGGAGGAGGGAAGGGAGAGAGGAAAGAAGAGGAGGAAAAAGAAAAAGAGAGGGAAGAAAAGAAGCAAACACATATGTTCAAATCTCTAGGAAGCCTAAAATCTAAGAAGAGATTTACAAATTGACTAGTCAAATGAAATATAAAACACAATAGCGCATTAATGAACACATAGCTTTTACTAGCAGGACTGCCTCTGGGTGTGGCTAACCTTGGATAACTTGCCTGATTGACAGTCCAATGGTGTGGCCAGTGGTTGTCTAGACAGGCAGCCCAGCTGCATCTTTAGAATGTAGAAACAAGAGCACTAAGGGCGTCCTCCCCACCGTCTGCTCCCTCTCTCCCAGGCTTGCTTTTAAAGACTCTGTCCCTCCTTCATGTACTGCATGAAGTAAACTCCTTACACAAAATATCTCTGCACTGCACATGAATTCAGAAGAAAATCAGACAAATAAATAAATCTTATGAGATAAATAAATACATAAATAAATATAAATAAAAATAAATACAGACAGCATGTTATATCCCCAGTGGATTAGAAGAATACTGAGATCTGACTGCAGCCAGAGAGTGATGGGGATGGAGTTTCTGCAGCGTGTCATCTGCTAATGTTAATGAGTTAGTTAAATTAGAAAAATCCCAATTGCCCAAAGCAAAAAGCATTCAACCACACAGGATGGCGGGGGGGGGGGGNANAGACCATGCTATCAAACGCATTCTGTTCAACTGATTTGTGTGGTTGTTGTTGTGTTTTGTTGTTGGTTCGGGCTGGCTGTGGAGAGGTACACTTAAAAAGCCATCCAATTTTTAGAGAGTATTTTCCATCTGGGGCCAGTTGGGGAAAGCACAGGCTAAGCATGGCAAAGCCAGCTGAGAGACAACACAACTCATTAGGGAAACAGTTTAAGAGGAGAAATGCTTTCTGAAAATCCAGCAAAGATCTGACTGCACCATCCCTGCACACTGCAGCAGCCATTATTTTTCATTAAATGTCTTTGAACACAAGTGAAAACCCAGAATGACTCAGGAAACGGACAGCGTCAGATAAATTGGAAGTCGATCCATTTTTTGCAGAGGTTTTTAGCTGGTAGTTAAAATCTTGCCAATTACCCAGAGTGTTTCTTTGCATTCAAAGAGGTTATTTATTCTATTTTATTCTAGAATAACCTCCCTCCATAACCTTGAGGCAAGTAAAAGCATGCTAAAAGCCAAGGAAATCAAGATTATGCTTTAAACCTTCAAAACCCATTAACGTACCCCAAGTAACGTCATTTTAATAAACCATACAATGTAGACTATGATATTAAAGCCATTATATGTAATACACTGTCAAAAAAATAAACTTAGGAGAAAAGATTTGCACATGGTTCTCTTTCTCTATTAGGTGTTTAATTAAATTGCAAGTGTTAAATGCCTGTTGAAAGACGAAGGCCGGTTCAAGTCTCTTTTCAAGAACATAAAATTCTTATCCCTTAAATGCTATGGAGGAAGAGTTAGAAAGAGAAAGATGTCAGATCCCATAGAGCTTCAGTGCTGTGGGCCATCTGACATGGTGCAAAGGCAAAGGCAGGAGGATTTCAGAGTTCAAGGCCAGCCTTGTCTACAGAGTGAGTTCCAGGGCAGCCAAGGCTATACAGAGAAGCCCTATCTCGAAAAACAAACAAACGGAGTAGAAACGGAACTCAACTCCTCTGCAAGAATGGTGCTCTTAAATCCTAGGCTCTCTCTTCAGACCCAGTGATAGGCTTTTTTTAAAAAAAAAAATCATTTTAAGTATCAATGTTATGTATAAGTGTGTATGCTGTACTTTAATTTGATTGGCTATGTGATCAGTTTGTTTCCTGTAGCTTCATCATGATGAACAGGTGAATGACATCTGCTCTGACCCTTGATGTAGCTTCTATAGCTTTATAGCATGACTGCTTAAGGTCTTTTATATTCTAGCGAGGTCAGCATCTACTGCCTGTCTCTGACCTAGAACATCGTGCTGTGTACGACAGTAGATGCCTAGCAAAGATCGCAGGTACAATGCATATGACTGTTGTTCCAGGGAGCAAAAGTAAAAAAGTGCCTCCAGCATCCTGCAACCACCCCACACAGTCACCCACCTCATACCCAAGCCCAATAATTGTCATGCTAGGGTAGACTTGTTTTTCCAAAGCCGTCCAGTAAAATTTGCCAACCTTAAAAATCATATATATATATATATATATATATATATATATATATATATATATGTATGTATATATAAAGTTCCATGGGCTAGAGAAATGATCTAGTAAGTAAAGTACTTCTACATAAACATGAAAACCTGAGTTCAGATCCCCAGGAGCAATGTAAAGGCTGGTACACTGGTATGTGCTTGTAATCCCAGCCCTCTTACAGTGAGATGGGAACAGGAGACAGAGAGAATCCCTAGGAGTTATTCATTCAGCTACCCTAGTATACACAGTGGCGCACAACACTAGACCTTGCATCAAACAAAATAGAAGACAAAGACTGAAACTCTAGGTCATCCTCTGACCTCCATACATGCACCATGTCATGTGTACACACATGCGCACGCACACACACACACACACACACACACACACACACACACACGCGCGCGCACATACACACACATGCACACACACACGCACACACACGCACACGCGCACACACGCACACACACGTACACACACACGCACACACACGTACACACACACACACACGCACGCGCACACACACACACACACACACACACACACACGATTAAAAATATGAAATTTCACAAGCCAAATGAATTCCCCCTCAGAGAGCTGGATAGCCCAGGGCTTACTCATTCCCAATCTTTAATTACATGGCTCTGAAAATTTGGTAAATATTTTTTGCAAAGTTTGAATTAATGGAAAACTCCATGAAGAAAAGATTGAAATATTAAATCCTAACACAGAAAACTAAGAAAAGCAATGGGGTTTGAGAGGAGAATTAAATTCCCCTTCACCTGTCTGTGCAAATGGAAGAAAATCAAACCTTTTTCCCAAAGACAATTTATTCTTCTTTTATGTGAAGCCACAATGTGGAGGCAATTATTCTAAGTTAGAAAAACATGCTCTGAGAGAATTAAGGGCTTGCTTTCCCCCTTAGATTAAAATTAAAATATTACCAGGGTTACTTAATAAGTTTTAGATATTTATGTTTGCTGCCACAACACAGAAACTAAAGAAACTCTCCTTCCAGACAATTTTATGTGTCTCTTTTAACAGGCTAGGGCACAGGGGGCTGTGTCTGTTGTTTGTAGTTAGCTATCCTTGTAGGTTTTGGCATTTTGATCTCGTCTACACAAAAGTTAACTCAGTCCACATGTGGCTATTTTGATGGATCACACTAATTAAGTTATGAGTTATCGCCATGTCTACACCACAATTTTGCTATATAAATGTATTCAGCAGGGTTTACCAACTATCGATTATAGAATTCCAGTGTAAGGTTGGTGGGTATTTTGGGTTTTTCAACTAATTATTTTCATATCGTCTGACAATTTAATTTCTCCAGTCTCTAGTCCCTTCATCTCTCAGATAAAGACAAGTCACGTGAATGATTGCTAAGAAAATTCTTGCTACTAAAATATCTTAATCTATGAGACAATTTATGTAGAATTTAGTGCTTTTAAATTCACTGTTGTCTCTCAATTTACAGCTTTATTGAGGTGTAAGTCAAACACCATATTGACCCATAAATATGGTGTTTTGTGTGAACATCGTCAAAACTCCAATTTTAGCACATTTTCAACACTCCAGAAAAGGAGCCTACAGAAATAAGCAGGTCTTCCCTACCCCTGCTAACCTTCACAGACAGCCATGACTCTACATTCTGTCTCCATGAATTTTTATTTCACACATATCATAAATGGTTTTAGGGTAGACCTTTCACTCTAGCCATAATACATTTTTATAGTCGCCAATGATGTAACACCTATCAATACTCCATTTTTACAGCAGAATAATATTCCATTGTACAGACATAAATAGTCATATCCTATTTCATAGAAGTACATTTTTTTTCATTTCTCTTGTGTACATACCTAGGAAAATTACTGGATCAAGTGGAAAATCTATGGTTACCATTTTCAAGAACTATTTCACATTATTACCAGCTGTGTCTGAGAAATCTAACTTCTCTCCATCTTTTCCAGTATTTATTATTATTATTCACATTTATTTTAACCATAAATATCCTGCTGGATATTGACAGTCTCATTACAGCTTTGACTTAGATTTCCCTGAAGGCTTACAAAACTGAGTCTCTTTTCTATTCAGATTACCTACTTGTGCATCTTCTTTGGGGAACTATATATGTAGATTTTTTTTCCCTATCTTTTTTAGTTCAGTGATTTGTCTTTAAATTTTTTATTTTATTATTTATATACGCATCTTTGTTGTTATGTACAGGAAATTCAGGGATCTGGGGTCCAGAAAAGGGTGTTAAAGCCCCCTGGAGCTGGAGTTAGAGGCAGCTCTAAGCACCTGATGTGGGTGCTAGGAACTGAATTCAGGTCCTCTGCCAGATCTGCAAACACTTCAACGACTGAGCCTCCTCTCCTGACCCCCAACCTGTCCTTTCACTGTCAGAGTATAAAAGGAGGCTTCTGTATACCCTGAGCAGAAGTTCTTGATCTCCTAACTATCTGCAAATATTTCCTCCCATTATGTAGCTTATCTTTGTATACCTTTTAAAAAGTGATTTAAAAGAATGAATGTGTGTGTGTGTGTGTGTGTGTGTGTGTGTGTGTGTGTGTGTGTGNTGTGTGTGTGTGTGTGTGTGTGTGTGTGTGTGTGTGTGTGTGTGACTGTGTTTGTCTGCAGAGGCCGAGAAGATGGCATCAGATGTTCTGAAGCTGGAGCCACAGGTGCTTGTGAAGCAAGCTGGGCGCTGGGAGTTAAACTCTGGACCTCTGCAAAACCAAATGTTCTTACCCATGGAGCAATTGCCCAAGCCCCTTCTCTTTGTTGACAGTGTCCTTGATATACAAAAGGTTTATAATGTTATTAAAGTACACTTTATCAACATTGTCTCTTATTTATCCTCTTGATGTCAGACCTGGCAAAGCTCTTAATCCAAGAAAATGAAATTTTCATCATATGATAAATTATGTTATGGTTGTAGCTCTTACATTTAGCTCTCAGATTCATTTGGGGTTAATTTTTATACAGCATGGTTGTAATTAACCCATTCTTTTACACATGAGTACCCAGAACTAGCTTATCACTCTTTGTGGGAAGATCAATCCTTCCCTCACAGAACTGTCGTGGCTCTTGGATTTAAAAAAGATCCACTAACCACAAACAAGATGGTTTATCTATGAGATCTGAATTCTAGTCCTTTAAAGCATATGTCATCATTACGTCACCTTGATTGCTACAGTGTCATAGTTTATTTTGGAATCAGGATTGTGAGTCTTTTTGGTTTTCCAAATGCTGTTTTCTGTTTTAGCTACTGTACACGCTGTGTGAATTTGAGCATCAGCGTGTCCATTTCTGTGAGAAAGCTGGCTGGAATGGAGAGGACCTGGGCTCAGCCGACACCACTGCAGGAGGTGCAGCCACCATGGAGGCACGAGTTGCCCAGTTCATGGAACCAGATGCCTTTATTCACTGGGACTTCTTTAATTTATTTCTATCATGCTTGATAGAGTTTTCTGTCTTAACCACTTCAGGGTTAAAATCGTGCATTTTATTTGCTTCTAGGTACTTTTTTGGTGCTGCTGTATTCACCAAAAATTAAATCACAATTTAGGTTGTTTTCCCTTAGAGTTCTGTTAAGTTTTGAGAAGAAAAGTTAGTCCATAATTTCTTCCTTTTAAAAAAAAAGTGGTTTCTTATTTGACTATTTGAATTTTCTCTTAAATTATATAATAATTATCATACATGATATGTGTTCCATATCCTGTGTTTGTGTTTGTGTGTGTGTAGTGTGTGCATGTATGTGCATGTACATATGAGATGTACGTATGTGATGTATACACATGTAGGCAGGCTCATACATGCTTGCACAGGAGTTGAAGGATGATGTTTAACATCGTGTTCTACCACATTCCTTTTGTTATTCCCTTAAGGGAGGGTCTCTCCCTGTAACTGGACCTAAGCTAGCAGTCTTAGCAATCCTCCTGTCTCCGTGTTACTATGACACAGAGGTTACATGGGCATGCAGCTACCCCAGCTTTTTAAGTCAGCCCTGGGAATCCAACTCAGGGCCTCATGCACATGAAGCAAGCAGTTCTATATACTTAGCCATCTCCCTAACCCTCCAGTCTTATAAGGAATTTATAAGGATTATATATGGTATATTTGAATTGATATTAACATCGGTGCTTAGCTTACTCAAGTAATGTGGAAGTAAATTGCAACAAGTTACCATCATCTTCACTTGCATATATTGAGCACTTGCTGAATGAACAATCTAATACTGTGGCAGCCTGAATTCAACTCATCAGCCAGCAAACTGCATTTTACACCCAGAACATCATAAAACCCACTTGCTAAGAAATTGAAGCATAAAAAAATGCCCTCATCATCTCAAGGTTTTCACCGTGACTAAATATTTTCATTCATCCCATTAACAGTATTTCCCTTCCTCAGAGTGAGAAAGACATCCCATCCCCTATGATGCTAGATTTCAATTCAACTTTGGAGGACTCCACCAGCTATGTCTCCAAGCCAGCTGTTCCACCAGACTTTCATTGTGCTAAGTATGTTAATCTTGCTGAATACAGACTACGAAGTTACTGGTCTTGGGGTTAAAAAAAAAATACTAATTCTGACTCAGTGATGTTATGGTTTGTGTCTTTTTCTGAGGAAAATAACCAGCGTTCAAATCAGAAGAGTCATGCTATATCATTAGGTTTTCAAAACGTTGAGAATCAGAGGGAGTGAAATACTTAACACCCAGAAAAAAAAAAAAGTTGCTCGTACATGCTGTTTGCATATGGTAGGAAGGACTGGCGGACTGAAACTCTGCGACCTCAACATTAGAACCTCCCATTAGGGCCAGCGACAGGCTCAGCAGTTCGGGGTAATTTCTAGCAAGCTGATGAACATGGATCCCCAGGAGCCAAACAGTGAAAAGAGAGATCAACTCCACACTTATGTCACGGCATGCATGCTCTATTTATACAGAAAATAAATAAATGATATATAGATCGATGACAGATGGAATTCAATTTTAAAAACACTCCCCGTTAAACCCCAGAGGAGTAAAATAAATACCTGCTATTATTCCCTGGAATATGCAAAGAAGAACCACATTTCTATAGATTGGTGTTGTGTTCAGAGCAGATCTGCTGTGTTCTGAGTCTCCAGGGAGGACAAAATGGGAGTCCTGAGTCTCCAGGGAGGACAAAATGGGAGTCTTTTGACAACTCCAGAGCCTTCCATCAGCGGCTAGAGACATGGGCCCCAAAAACTCACCGCAGTAAAGCACAACATGAAATAAGTCCCTTCATCATTTTAAAAGCACAGTCCTGTGGCTGGAGAATAGGCATTGCTCAGAGAAGGCACCAAGGAAAAGTTCAGGAAAAATCCAGAAAAGACCGAAGACTGGACCGCCCTCCGCACGGGCTACACGCATGGAGCATGCGCAGAGGCAGCCAATGCGCCACCAAGCCAACATCCGGGAGAGGCTGGCACTTACAAGTGAGGCCACTCTTCAGCCTTATATCTTCTCAGCTCCAAGATTTTCTAGCTTTCTAACCAGCTCCTAATTTCGGCATTTACTAATAAGCCATTTAAATACACCATCCCTGCCTCTATAACTGTCCTTGTCCCCTGTCTAACCCCTTATTACGGAAGAGAAGAATCTAAAAATGTCTGCAGATCTCTGAACTCCAAAGTTGCCTGGACAGTGGGAAATTCTTTCCCTAGACTTACAGAGAAGTTGTGCCATGTGGCGGAAAGAAAGGTGGTGTCCGAGATAAAACCTGAACCAAGTCATTTGATAGCTCAGTTCCTCTAAGATGTTCCCAGATTTGCCCAACAGGTGGATGCGTCAAGCCACTCTGACAAGCTGGCTCTGGATAGGCCATCTAGCAAACCTGGTTAATGCTTCTACCCCCTCGACATGGGAAAGAGTGTATGAAGAGTAAGGGTGAAAATCTATTCAAGATGAAATGAGGAAAAAAATCTTCTGAGACGGGGTCTCATTATAGTCTATGCTGGCCTTGAACTAAGTATGCAACTGAGGATGACTGAATTCCTGATTCCCCTGCCTAGATCTTCCAAAGATCTTGTAAAACCGGCCTGGGCCACCAGTTTATGAAATCCACGTTGAATCCGGGGTTTTGTGAATGATAGGTAAGCATTCTACCAATGAAGATACATCTCCACCCAAAACAGAAAGTTTAAAGCACATGAAAATTAGTATTAGGAAGACACCACCGTTTAATAAAGAAAATTAACAAGGCAGAAATGTATTCATGAGAAATGATAGTGGATGACTTTTCAAAACTGAAGAGCATCTACTTTTCTTTTAATTTTTCTAATTAACTTTTTTTCAGAATGCTGGCTATTTTAAAATGTCAATTGAACACAATATATAGACTCAAACGGAGAATAGAATTTCCATTGAGAAATTAGCTAGGTCAGGTTGTCTTGTAGGCATGTTCCGTGATTATTAATTAGTTTAGGAAGAGCCAGTACACTGTGAGAGGTGTCATTCTCTAGGCTGGGCCTTGACTGCCCAATGGTATGTTTGTTTCTTTCTGTTCTTGACTAGGTGCATAATGTGACTCAAACTCCCCTTGGTGATGGACTGTAGCCTGGGATTGTGAGCCAAATGAGCACTTTTCTCCCCAAAGCTGCTCTTGATCACAATGCCATGCCACACCAACTGAGGCAGTCAGCACCCAAAGTGCTAGGCGACATGATAGCATTTCCATGCATCTCTGTCACTACCTTCCATCTGCCTTCCTTCCCCTCTCTGCAGTGTCGGCTCTCCAGCCTCTCTCCTCTTCCCTACAGTTTCTCCTTTTCCATTTCTTCATCATAAGAATATGTGCTTTTGAGACTGAAAATGTTATCTAAAATTATGGTCCATATCAAAAAGTGCAGTACCAGATCTATGAAACCCTCAAGTGAAAGAGAAATTCCTAAAAGTTACAAGGGACCTCTCAAAATGACATATGACCAAAAGGCTGTTAGATAACTACCCTGCCAGTACATTTCTAGTTAGCAAAATTAAATACCCAAACAGAAGAGAATATGGCTGCCAAAATACTAAGAGCAAATAACTCTGAGGATTCTAAGTGGTTCTAAAACACCACCCAGGAACTCTTTAGACTTTGTAAGGTGTATCAACCAGGGCTGTGGCTCGGTTGGTTGAGTTCTTGCTTGGCATGCAGAAAAATATTCTGGATGCAGAGGCAAGAGGATTAGAAGTTTAAAGTCATTCTTAGCTACCTGGGGAATTCCAGGCCAATCTTGGCTACAAGAGATACTGTCCCAAACAAGCAAACATGTAAGCAAAAAACTTCTATGCTTTTCAGGGACAAAAAGGCCACGGATAAATCAACTTTCATAAAACATAGTGTGGATGGACAGTGGACTACTAGAGATTGTAGCACACAACGGTAAGGGGGGGGGGGGAAGGTAGGCTGGAACTGCTGAAGGATGTCTCAGAGACAATAGCTTAATTTAGCAATATAAATTAATTCAGAGTTGGCTACAATACAAAAAAGTGAAATTTGATGTGGTGTGTTAGGCATACCAAGGCCCTTCAATTTGTTTATACCCTCAAATGCCCTTGAGAAGAACAGTGCCATTATTATTCTAAGAAACATCACTTTGTCTGCCCTAGGCTTTTTCCCCTCTGAGTGTTCATTCAGCCTTGTAGTTATAAGTAAACGACAGGTGTTGTCTTGTGTCTCCTTCCTACTGAAATGGTTATCCTCAGGACAGGGACCCCCAACTCATTTAAGCTGATTTTTCTCACCCCAGTACTCAGGATTTGGGCAGAGCTGCTCAACTTGTCTGAGATTAAACTCTTTCTTTCATATGTTGCGCGTGCATGTGTGTGTGTGTGTGTGTGTGTGTGTGTGTGTGTGTAAGGAGGTGTGTACAGAGAGTTCTGTATGTTGTTGCTAGGCACCATCCACCCTGTTTGGGGGAGCCAGGATCTGTCACTTAGCTGGTAGTTCTCTGATCAGGCTATATGAACTGGCCAGCAAGCCCCAGGGAGCCTTCTGTTTCCCTCTCTCTGATATGAGGAATATAAGCATGTGTTACCATGACTGATTCTTTCTTTTTCCACATGGGTTCTAAGGATCGAACTCTGGCCTTAATGCTTACGTGAAAAGCACCGTACTATGTGAGCTACCTCCTCAGACCAAGTGAAACTCTTGACAATAGATTTCTGTTCCAAAGGTTTACACTGCTTTAACCCTGCTTAAAAATAGCTGCTTTTTTAATCTCCAGAGCTTTAATTTGTACCTTAAACATTATCAAACCACATTGCACCCAGAGAAAGTGAGAATTGGTTGTTACTTATTTGGAAAAAAATAAATCATTTTCTCATAATCCCAGGAAACTTTTCTTTAGAATATGGCCTTCTTACTGATATTCTATATACAAGTGTAAACACAAGCAAAGGTGATTTGTGAATATATTTCCAAAGCAAACAGTTAAAATAATATACAAACTTATATGGAAATAAGCCAAGTTTCCCATTCCTGCACTCCCAGATGCTTCCTCCAAATTAGGAAAAAAACACTATTAACAATTTACCTTTCTAGAATTCTCCTAATCATTTACACACACACACACACACACACATGTATGTATGTATGTATGTATGTATGTATATTTATATATGTAAGCTTTTGGATCATAATCATTTGCACCCCTTTCTGTATGTTTTTTTTTGACAAGCTCATTTTTTTCCCATTTAATAATATGTCAGGGCTAGGGCTCTGGTTCAGTTGGCAGATTATCTTGCATAGGAAGCCCTGGGGAGATCCATCTCTGACTGAGTAAACCAGGCATGGTAGCACATTTCTGAAATTCCAGTGTAGAATCAAGAGAACCAGAGGTTCAAGGTCATTCCTAGCTATATAGCAAGGTCTGGGTCAGCCTGGGCTATGGGAAACAGTTTCTCAAAATAATAAGAGTAATACTGGACCATAGTCTTCTCTCCATGTTGAGATATAAATACTTTTTCCTTCTTCCATATATACTTTAATGTATGTGTATGTGGGTGTAGACATGCGTTGTGTGTGGGTACCCATGTAGGCCAGAAAAGGGCATCAGATCCCCTGGAGCTGGAGTTAGAGTTGCTTGTGGGCCATCTGATACCAAGTCAGGATTGGAACTTGGGTTCTCTGCAAGAGCAGCAAGCACTCTTGGGAGCTGAGTCTCCCGAGTCTCCAGCCCTCCTCCTTCTTTCTTATAATGACCACCAGGGCTCAACAGGGCAGGTAGAGTGTTATTTGTCCAACTCTTCCCTTCTTGATGGACACAGACAGCAAATAATTTATCAATATTACAAATGCTGGAGTGTGTTTTCATGTGCATTCCTCTGTGTAAACGGATGAAGTGGATCCTGTGATAAATAGCTTAAGGGGCCCTCTCTCCCCAAACACACTCAAATCTCTATCACTCCACATCACTGTCTACTTCCTGTTCCACCCCAAGCTTACTTACTCTATTTCACTTCAGCGAGGGAGAGAAGGCTTTCTGCAACTTCCCAGAAACGCAACAAATCATAATCACATCTCATTTAAAGCAGCCCCTGTTTGGTCTGCCAGGTGTGTGCAGATGCGTGCACAGCCCAGAAGAGAGTATATGACACCTTGGAATGGGGAGTTACGGATGCTGTGAGTCACTTGATGTGGGTTCTGGAACTGAACTTGGGTCCTCTGCAGGAACATCAAGGACTCTTAGCTGCTCAGCCATCTTTCCTGTTCCTGGATCAGAGCTCTTATGCCTGCACTTCCCTCTGTTTCTGGTCAGCATAAATTTGGTAAACTGAAAGCCAGAATACAAAGTATAGGCAAGTATAAACTCTAAAACAGCTTGCTTTGAGGTTTGGGGGTGGTTTGTTGCTGTTGTTGTTGTTGCTGTTGTTTTGTTGCTGTTGTTGTTTTTCAATCGTTCAGGCCATGGTACAAAGTTTGTAGGGTCCATGTCTGCCTATTGGCTCCATCCCACAAAGACATGATCCAAGGGGCATATACTCATGCATATAAATACTTTATTGATTCCCACACTACAGCCAACACCTACAGTGCCAACACTGAAAAAAAGTCTTGTTTTCTTGTCCACGAACAATACCTAAGAAACAGTACCAAAACATTTGTCTGCACAGGTATGTGTCCACCCTCTGATTAGGTGTTGTTCTTCAAGTGTCATCCATTCATTTTATTTTGGTTTGAGACAGGTTCTCTCACTGAGCTAGAACTCTTGCTCAAGTTAGGCTAGTCTGATGAGTGAGCCCCAGGATTTGTCTGTTTCTATCTCACCAACCCTGGGCTTACTAGCATATTCTACCATGCCAGGATTTGTATCTGAGTCCTAAAACTGAATTCAGGTCTTCACAATTCTCGGGTGAGCACAATGTTGACTCACTAAATCTCTAGCTTAAAATCAAAATATTTTGTCTGAGCATTTTGTATCTCTCCAATAACACAGAAGAATGCTCAAGGGTGATTCAGGTTTACATGGTCTAAATACTTATTTTTAAAAAGATATATAAAGACTGGATAATACTCAAAAAAATTAGAGAAAGTGACACAAAAACCTCTCCATCAAGGAAATAGTGTTGATTTCACTAGAAACAAAAGATTGATACCATGTGTTAAAATGCCCTGTAATTATTTAGGTTTGATAAAGTGCTTGCTAGTTCAATAACTTTAATTTGGGAATCTAAAGAAGTATAAAATAACACTTGGAGTTTTTTGAACCAAAATGGCTGAAATCACCTCTGAAATGTTAATAAATGTGACATTATCCATGTATTCACAGACCTCTGTGTGTGTCCAACACATGCAAACTCAGAACACACCTTAGCCAAGCCCATCTGGCCAAGCTCAGCACCACAGAGACGAATACCCTAAAGACCAAGGTCTATACCCTTGCCCAAAGGCAAGACAAGAAATGAAGATACATGGAAAGCACCAATGTCAAGTGAGAGTGGATGAAAGGACAATAGCAGCCAGGGGCGGGGGAGGTAGGAGGAGGAAGGGAGAGGTGGGAGGGAGAGAGAAGAGAGGGAAAGGAAAAGAGAAGGCAGGGGGAGATTGGGGAGAACGTAAAAGAGAAAAAGGAAGAGGGGAAAGAGAAGGGAGAGGGCATGATTTGGAGGACAGGAGGAGCAAGGAAGGAAGGGAGGGGGATGGGAAGAGAGAAAGAGAAAAGAGGAGACAAAGAAGGGGAAGGGAGAGAGGCAAGGAGAGAGAAAGAATGGGAAATAGGAGATGGATGGAAAGAAGGAAGGATAAAGAGTGAAAGGAGAGAGGGTAAGGGAAGAGAGGAGGATAGGGAATGGGAGGGAGAAAGACAAGAGTAGGGAGAGAGACAAAGAAGAAGGGAATGAGAACACTAAGCTGGATGGGGGAGAGAGGGTAGGGAGGGAGAAGGTAATGCTAAAGAGGAAAGGGCAGAAGAGGAGGAAAGAGAAGAGCAAGAGAATGGAACAGAGACCAGAGAAGAGAGAAAGGGGAGGGAGGCGGGGAGAGAGAGAGAGAGAGAGAGAGAGAGAGAGAGAGAGAGAGGAGGAGAGGAGAGGAGAGGAGAGGAGAGGAGAAGAGAGGAGAAGAGAGGAGAAGAGAGGAGAGGAGAGGAGAGGAGAGGAGAGGAGAGGAGAGGAGAGGAGAGGAGAAGAGAGGAGAAGAGAGGAGAAGAGAGGAGAGAAGGGGAGAAGGTCAAGTGTATCATTGTTCAGGAGACTACACATTGTCCAAGCAATACAGGCAGGCCCCATTCACCCAGCATCCTAGAATGACCGATTCCACTCTGCACAACCCTCCCAAACCCTGTCAACATTGCTCCATGCTCTGGGTGTGTGCAGGGCATGATGCGTTCATGAGACTATCATAGGGCATGCAGTTTAGATGAGGACACAGTTGATATTATGTGTGCAGCATACACAATGGGGCTTTGGAAAGGGCAGAGAGGAACTAGTGGTTAAGGGATCCTATCAGCCAATGCCTGGAGTGGACTACGTCTCTGTTTCATTCTAACAGCAACTTAGGGGAAGACGGAGTTTCTTTGTCTTACACTTTCACATCACAGCCTATTAAGTGGAGAGGACCTTCAGGGAGGACCTTACAGGCAGGCCTGCTTGCTAGTCTGCCCAGCATTGCCTCTAACCCAGGAACTCATTAAATGGTGGTGTTTTATAAGGGGGAAAGAAAAGGAAAAGAGCTGTGAACTTAGAACTTATTTTGAGAAGAAATCAAGCCAGGTTTTAATGGAATTAAATGTCCATTTTCATGCCTAAATTCATTTTCCACCTTTTACTAGTTCCTTGTTGGTGTTGAAATATGTGAAGGTAGATTTTCAAAATTCCTCTAGTCTAAAAGTTTTACAACTGAATGGAAGAAAATAGCACTCAACCCCCCCCCCAAAGGTTATATACTGTAAGCAGATATGTTTGAGGTTATAAGTCTGGCTTGAAACCAGTTTTAGGGGGTTCAATTCCATCCTTTCTTATTTAACCTTTATATAGGAAGGCTTTAAAATACAGGCATTAAAAATAAAAAAGCAAAGGATTCATTCACAGCCATCAAGTCCAAAGAAACCATAGAGAAAGGCTGTTTATTCAATTGCAGGCTCAGGCTTAGTTGCTTTTTTAAATATTCTGGAAGCACTATCCCTAGGTAGGATGTAAGTCTCCTGCTTCGTGATTGGTGAACAGCATCCCCTCTTCTAGAGTCTCAGCTTCAGTTCCACTTGATGCAAACTTACAGCCTACCTAGGGATAGTGCTGCCCACTTCTGTATCAATTAACAATCAAGACAACCCCTCACAGACATGCCATAGGCGATTTTGATATAGGAAATGCCTCAATTACGAGTCTCTTCTCAGATGACCCTAGGCTGTGTTACTTGACAAATAAAGCTAAATCAGGACAGATGTGTTCTCAGCCGCAGTGGGATTAAAACATTGAACCCACAGTAAAGACATTTCCAAGGAATGAAACACTCTGGGAGACACAAAGAAGCCCATTTTAATTCTACAATGTGTGTCCTTTTGCCAGCCAGGAACACTTGGCTCAAGACATCTGAACATGTTTACCAAAAAGATTGAGAAGAGGATGGGTACCTAGAAATAAAGGCTAATGGAGAATAGAGAAAATTAAATTGTCCAAAGCAAGAATATGTTATTATTGGTCCAAGCATTAGTCTCTAGTTTTCCAAAATTTGCTCTCATGAACAGGAAAATGAGGGCTTGAAGAAAGTGTGTCCAGACTAAGCTGTAGAAAGTGCCATTGCTCCTAGAGGGAAAAGACTCATGGGATGAAACAGGGATAACCCACTGGTTTTCTGTTATTTCCAACCTCACTACACCCAAGCATTTGTGATTACTTACAGATATACATGCCACAAATAATAAAGGAATTCAAGTCATATGGATAAGTTTCCCATCTGACTCAGAAGGACAAATATCACAGGTTTTCTCTCATTTGTGGGTTTTAGATTTTATACAGATACATAAAACCTTATAGGTACAGAGAATATAAAGTTATAAATTAAACTGCTTGAAGAACAAAGGAGACTAATGGGATGAAGGCTAAGAAAGGGATGATTATGTGGAAATTGGAGAAGATCGTGCTTAAAGTATACTGTATACATGTGCGAGGCAGTGCTTTTCTAATAATAAAGTAAATAACTGAGAATGTATACCTACAGGGAAGATCTGAGTGAAAATTATGGAGCATACATTAAGATTAAATAAAGAAATTAGAGTCTAGAAAGACAGATCAGTGGTTAAGAATACTATTGCTCCTGCAGAGGACCCACATTCAGTTCATAGCAACCCAAGCTGGGTGGCTCACAACTCCAGCATAACCTTCACACATGAACACACACACTTTATTTTTTTTAAAAAAAACTTCTTTAAAAATTATAATAGGCTTCCCAGTTTGCATCAAGTGGAACTGAAGCTGATACTCCAGAAGAGGGGATGCTGTAGACCAATCACAAAGCAGGAGACTTACAGTTGTATAAGAGGTACCCTCCCTGAGTACCAGAGTGGAAGGAAGGGATGCTATAGCACTTTGACTCATTGCTTAACCATTGCCTTTTAATCAAACCACAAGAGATTAAAGAGGCTACATACATAGGAAAGAGGAGTTAGAGATAGAGGCTTGTGAAAATGTAGATCATGGTCATCTTTTGGTGAATTTTAAACTACCACAGAAAGAATGGCTTGTGATAGGACTTATCTATGCCCTCAGTGTTCCATGGACCACCCAGCTAAGCCCAGCTGCACTGGAGCTAGGCTCAGACCTCACAAAATGAAAGAAGGCACTGGACGACCTGAGTTTCTTCTGAGTCTGTATGGCTGTTCACTTGCGATCTTACAGTTGTAGAACCCATGGCTTTTGTTGTCAAGGTTAATTGGAGAATCTCTGAGGCCCCACGTCTCAAGTCTCTGGACTCCAGACTATGTCTTAAGAAAACCATTTTTATTAACCTGAAGTGAGCCAATTAGGAACCTTAATTACATTTGCAAAATATCCCAAACTGAAAGTAGGTTGGTGTAGAGATATAGAAGTCAGTATAACGGTTCCTCAAACACAGTGGCAACAAACACCAAACCCCCAGGTTTGTTACTTACTTAGGATTGCTATGATAAAACAGCAACTTGAGAAGTCTACCATAAAAGGAAGTCAGGGTGGGGGTGGAATTAGCTTTGTAGAGCATGATGGCCTTGAACTCAGAGATCCAACTGCTTCTGCCTCCTAAGTGCCATGATTAAAGGCATGTCCCACACAGCACAAGGCAGGAGTCTGGAGGTAGGAGCCTGGAGGCAGGAACTGGAGCAGAAGCCATGTAAGAACACAGCTTAATGGCTTGCTCCTCATGGCTTGCTCACTCCTACCCACAATGGCCTGGGCTCTTTCCCATCAATCACTAATTAAGAAATGTCCTATATAGTCTTACCTACATTTCTTATCTTATGGTGGCATTTTCACAATTGAGGTTCCTTCCACTCAAATGACTCTAATATGCATGAAATTGATAAAATAAAACAAAAAACTAGCTAGCACGGTTGGTGGTGTGGCTTAGTGGATAAAAGTACTTGCTACCAAGGACTTTCAGCTTGATTACACAGATGGTGTAGAGAGACCTGACTCCTGCACATTGTCTATGCCTTCTTCCTGTGCACTACAGCACACACACCCAATTCATATAATCACTACAAAGCAGAAATACCAGCTATAGCACTGCCAGATATTTACCTAGAAGAATTTAAACTAATTCACCACAAAGGTCCTTGTATGATCTTATATACTGCAGCACTACACAAAATAAATAGTGGAACCAACCTAGGGGACCATCTGTAGATGAATAGATAAGGAAAATGTAAGGTAGATGGATAGATCGATCGATAGATGGATAGATAAATCGATGTCAAATTTACGTATGTATATACATTATCCACACATATATAGACAATAGATTTTTCAGTCAGAATGAATAACAAAGTTATGACATTTGCAGGAAAAAAAAAAACGGAGATTGACCTGGAGATGATCACATCTAATGAAATAAGCCAGGTCCAGAGAGACAAAAGTACAAGTTTCCTCTCAAACATGGTCCCTATATTCTATACAGTCACAAAAAATCATATATGGAACATATGGCATAAAATTAAAAGTGACATTGTCTGGGGTATACAAGGATGTAATGAGAGGGGAGGCATGAGAACATGAGAGGCAAGGGAATGGGGGTGTGGAATATGATCAGCACATATTATTCATTTGTGTGAAAATGTCCTCTCAGAACTTTGTACTATGTGCAGTGAATATATGCTGGTATGATATAACTAGCCTGCTTCATGTCTGCACGCCATGCCGGCTATCCCCAGCCATGTTTGCCCTACACCTGAGAAGATCTAATTACACACTTGGGGTCCAGGTACAACTGGGGACTAGATCTTGGGATTCACCAGATTTCCAGAGGGTACAAAGTAGACTTGAAAGACTGAAAAAGTACAACTAACAAATAGAAGACACAACGCAGACCAACAATGCGCTGCCCACAAAACTTTCAAGAATAAGTACTGGCTTCTGGCAAGGACGTTAAAAGGAGATGTGATCGGAGGTGTCTGAGTGCTCACTGACCACTGACTAGTTCTCACACTCTTTTCCCGTTGTTTTTATATATAGGGATCATAAAATAGCAAAGCATCAAGTCAAGATAAAAACAGGGCTGTGGTGATAGCTCAGTTGGTGAGCGGAAGAAAGAAAGATGGGTGCAAACCTGAGTTCTGTTCCCTAGCACCACCATATTTTTTTTAAAAATCCAGGTATAATGGCACACATTTGTAATCCTTGTACTTGAAGGCAGAAGAAGGCAGATCTAGGGCTCCCAGTCCCACTGGTTTGCTCTGCCTGGTGAGCTTTGGGCCAGTGGGAGGCACTGTCTCAACAATTAAGGTAGGTAGCCCCTAAGGAATGACATCAGAGGTTGACCTCTGCCCCCTCCTCATGAGCGCACACAAATAAGGTAAAAAGATAAAAGATGCAATCAGATGGAATTTGACCCAAAACAACTCTCTTCCAAGTCTGGGATATGTTGCTCCTCTGATAAGATGGGAATTGCCAAAGATAACAGCAGAGGTGTTCTTAGGTGATAACAGGTGCCATGGGCCAGTGACTGAGGTACCAATGACAGGTTAACTAGGAAGAGTGACCCTATGTCACCACAAGGGAAGTAAAAAAAAAAAAAAAAAAAACAGGGACCCATGAACTGGGTGGGACCTGGAGTGATCAGGGCATGAAGAAGTCAGCACTGAGGCTCTGGCACTGAGGAGGTTCTACAAGCCCGTTGCAGGGCATTGACATTAGTTCATTAGAACTCAATAGGCCTAAAGCAGGGCGCGGGGGGCGGGGGGGAGCAGGAATGTTCTTTATGATTCAGGAAGTAAACAACTCCAAGTTTCAGAATCCTGAAACCAGATTCACAAGGCCCCTTCCCTGTAGGATTATATAAGCAGTAAGAGCTGTCCAGGAGAGGAGATTCCAGCACCAGCTGAACTAGCTGCGAGCCATGCAGAGGGCAAGGGCTCCAGCTTTTATGAGTTGTTACTAATGCTGGGGTTGGTTTTAGGTGGTATAGTTGGCTTTGAGTTGTCCACATTCCTGGTCCTCCTCACAACCCTTGTGACCTCCTTTCAGGTGAAGGGTGGGGGGGGGAGAAGGAGGAGTAAGAAGAGGAGGAGAAGGGGAGAAAGAGGAGGAGCAGGAGGAGGGGGAGGAGGAGGAGGAGGAG
>NC_034594.1:101249355-101273915 GCF_900095145.1 Mus pahari
GAGAAGGAGAAGGAGAAGGAGAAGGAGAAGGAGAAGGAGAAGGAGAAGGAGAAGGAGAAGGAGAAGGAGAAGGAGAAGGAGAAGGAGAAGGAGAAAAGTTGTTCTCCTCACTGGAATGCTCACACTCCCAGTGGCCAGCCTCTTAAAACAAACGGCATCCTGCCTACCTGCACTCCCACTAGAAACTATCCCTTGTGGAGAGTTACACTTCAGCGGATGCTGGATGGGAAATATAGGTGTTATCACGGTTTGTAAGAGTTCTCTTCCATGGCTTTCCATCTAGGCTGTTACTTTGGGAGGGTAGGGATTGTCACAGAAAACTTCTTTGTCTCTCTTGGTCAACTGTGAGTCTGAAGTCACCAATACCACAGAAAAGTAGCTTCCTTGCCCCTTACAGTTAGCAGAAGCACAGATCATGGGCATCCACATGGTTTCTGGCAACAAGACAAACCATGGACATGAGCCCACGTGGATGCCATGGGCCAGGCTGTGCTGCTGCCTGAAACCAGGTTGATGGGAGTGGCCTGGACTGCCACCTGGGGTCATGTCAATGTCCTTGTCCTATGCTGCCTCAGACAGCCATGGTAGTGCCATGACTCATGCTGCTGCACTGATGTCCCTGGTTTGTATTGCCACTGGAGACCATGTTGAAGTCTGGACACATGCTGACACATTTGAGACGGGGTCACTCACTGAATCTGGAGTTTACTGATCAGCTAGCCAGCAAGCCACAGGAATCCACCTGTCTCTCCCCAGTACTTGGGTTACAAGCATGGTTTTGTAGAAAGCACATTACAGACTGAACCAACTCCTTAGCTCCATTATTTTGTGTTCATAAAGCTTATAGTTGATAACTTATCTTAAAACAAATACAAAAACAATCTGTTCAGTCACAAGACAGTCACAAGTGACAGTTTTTTCCCTGCTTTACACATATGCTCATATACATGGCATCTTGCATCCTGTGTGCTAAGCAAGGTTGGTTCAATCTTCCTTTACATTTATACAGAGCCATTCCTAGAGCATTCATGGGCAGCTATCAGCCTCCTGCACAGATAAATTACAGAAAGAGAAGCCAGGAACCGGGCTCCCTTCATAGTCTCTCTACAGGAGAGAATCTGGGTGCTTGTATAACTCATGCTTCGGTCTATCTCATGCTGAGTTGTTTTGTTTTGTTTTGTTTTTTTCCTATATATAAAGATTCTTACCAAGCCTATGGAGAAACTATCTGCAGAAAATTGAAGACACATGCCAGTTCTTTATAAAGATTGTGCAAGACAGAGAAGGAAAAAAATCTCAGCATGTCACTCATGCAGAAACTATTTAATCAAAGGGGAGAGACAACTATAACATCTGTTAATCTTCTGTGGAGGTTATAATTAGATGCTTGGAAGAAACACCCATTTGGAGGGATCCTCTAACATCTGTCACCAGAGAATACAGCCCTGTGCAGTGAGGACCTACAGTGCCTTATGGGAAAACCGGGTACTTCTAGAGTACAGATAGACACTGCTAGTGTACCCAGGACACCTATACTTCCCATCCAGCATCAAATACACTGTCTAAGTGGGGAGGAGTTCCACTTCTTGCTGCTCTGTTTCTTGCTGGGAGTTGAGCGATCTGGAATCATTGTGTGATTTTTGGATAGCAGCACTGCAGGGTGGGGTTGCCTTAGGACCTTTCTCATCACCATGCAGATGGGGCAGCTTGATCCTGTGGCCTGACAGATGTCTCCTAGCAGAATTACACAAGCAGGTGTGCTCAACTCTTTCCAGACTACACTCTGCCCTTGGATGCTGGCTATGCCTTTGGGGATTTTTCTTCCTTTGACCTGGAATTGGAGTGTGTATGTGTGTGTGTGTGTGTTTAATGGGATTTGTATTGTAAAGAAACCTTTGGGCATTTGGGATTGTGGAGAGATGGAAAACACAGGGTAGTGCCCTTTCCTTTAGATCCCTGGCCCACCAGGAAACACTGGCTAACCACCTTCTGCTCTAGTAAATAGAGGCAGACACAGGAGTATAGCAGGAAGCTTGGCAGCTAGCTAGCCTGGGAAACGCAGTGGCAAACAACAGGAGAGCTTGTATCAAACAAAGCGAGAACTAAGAACTGGCACCTGACGTTGTATTCTGACCTCCACATTCACACCATGGCACAAACATAATCACATATATACATTCATACATTGTGCACATGTGCACACAGGCAGGGGAGAGGTGGGTGAGATGGAAAGTGTATAGGCAAATGGCAGAGAGATTGTTGAAGATTGTTGAATGGTAGAAAGAGAGGTATGAAGAAGGATCTATGGAAAGAAGAGGGCAACTAGGAAAATTTATACAAGAATGCCTGAAAGGGGAAGCCAATGAAGACTCCATCAGAAGCATCTAAGCACATATAAAACCATTTTACCTGACAACCTGGTTATACTTTAAGCATATATATATATATATATATATATATATATATATATATATATATATATATATGGGGTTATATGCACATATACGTGCAGGTGCAAATGCAGACAAGAAGAAGACATCACAGCCCCTGGAGCTGGAGTCCCTGGTGTCAATGAGCTGCAGGATTTGGCTGCTAGGAAGCATACTAATTTTCTCTGCAAGAGCAGCAAGCTTTCAGCCCCAGGCTGCACTGCACATTAAACACACAGTCTGTAGTCACTGGAAAACACAAGGCTTGATGGTTTTGTTTTGTTTTTGTTTTGTTTTTCCATACAACTATAGGAATTATAAAGTCGGGAGCACTGTGTGGGCAAAAGTCATGTTCTGAACCAAGACCACACCACCAGTATGGTAAGAAGCCCACAGAAGCATTCAATGGTGCAGGGGCATGGGTGGGCAGGGGTTTTGCTTTTGCTTTTGCTTTTGCTGTTTTAATGGCTGTTCTGAGCTATGAACACTTGTTTGTGCCAAAACATTGAATAAACAGAACTCTTGACATTTGACAGGAGGATTAAGGAAGCCCCCTGGGGCTGGGGAGATGGTTCAGTTGGTAAAGAACTTGCTTTGAAAGCATGGGAACTTGAGTTCTATCCCCAGAATCCACATGGAAAGGAACTGTTCGATTTTTATTTTTAATAAAGTTATTTTTTTTATTCACTGCAAAATATTTAAAAATAACAAAACAGAACTGGGCACGGTTGCTCATGCCTTAATTCCTGTACTGCAGAGGTAGAAGCAAGTGGATCCCTGTGAGTTGAAGGCCAGCCTGTCTCTTAGAATTCTAGTCCAGCCAAAACTACACAGTAAGACCTTGTCTCAAGAAGGGAGTATGGTGGGGTATTCTAAGTGTGATGGCTATGTTTGTTTATGAGTATGTGATGTTTATAACCCCAGTGCTGCAGAGCTGAATATGAACATATTCCCGTGGCTTGTTAACAAACCAGCATAACCTCACTGGTGAGTCCCAGGCAAGGGAGAGACCTGCAACAAGGGAGTTGGAACACACACATACATACATATAAATACACACACACACACACACACACACACACACACACACACACACACGACAATATCATCTCTCTGGTACTCAACCTACAAGGGCCTGGAAAGTTCTCAGTGACAAAGAGCCAACCAAGTTAGCAAAGGTCACCTGCATCCGAGACTGAGATTGTTCATCCTATCTGCTTGCCTTACCCATTCCCCCCTTAAAACTATACGATAAGAACATGAAGATGTCTGTAAACCTGATCAAAGTCCCACTGTGTGATTCAAACAAACGAATCTCTCGGTTTCCTGGTTTTTCTCGTCTCCACAATGGGATTGACAACAGTGTTTATTTCAGGGGGTCTGCTATGAGGACCGGATAAGGAGACTATGTACACACAAAGGGGCTAGGCCACCTTGTACACATCTCAGAGATATTTGATAAAATCATTTTTGTGGTGCTGCATTTAAAGAATAAGGAAACCAAGCTCAGTGAGGTGAATTATCTGACTGAAAGGGAGACTTCAGAATCCAGAATGGAATCCATGGATATCAAAGGACAAGTGTCTTTGGGGGTAGAACCTATATATAGCCACATAACTTCCATCATTTTAACGGTGTTAACAGACTCCAAATTTCTGGTCTTTTTTGAGTATTATATGACATCTTGGGAAGGCAGTATTTGAGAATTTACAGGCCTCCAGGAAATCTGTGGCCTAACAAGGAAACATGAAAGTACATGAGTCAGCTAAAGGCATCTCCCTGGGCCTGTTCCTCCTTCCACGGTGGAAGAAGAAGGGAGAAAGACAGAGGATAAAGGGAAAAATGGAGATAGGGAGATGGAGTCTGGGAAGAAAGGAAGGAAAGAAGGAGGGAGGGGGGAGGGGGAGGGAGGGAGGGAGGAGAAATGTTTTTAAAAAGGGCTGCTGAGATAGATCAATGAGTAATGCTAACCTGTACTTGTGGGCTGTGGCATAAGATCAGTCTCTCTCTCTCTCTCTCTCTCTCTCTCTCTCTCTCTCTCTCTCTCTCTCTCTCTCACACACACACACACACACACACACACTTGGAAAAAAAACATTTAAGAAAATAAAAATAAATCCAAGCCTATGTACTTATTCATTGATTCCAAGACTTCTACAGCTCCTGTTTGATAAACATCATGACTACTGGAAATAAAGAGACCTGTGCCCCCTTGTTGAAAGTCACATCAAAGAACAATGCTGTGGCTTTGTGCCCCGAGTCCATAGACAGACATTTTGAACACCAGTGGCTTTGAACATCAAGGTCTAAGACACTGAAGTGAATATTTTTCTTAAATGTTAGAAAAGAAAATCCAGAGCATGTGCTTATGTTCAGACTCGCCGAATATTCGAGAGCTGTCTTCTGAGGATCAACCACTGTTCTAGGTGCTAAGTTTCCTATTAAACTAGACGTACAGAGACACTGACTCCAAGAAAGGTCTTGCCTCCCTGGGGGGCGGGGTGGTGAACTTCCTAATCAATAACCCACCATATGTTTGATTACATTAGTGAGAAGTGCAGTGGCAACGGCCACACTGAGCTGATGAGGGGCGTGGCAGGTAGGATGAGCCTTCCTAAGGAAGGCAGTTGGGCAGGGTTGTTCCAAGAGGAGAGACAGGGAAAAATGAGCCTTGTAAGTAAGGAGAGAGTCAGCTAAGAGGAGCAGGAAACAGGCCAGCAAGGAGGAAGAGAGTGGCTTTAGGGGACACACTGAGTGACTCTGGAAGTCAGGTTTATCTCCCTGGCTGCTACACTCACCAGAAGGGGCGGGAGTGGAGAAGATCACCTGCCTTTGTTCTTATTAAACCTTCTCCAGTGGGTGTCAGAAAGAGGCCTTGCCACAGAGGAGAGCAGGCCTTGCCACAGAGAGGATGACTCAGGACTGCTGCACGCGATTCTGGGGAGTACGGGCCTCACCAGAAACAAGATTCATCCATGTCTAGAATAGGAGAACTGTCATTTTTTTTTCCTTCTCCACCCTCAGCAGTCAATACTAAGATCCAACAAGCAGACTCAGAGCCCCTCACCCCAACTCCAGCAGACACATTCTATAGATTTAGTGATGAGGTTTCCAAAGCTCCAGTTTGATTGATGGGTTTTTAATGATCTATCTGATTCTCTTAACTCCTTACTAAGAAAGCAATGAAGACGGAAACTTAGATGTCTCCTCGCTCCACATACAAAGAAATACAATGTACTTTAAAAATCACTTGGGTAATCTTAAAGCTATTCATCAAACAGTCTCAAAAACAATGGCTTCTTTACCAGGTAGCTGTCATGACTGGCAATTGGTGGGGGTGGTGGGGGGGGGGGCACCTTTTCCTCAGCTTAACAAGGCCCTCTACTGGCGGTCTCTAAGAACTGTCTAATGTAAAATCCTTCCCTTGCTTTCTGTAAGCTATTTTGAATATTCCCTGTTATAAAGCTCCTCACATTCCTGAACTGGAAGCATAATTGACAGGAAAAGGAGGAAGGTGAAAAATAACTGCGTCTTTTGCAGCCTACCCATTTATCTGTTCACAAAAGCACACCGCTCCAAGCCTGCTGTTGGCCTGTCTCTAATGAGGCTATTCCAGACGTCAGAGGGACTCAGAAAGAAGGGTGTTTCCTACAGCCAGAAGGTTCTGAGGGTTCATGGTACCACAGAAACAGGTATATACTGCTGTTTGCCCAATACAATAAATGAGAGCATTTCTGTTTACCCAAATGGGAGTAATTGAATATAATTAGAATTAAGACACATGGGAAGCAGGCATTTCAAATTACTCCTGATTTGGTGCAATTAATAATTAACTTCCCCCTTGGACAATTGAGAGAGAGAGAAAATAACATTCTCTGGTGACTTGAGACTCTATTTTCTGAGAAGAATTGTTTTAAAGAATGTTCATTTCTGACTTATTTGTCAAAAGGATCTATGAGCAGCTACACTTAACCACAGAGGTAAACATTTTTTAGATTTTGGGTTTTTATATTTGCATATAATTATCTTTTTATTTTTTAAATTAAATACTCTAGGTTTTAGAAAGGATCATTCTCTCTCTCTCCCTTCCTCCCTCTCCCTCTGTGTAGTAGAGTCCTGTCTCTCTCTCTCCCTCCACTGTCCTCCTCCCATTGCCCCCATTTCTCCCTGTACCCTCCCCCAAACTCTCAGCTGCTTTCAAGTTCCGTGTGCCCTTTTCTCCCCTCCCCCCAGCTCTTCTTCATTGCAATAATTTCACCCTGCCTTGATCTCTTTTCTGTCTGTTTTAGACTGTACCTACATTTATGCCAATTTTGATATACACATATGTACATATGTACATGACAGGCTAGGATTCACACGTAAGCGAGAGTATGCAGCTTTCTCCCTTCTGGGTTTGTGACCCCTCCCTTAATATTATTATACTTTCCAAGTTCATTCATTTCTCTGAAACTTTCATGATTTCATTTTTCTTTACAGCTGGATAAAATTCCGTTGGGTATATATATGCACCACGCTCTTATTATCCATTCATTTGTTGAGGGACATCTAGACTGGCTCCAATTCCCTGTTACTGTGAGCAGAGCAGCAGTGAGCATGTGTGAGTTATAACTTAGGGAAAAGTGTTAATAGAAAGGAAATGTGATCGTAATAAATGATCTGACTCAGCAGTAAAAAAAAAATAAAAAATAAAAAATAAAAATCCAGGGACCCTTCTCTTTCCACATTCGATAGCTGCAGATGGAAACAACAGGAGTCTGAAAATACTTCAGCAAGGCTGACAAGATGTCTCAGTGGATAAAGGTGCTTGCCATACAGGTCTGGTGACTTGAATTAGATTCCATGAACCCATGTAAAGGAAGAAGGGGAAGTGACTGAGTAAAGTTGCCCTCCGACCTGCATAGGCACCACAGTGTATGTGCTTGCCCGGGACTTCTTGTGGCTAAAGAGCATTTGCTGACCTGGCACACGCATTAGGTGGCTCTTGACAACCTGTAACTCCAGCTTCAGAATAGCCTATGGGAAGGCCTTTTCTGGCCTTGTGGACACCCATACTCATGTCTGTCTGTCTGTCTGTTTGTCTATTTGTTTCTGTGTCTGTTTCTCTGTCTCTCTGCATGTATCCTTCTCTCACATGCACATATGCACACGCACGCACACACACACACACACACACACACATACTATTTAAAGTATTAATGAAAAAGAAAATATTTGGTGAAAAACAAGAGGTTCACCAACCATTTTCAGACCCTTTTTGTGGTCACTATTCCCTAACAAATAAGACATGGAAATTACATGACATTCTCATTGTATCAGATCTGATAAGTAATACAGTGATGATCTGAAGCCTAAAGGATGTGCCAAGGTTACATACAGATTCCATGTCATTGTATATCTCAGAGGACCGCAGATTTGAGGTTCCTGAAGAGGACCTGAAACCCTGAAACCAGTTCCTAATGGACACTAAGGGAGATCTATACTTGTAAACAGGATGAAATAGGCACCAGATATAGTTTTAAGCAAAACTGTAATGCAATCACACCAGTGATCAGGGAGGTGGGGAAAGCTATACAGTTAGCTATCATAATTAGAAATAATTTACCTTATAACTCTGACAAAGAAACATTACCTGGCAGTATCGCCACAAAACTGGACCTGCCAAAATTGTCATGAACTAAGGAGAGTCTCAGAAAGCCTCCCATCCCTGAGCATCTATAGGTAGCTAACGGTCACGGGTGGCGGGGAGAGACCTTTTCTTCAGTGGTGTAACCACTGATAAGTTGGTCATCCTTACTCCTGTAAGCAACCCTAATGAAACTCTTTGTTCACTGCCACCACCTAAAGGAAGGAAGGAAGGAAGGAAGGAAGGAAGGAAGGAAGGAAGGAAGGAAGGAAGGAAGGGGAAAATTAGAAGAGGATATGGTGAGAAGAGAAGGGGTATCAGCAGGAGTGGGAGAGAAAACCATTGTCACATATAATTTATATATACTAATAAAACAAAAATTTTTAATGGAAAGAGAAGCAATTTAAAAGGCAGAAAATGATTTTGTGCGAAAGGACAGGTACAGAGGGGCAGTCAGGGGGAATACACAGTAGGAGAAGCCGAAGCCACGCACAGTCACTCCTTATCAGCACTTGGGCAATGTCACTTACTTCTGAAATTCACAGCAGGAAAGCATGCAGCTACATAATGTTTCAGCATTGTTCTGCTTTCTGAGTTGGCCATTTTGCCTTCATACATACTTCTATGTGTGCATGTTCACAGGTGCATGGGTACATTGTGTGTGTGTGTGTGTGTGTGTGTGTGTGTGTGTGTGTGTGTATGTGAGTGTGTGCAGAGAAATTCACTTGATATCGGAGCTCATCCTCCATTGTTCTTCTGCCATACTCATTGAGGCAGGGTCTCCTATACAAACCCAGAGCTTGCCCATATGGCTAGCCTCCCTAACCAGCCTCCTCCAGGATCCTGTCTCCACTGTCTGGGGCTAGAATTGCAGGGAGGCCGCCATGCTAATCTGGCATTTATGTGGGTTCTCGTGACCCAAACCCTGGTCCTATTGCTTCCATGGCAAGTGCTATATCCACTGAGCCATCTCCCCAGGCCACTAAGTTGAGTTTTAAAGTGTGTAAAAAACAGTAACCACAGACAATGGAATGATTTGGGGTATCGTTTGAACAGGTCTGGATCAGGTCTACGCTTCCAGATTCAATTTACCAAATGAAGCGTGTAGTCTTCGCGAGGCAGTTTGTCAGACAGGCGTTTGACAGTAACACTTGTTCCCACATTTCAGAAATAACAGCTCTTCCTTCATTCAACACCACCATATTCATAGCTGTGTTATTATCCAGGCTTATGCTCCAAAACGGGCTTGGGACTTTACTCCTGAACTCAGTCCTCTGGATTCTCACAGTGCATCCAAAGTCGATTCAAAGGGCTTCACTAATCCAGTAATGTTTATTTCTAAGAGGAGAGATCAGGTTTCTTAGTCTGAAAAATACCAGGATTAATTTATGGAACAATAGGGAAGTACCTTGTATAATTAAGGCTTCCAAACTGACAGGACGCAGTTTGTTAGACAAGTGTGTTTCTAGGCATGGTGAACGTGTGGGTCATGCTCTGTGCACCCAAGAGATGTATTCTTTCATCTGTTAAGGAAGTGCAGTTGGGAGTCTGAAATTCTAAAGGCATTAAACCTTGTAAGATTAGAAAATGGAGAAAGAATGCGCTTGTTGTGTTGCTTGTGTTTAAGCAGTCCAGTGACTTTGCTCAGTGTACAGCTTAAATCTTTCTAGCTGTTAAAATCTCGGGATGTGATTCAGTCGGTAGAACAATTGCTTAGCATGCGTGAGGTACTGGATTTGATCCCTTACCACCATATACACTGGGCATGGCTGTGCATACTTGTAATCCCTGCACTTGGCAGGGGAAAACAGGTAGATCAGCAGTTCTAGGTCATTCCCATGCATACAGTGAGTTTGAAGTTAGAATGGGCACCATAAGACCTTATCTAAACCAACCAACCAAACAAATAACCCAAACAAACCAAAACAACTCAACCAACCAACCAAACAAACAAACAAAGACCAGTTTTCAACATCTCTAACCAACTTTGCACCCTGACAAAATACACCCCAGTCTCTGGAAGATCACCTCCACACAGGTAAGAAGACTCTTGTGCACTGTTTAACTTGTGTGTTCTTTATAAGTTTTACGGTTTTGTTTGTTTGTTTGTTTGTTTTTACCAGATCAGATCATCTGTAGAATTTTCACAACTCCATTCCAAGGCACATACCTTGGAACACACAGAAATGTTTATGGATGGATTAACAGCTCAACCAATAGACAAATAGGCTTCTGTAGCTTCGTATGTATATACAGTGCAAACTGCAATCTGAGAATGAAGCTCAGTGGGTAGAGCGCTCACCGACCATGCATAAAGCCTTGGATTCCATTCCCAGCACATTACAAACTGGGTATAGTGCTGCACAGACACTGCAAACCCAGCACTAGGATTTGAGACAAACTGTCCAAGAGTTTGAGGTCATCCTTGGCTCCATAGCATAGTTTGAAGCCAGCCTAGGATATAAGAGGTCCTGTCTCAAAACAGAAAGATCTGTTTCCATAAAGCACTACTGCTTTGGTGAACCTTGTCTGGGGAACCACCCAAAAGTCTAAATACTACTTATAATTTCAATTTTTAATCTGATCTCTCAGTTGACCAAGCAGAACCTACAAACACCCAGGCCAAGAACATAAGTGAGCTTGACACTCAGAGTCATAAACCTGAGCTAATCCACAGTAGACTCATAGATGAGTGATAGGAAATGGGTCTGTCCTTGTGACCCACAGAGGCTGAAGGGCAAAACCATGAGCACCTGATCCATGGTACACGTGACACCTGGCTGTGGTGACACACAAGAACATGTCACTGGTTCATCTGGCTGGCACTTAGATGTGTTCACCTGATTTATCAGTGTTCTAGGACAGTTGGTCTTGGGCAGAGGTGAATGACCCACACTACACTCCAGGTGAGACTCTTTAAGGCAATCAGCCCTGCACACCCACACTGAGAGGGGAAGGGAGTCACAGGCTTGAATCTTGACTCTTCTTACTATCCATATGTCCTGTGCACAGTACTCAGACTCCCTGAACTTCAATTTTCTTCCCTTGGGTGTTCATGTAAGAATCTTAATGAGGTCACACATGGAAATCACACATGAGACTACACAAGGCTTCGCTAGGGAATCACTCCATCATGCTTGTAGGAAATGGATTAATATGCTGTTACAGTGTTTACCAACCACACATCTATGCTTTTTTTCTTATCCTCTGACATGGACTGGGTGTCGAGCTGGGTTATGCACTAAATCACAGATTTTCAGTTCATGATTCCAACCTCAAACTCACTAGAATCAAGTGGTAAATGTGGAATTTAAAGAAGAGATTTTTAAAAACATTTTATATTGTGCATTAAAAAGTATTTATTGCATTTTAAATTAGTGTGTGTGTGTGTGTGTGTGTGTGTGTGTGTGTGTGTGTGTATGTTAAGCATGTGGATACATTTGCCCGCAGGGCCCAAAGGAGGGTATCAGATCTCATGCAACTGTAGCTAATGGTGATTGTAAGCTCCCTGATAAGATGCTAGGAACCAAACCCGGATCCCCGGGAAAAGCAGCAAGTGCTCTTAAGCACTGAGCTGTCTTAACTTTTAAATGGGGCTACAGTAATTAGGTGTCCTGAGAGAGTCGGGCTCTCACCAGGTGGGATCACTTCATTGGATAACAGCAAGCAATCCCATCTCCAATGGGAGATGGGTGGAAAGACTGCAGACTCTGCCCAGAAGTGGGCGGGATACACAGCTTGATCAAGGAGGAGAACTAGGAATTGTTCCAAGATGGTGTCATGAGAAAATATCCAGACTGAGGAGTTGGGTGGGAATGGAGGAACTTGGGAAACAATATCCATTCGTGTGCTCAATACACAATCTACGAAATGCAGGAACACACATAGCAGGCCTTAAGTTCACGGGGGTCTGCCCTTGTGACACACAAAGGCTGAGGGGTAAAACCAATGAGCACACTTAACCATGGGACACAGGACACCTGACTTATCCATGGGACACGGGACACCTGACTTAACCATGGGACAGGGGACATCTGACTTATCCATGACACGAGACACCTGATGGTGGTGAAGGAGGAAAGAGGGCCTGGTCCTAGGATGGGGAGAACAAAGGTCTGGAGACAAATCAGATGCAAAGGGAAGTGCCACTGGCCAACTTCAGGAGGATGAATGTGAAGAAGTACCAAGGAGCATTTCGATCTGGAACATTCTGCCACCAGATAGCAGCTCCCAATAGCGGAACAGTTTTCTCCATCTGTATAACCTGAGGAATCTCCAACTAACCCTGCAAATGACTCTCACCTGGAAGATTCTGAATTCTTAAATCTGGAAAGGGGCATAGATGTGAAAAAGACAAATAAAGACCATAAATGATACACTTCAGTATGTGATACATACCTCATTTTTTGATAAATGTTGAAGCTCTGTTTATATGAATGTGTATATATATATATATATATATATATAGAGAGAGAGAGAGAGAGAGAGAGAGAGAGAGACAGGTGTGATGCTTATGGGCAGTTATTGCATGTGCACCAAGTTTGAAGCTATTTAATATATAATATATTATATTTAATATATCATTATAATTATTATATAATCAACATCTTTATATATTATATATTAATAAATTATATAATATAATTATTATACAATATAATTTTATCATTGTGTATAATTTTATATAACTGCTATTATGTAATATACAATTTTATATAATATCATATATTATATATTAATATGTTATAATTATTAATATATAAAATATTGTGTGTATGTGTGTATTGCTAATGTGTGCATGTGTGTGTGTATGTATGAATCTATCTGAGTGTAGCATGTGTGTACGTAGTGTGTGCCCACATGCATGTGTGGGTACCTGTACAGGTGATCACTCTGAAGGCCAGAGGAGGATGTTGCATTTTCTGCTTTATCCCTCACCACCTTCTTGAAACAGGGTCTTTCACTGAACCTGGAGCTAGTTTAGCAGCTAGCAAGCCCCACCAGACTCCTAACTCCATCCCCAAAGCCCCCATGCCTGCTCTTTCAGGCGAGGCTGAGAATCTGACTTAGGTTTGCATGCTTGTCCAGCAAGTCTGACCCACTAAGCCATCTTCCCAGGCCTGTGGTTTGTATTTAGCCCTTCCTCATCCTCCTATGAAGAAGCCAAGCTCATATTTCACATTTTCAAGATACTGGAACAGAGAAGTTTACTAAGTTAGCAGGGGTCACAAGGGAGCAGGTATGAGAAGCAGGGCGTGAATGAGGGTGGCCCAGCCCAGGTACAACCCCTCCATCACTCTGCCACACAGCTTCTCAAGAGAAGATTAGAATGAGATAGACTCTCAAAACTATTTAAATAGATAAGGGGATGGAGGGAAAAGAAGGCATGGCAGGGTAGCTGAGGTCTACCATGAGTTGTCCCGAGTTTTTACTCAGACGTCTGACATCCTAGACTTTGAATCACAGTGAAGAGTCTAAATCTATTCAGTTGTACGATAATGTCTGCTAACCCATGTGGAGCTCTGGGTGTTCAGCAATTGGGGAAAATGCTTATTTCTCTTGTTCTTCTCCTTAGAATTTCTTATTGAATAGCTACTCCATGCTAGTATCAAAACACAGGCTTTGCTTTCAATGTGTGTGTGTAATTAAATGTCTTATACATATGCCAATGTACATACACATTTGTATTGGGAAATCAAAGGACACCCTTAAGTGTGTTATTCCTCAGGTGTAGTCCACCTCAGTGTGTGTGTGTGTGTGTGTGTGTGTGTGTGTGTGTGTATTTAAACAACAACAACAAAAGAAACAAACACACTAACCAGAATCCCCCACTGGCCTGGAACTCAGCATATTGACCAGGATGGCTGGCCAGCAAGTCTCAAGGATCTCTGTCTCCCCTTAATGCAGACATTGAATGCCTGACCTTGTTTGTAATGTGGGCTCTGGGGCTCAAACTGGGGTCTCACGCTTCCCAGGCAAGTGCTTGACTCACTGTGCCATCACTCCAGCCCTAAGAGGTGATATTAGACAATGTGACCAGAAGCCTCTAAGACTTGTGGCAAAGGTTGGTAAAAGACACTTTAATAGTTCACACCAATTGTAGTACACTCCCAGAGCGTCTGCAGAAGCCCTCTGATTGTGTCCCAGTCAGGACAAGAGGGTCCAGAAGCAGAAGAAACTAGATCTGAGTGGGAGTTAATGGGATCCTGGGACCTGGGAGGTTCAGGCTGCAGGAAAAGAATGGATGGGTTAAGAGGAGTCAACAAGTGACTCCAAAGGAGGTTCAAGACTTAGAGGTTGGTCAGGAATAGTATGAGACTCAGGAATCAACATAGATATTCCAGCATGCTCTGAAAAACAGTCTGGACTTTTTCAGCTGCTGCGACTGCCCTTCTTGCTTTTGGGCCATCCACTAAAACAATCACAGGGCTTCCCTCAGTTCGTTAGCTAACCGATAAGGAACAGAGACGTTAAGACATGCAACCAGAGCCAAAACCAAAACAGGAATGCTCTCTTTGCCAGGCCACCTTTATCTGTACACTTGCACAGAGCCCCATTCCTCCAAGAAGGCACGGCTACCACCTGTGGATCTTGTTTCTGTTCTAATTGTCAAGGACTTGAAAAGTTACATGCAAGTGTGCATGCCAGACTGAGTGTGGGATTCAGATTCTAGTACGTTCTCCGGCAGGGCTCTGTTGGAGGCCTTTGGACAAGTGATTTCTTATGTCACAGTTTTCTTCTGAGGCTGAATGTAATTTGGTTGGTAGAGTTGCCTAGCATTCAGAAAGCTCTGGTTCAATCTCCTGTACCGCATAAGACTAGCATGATGGTTCATGTCTACAATTTGGGAGTGGAGGGGTGAAGGCAGAGGGATCAGAAATTCAAGGCCAGCCTTGGCTAAATGTGGAGTTCAAGGCTAACCTGAGCTATATGAAACCTCACCTCATTAAGGGGAAAAGATCAGGTATTGAACAATGTTTAGTAGCAGATTCTTTGATGTAAACACAGTTCTACAAAGAATACAGGGTCATAATACATACGACAAGCTGAGCATGGTCTGATGGAGAACTTGGGAGCTGTCAAGAAGGCAGGAGGTGGGTAGGATTCCATAGAAAACAGCCAAAGACTGCTAAGACCTTTCCCTATTGACTGCCTAGGGGAAAGACATGAAGGCTGTCACTTCACAGGCTCCTGGGGTGCTGACAGAGCACCTGAATTCAGGAGAATGAGTCATGGGGCTCTCCTGCAGGAGCTAACAAGCCAACAGCCACTTCTTGCCAGTCAGTCCTGAGCTGTCAGGGGCGGAGGGTGGAGGGCATCAGTCAGCTGCTATTTGCTAGCAGCAAGAGTACAAGAGCTGCAAGTACAGAGCAGGAAACCCCTGCAAGGCAAGTTCACAGGACACCTAAGCAGAACTTCCAGGCGAGATCGGTTACTGAGCTGTGTGCCCCTTGCAGGCTGAGTTCAGAGGGAAACCCTGCCTGAATTGGCAGCACCCTCCTACACATTCTCCCTGCTGAAACCCCGGAGAATGCCTGAAAAATTTAAAGAACTATGAGGAAAGAGAAAGTTGAGGCAAAGATACTGCCATGGACAGTGGAGTCAAAGTTGTACTTTGACAGTGGGACATGAACTGGGCATGCTCACTCACAGAGTCCATCAGAGCACCCACCGTTTCTCTATGGAACACTGGGGGGAAGGGACCAGAATAGACAGAAAGGAGTTCCAGAGTACTTTCCAGTACTGAGGTGGCAGAAAATGAATGAAGTGGGGGGGGGGGAAGGGAAACGAGGAGAAACAGAAGAGGAAGGGGAGAAAAAAGAAGGCAGGAGAAGAAAGAAGAGGAAAGAAAAATACCCGGGAGAGAGACAGAGAGGAGACTGGTACTAAGGGGGAAGTTACAGTTGCATGGGATGAACTGACAACCAGCATGCTCACATTAAAATCTATAACCCACAAAAAGAGTTCTGGAGGAAGCAGGTGTCTCTCTCCAAGCACACATTCACATTCAGTTCTTTAGAGTCTTAGAATTTCCTTCCAACCTTCCAAGTTCAACCAAACTGTTTTGCTGGTGAATGTTTTAAATCAGAAAACAACAAACTACCCACTACCCACCCACTGCAAAAGTGGAGGATTAGTTTAGGAGCAGGGGTACCGTCTTCCGAATTCCCAGTCCTGTTAGCAGCTCGCTTCCTTCCCCACCAAACCCCAAGTTGAGAGGGCTATAATTACTCTGAACAAATGCATACTTGTGGCTTCAAGAGAGCCTGCAGTAATACCCAAACAGCATCGCCTTTTAAACGGAAAGCCAGCGAGAAACGTCAGAGGGAAAGGGTTACAAGATCTTTGCTTTGTTTGTTTTGTTTTGTTTTGCTTGTTTGTTTTTTGTTAAATCCCAAGAGTCTTACTTGGAGTGAGCTCTTCCCTTTGGTGAATGGAAATCACAAGGTCCCGGAGCCAGGAACTGCAAAGCTCCCACAGTTTCTCTCCAGCGCTGTCCTCTCGCCCGTTCCTGGTTACTTGCGAAGCATTCAAAAAACACACTTAGAAGAAGGAGTCTGGGTTTTCTTGAAGATCTGTCACACGGAGCCAGCGGTCCAGCTTGGGATCCAGGGCGAGTTTGCAGAAACCTGGAAGCCCCGGGCTGCGGCTCTGTGGTTGCTGCGAGCTTGTAAATACAGGCGCTGTGGACAAAGTCCCAGATGACATCACTGGGAGCTGCTTACTGTTGAGTCTTTATTAACTGACTGTCAAAAAGAAAGGAGGGGGTGGGGAGGCAAAAGGATCTCTTCTGCAATGAATCCGTCGTCTGGGAACGGATTCCAGTGATGCATGCATGGAGTGACCCCCATGGAGTCAAGTTGGCCCAGCGTGGCTTTTCTCTGCTCTGAAAAAGTGAGCGGATCCTCTCTCCAGAGGATGACGCTGAATAGGCTGCAGAAGCAGGCGTTTGGGGACAGTTTGAAGCGCTAGGCAAGGCGGCCACCACCTGCTCCACCTCCTCTGTGGCGCTGGAAGATTCACAAGTACACGGGGATTAGCCACATCTTGAGTTTCTTTGCACCTCTTACCTTGAGCTCCCTACCTGGCTAACGTTTCCTTCAGGCCGAGTGTCTTGATTTGCAACTTTCCATGATAAACTCTGAGACTAAAGTTTCCCAGCTTAGAATAAAAGGAAGGGTTCCCAGAAATCTGAAGGCAAAATTCTGTATGTGTTTGCAAAAAAAAAAAAAAAAAAAAAGCAATTTGTTTTTGTTTCCTAGGCAGAATGCTGGAAGGGTTTCTGTGATTCTCGATATTGTAATGGAAAGTGAATGCGTATTTTCACTACCATGAATAAAATACGGTTTCAAGCTAAATATAATACAATTAAAGCCCAACGTTTAAATGAAATTTAAAAGTAAAATAAAGAAAATAAAATTTAAAGGCCAAATAAAATAAAAAGTAGAGTGAGTCAGCAAGGAAGAAAGGCACTTGCCCCTCAAGTCTGGGGACCTTTGACTACAAAATTGTCCTCTGAGGGTGGTGAAGTGTTCACTCCTGCACGTTGAGTGCATGCACACACACGCCTGCATGCAAGCACACACACACACACACACACACACACACACACACACACACACAACTTTATACAGTAAGATAGAAATAAAATGAAGTTGAACGGTGGTCACTCGTCACTACAAACCTGTTAATTCCACTCCCTTTCAACCATCAGAAAAAAGTGAGGCTCCCCTGCCCTGTGTTTCCCTCTCCCATCTACCTCTTCCATCAGCTGGTTCTTGGGACTTTTGTAGTTGCTTTGTACCACCCCCAGCCTCCACCTAGAGATGGAGTCCCTTCCATGAAGCCTGAGTCCCCAGCCTCCCTCCCTCCCTTGGCCTGTTGCAATGAGGCTTGCTATTTATATGTATTGGATGCTTTTAATACACTGACTTGTATTTTTAGGGTTTTTTTTTTTCCATCTGCGTGCGTGTCTCCCCAGCCCACTTTGAAAGTCATTAAGAGCAGCAGTTGTCTGGTAAGTGCTGTTTATTTGTTTATGTCCGGGTCACAGCTATAGGGAATCCTGGACAGAATGCAGCAGGGAGGTCCCTAAGGGTGGAGACAGGAAGGAGGGCAGCAGATCCCAGGGGGTGGGGGTCTATGTTTAGACTGAGCAGTCTCCCTGCCTTGGAAAACAATGATTCACATCTAGCTCTCTGCTTCCAACCATGCTCGTCCTACTTCTGAAAATTGTTTTCTCTAAGAATAGCAACTGGCTATTGATTTGATAGGATCTTGAGACCCTCAAATATGCCACTTTCATATAACAACCAACCATAACGTGTCTCATCTGTCTCTAGTGGATCTTTAATACTATGTTAGCAGGTAAAATTACCTACAAAGAGCTGGGATATAGTTCAGTAGGTAGAGGGCTTGCCTCATATGCATGTGGTGCTGGCTTTGATCCCCAGCACTGCAACCTAGCCTACTGGTGAACGTCCATGATTCTAGCACTTTGGAAGTAGAGGCAAGGGAAGCAGAAGTTCAAGTTCATGTCTTTGGCTACACAGTGAATTGAGGTCTGTCTGGACTACATTACGCCTCATTACCAAGTTAATTAATTAATTAAATTTTAAAACAGTTTAAAAAGAGCATAAAGTCATGAAACCACCAATGCTACCTTTCCATAGTGAACCTTTAAATATGCTCACAAAGTAAAGTGCGGTGTGAACGCAAGCGTATTCTCTGTGTTGTCATTTGCAGCCTGATGGGGTAGAAACAGGTTGTGTGATCAAGAATAGGAGAAGAAACAAACTAAGGAAACTGTGCTCCAGGGGCAGAGGCCACTGATGCTGGGGAACGAGCATGGAAGACAGCAGCAGAGAATTTGGTACCGGACTCAAGGAACAATGCCCATTGTTAGAAATGGATAATCACTCGTGGGAAGTGAAGGAAGAAAATTTTCACTTCTATTTGTATAATGTGACTTCCTCCACCCTATGATCACTTCCATTTTTGTATCGTTATGAAGGATGTTTTCTATGTCATTATAACCTCTTCTTATTTTAGTTTTTGAGATGGTGATATGATAAAATCTCGAGGGCTGGAGAAACAGATCAGCAGGTAACAATGTTTGCCACCAAGCTCCTGACAACCTAAGCTCCATCTCCAGGACTCACATAGTTAAAAGCAAGAGAACTGACTCTGGCAAGTTGTCCTCTGGTCTCCACACATGAGCCCTAGTATAAGTGTGTGTATGTACATACATGTGCACATGCATGCATACACACACACAGTTCAACCACCAACCAACCAATCAATCAATCAATCAGAGTAAAAAGACTTTTAATTATGGTATAATTTCTAGACTGCATCTTAAGATAACTTTGCTGTTTCTTTACCAAGTGTCTGACATACAGCTGATCTGTAAAGACCTGACAGGCAGACTGGGGAAGAGGTTTTTTGGGTCAAAACTCTTGATGTGGAACTGTGACGACCTGAGTTATACCTACATAAAGTTAGATGTGCTAGTGCACACATCTGTAATCCCAGTACAAATATAGCAAGAAAGGAGGCAATCCTCAAAATCTAGTTAGCTTGGTTAACTCTATCAGTTAGCTTGGTGAATAATGAGAGACCCTGCCCCAAACAATGAAGACTGAGTTCTAAGTCTTCTATTCTGATTTAAAGACCAACTCCTTCCCCTTACACTTAAGGATGACTTTGTCAGCCCCTTGGACTCTATCCACCTTACAAAGTGATTGGAGTTAAGTGTTTGGAACATGGAAGGCTGACCTTTCCCCTGTGCAATGTCTTGGACATACGGCTCTTTAAGTGAGACAAGCATGAGCCGGTTTGGTTTGGATGACTGATTGCCACTGAGCTGGACAGGCAGATATTGAAAAACTTGTAGTTACACAGGTCTGACCTGCTCCTTGCCATGGCTCCCCTAACACAATGGTGCCTCCAGAGAGAGTGTGAGAAAAGTCTACCCCGCAGTGAGTGTTAAGACAACCAGGATGGAAAGATGGCTCAGTGTGTCATCATTAAGGAGGGGCTTCACACTTTCTCAGTGGCCTGGATTAGGTGACGTGGAACCCAGGTCTATCTATTCCCTAAGCTGCTAGAGGTTCTAGAAGATAATCAATATAGTTTAAGCTTGTTTAGATACTCTGCTTTACAATATGAGGGAGGGGAAAGCCCAAGAAAAAATTGTAGCTGGAAATTTAACCAAAGTGAAACAGGGTTCTAGGTGCTATTTCCAGTCCTCTAGGAAAAGCATATTGAGAGATGATCTTACTCCACAGCGAGGGGCTATCTCAGGTCTACAGCACTTTCAAAACCACAAAGAAAGCAAGGATGCATGAAGGAAGGAAGGAAGGAAGGAAGGAAGGAAGGAAGGAAGGAAGGAAGAGAATATTTCCTGAATGTTTTTTTTTTCTTGTGAGAGAATTGTGTGTGAAGGAAAAGAATATTTCCTGAATGTTCTTTTTTTTTCTTGTGAGAGGAATGTGCGTGTATGTGTGGTGTACGTACATGTGTATATGTGTGTGTGGTGTGTGTCTACACATGTGCACAGATGTTTGTGCTTATGTAACTTATTTGTTTTTAAGAAAGAGTCTCAGTGTATAGCCCTGGCTGGCCTGGAGCTCACTATGTAGACCAGGTTGGACTCAAACTCCTAAAGATCAGGAAATCTTTGCCTCCCGAGCGCTGAGGTTAAAGGTATGTGCCACCTTTTGTGCCTGGCAATGCTTACATGCTGTATGTCTGTGTATGCAGAAGCCAGGGACGCAGCACAGACAAGGTTCTCTTTCCTCCTTTATGGCTCCTCGCCTTATTCCTCTGAGACAGGGTCTCTCCATGAATCTGCAGATCATCTTTTTTTTTTTATTTTTTTATTATTTTGGCTACGTTGATTGGCCAACAAACCCCAGCAAGCCTCCAGTGACACGCCACTCCCACACCAGAGCTGGAATCCCAGTCTGTACAGCCGCACGCCGCCACACTGGTTCCTGTTTTGTTTTGTTTGCTTGTTCGTTTACTCTGGTTCTGGGGATCTGGACTCAGCTGCATAGCAAGCACTCTTGCCCACTGAGACATCCCCTCAGCCCCTATGATCTTAGTCTTTTATGGCCTACTTATGACATGACTTTAGGCTGTGTCCTGTTTAAATGAACACTTGGAGCCATCTGACTATGACATGAATCAGACTTTCCCAAGCCAGAGTTAAATAGTAATATATAGACTGACTTAACAACTTGGTGTAAAAACAACTAAGGAGACTGTCAGGGTGCACGGGAGACAGCCTGTCCTCTCCACCTGTCTCAGTCAGGTAGGTTACCATTGATACTGAAGAAATCACCTGCACCTGTTGAGGGGCTTAGATCAACAAGCCCCTGCGCCTGCATCCCAAGCCCTCCTCAGGAGATGTCTTCTCTCCTCTCAGGCGACTCGCCTGTCAAGGGCCACTAGGCCTAAGAGGACAGGAAGATTCAACTGTTTGTTTCCTTTGTGATGTCTTACACTGGAATCTTTACACGGAAATGTTTTGTCTTCAACTGAAAATTTCCTAAAAAATCAAAGATGGTGCTCAAATGGGCATGGTGCAAAAAACAAACAAACAAACAAACAAAAAAAAAAAACCTGAAAATTCTACACGCTGCTCCCTGGTGGCGATGTCATAGTTCAAGAGACCTACAAAGATCATGTCTGCACAGTGAGTGTCTACCTCCAGATCATCCTCTACACCTTTATCCTCCACCAGAGTCATTGCTCAAGCATTCCTGTGTGCATTTACTCAAGAATGGCCTTTAGTTACCCTAAAATTACCCACTCTGTCATATGCCACCTACACCACAGCAGGGGAACCTGAATCCCAGTGCCATATGCCATATGCTATTTCAATACTCTCATCAGGGTCACACTAGTAGCCAGTTAAAGTCTCAGCAGTGTAAAGTGTCCTGAGACACCCACTTCCCTCAGTGGTTTAAGGGGCCCAGATCCTATAACATTCCCAAGAGCCCAGATCCCTCCATGTCCCAAGGAGACTAGATTTCTAGTGTCTTAAGGAACCCAGATAGATACCCAATGACTTTAGGACACTGAATCCCTCTTATGCCTTCAGTGACCTATGGAATCTAGATCCCACAATATTCCCAGAAGCCTGGATCCCTCTGTATCCCAACTTACCTAGATCTTTCCATGACCAGTAGCGCTTATATTTCTCCATATCTTCAGGGACCTAGATTCCCCTATGTCCCAAGGAGCCCTCTGTGTGCTGGCATAGTCTAGATCCTTTGTGTCTCAAGAACCCTAGGTTCCTCTGATTGTAAATATTGAAACAGAAGTATTATGCCAATGTGGATAGTAAAGCACTGGAAGTAGAAGCCTGTGTCCAACACTAAATATTAAAATCCTAGTCATGTATGCATACATGTGGCAGTAGACATTCAACCAAACTTTCAAAAGGAGTGTGACTTCTGTTCCTATAAGGAAATCAGCCTTGTCCCTTACTTCCTCCAAAAAGAGGTATGCTGTGACCTCAGAGACAAGTACAAACAGCAGGTCAGTCAGACTCATAGGACACTCACAGAATATCCAATGGAGTAAGTTCTCTGTGTCTTTTGGGAGGGGCAGAATCCAACTGGGGGTGGGGAGGGTGAGAAACATTGCAGAGTATGTATTTAAATGTTCCCCACTGAGTTCATTTAGTAACTAGTATCCCCCTGCTTCAGTATATACATTTTCCCTCAAGAATCCAACAATTCTACTGAAGTCTTAAGAGACAGCCTATGATGGGCCAGTCTAGCTTGGAAGTTGATAAAATCAGAAAGAGGAAGCAAATGAGACTCTAAGTTTTGGCCTAGGAACACCAAGGACATTGGTGTGCATATCACGCTCCAGTGGTTCCCTGGCCACATCTGGAGAAGCACTGGTTACAAACAGGGAAGCAAAGCCCTGACTTGCTGGTCTCTAATCAGGTGTGGATAACACAGAACCATCTAGAAGCAGGCAGGTTCCCTAGGAAAGAATACTGCAATCCAATCCATGAATCTCCTGGTACCCATTTCCCACCACAGATCATCTCTGTACACAAAGTGGGTACATGAAATACAACTCAGAAAAGCTGAGACAGGTGCTAAGCAACAGCCTCAAGGGTAATTGGATAAAGATGTTCACGGGCTTCAATGACTGCAGATGTGAGGTGGCCCGCATTCATAAATCAAACAAAAATAAGAGCAAACCCTAAAGTAAAGGTCAGGAGGCCAACTCCTGTGACTTCAGGTTACTCACGTAATGATGTCTCAAAGATCATGATAACAGGCGCTTTCTCTTTCACTGTTAGACAAGTAGAGGCTGTTTGCCACCCTCCACCTTTGAGAATCTGCCTGGGATCTGACGTTTCTTCCAAGGAAAAGAGTTGTCTCCTCAGTTGGTAGTCTTCTCTTCTGGTATGGGGTGCTGGGTATAGCCCCAGCAGGCACAGAA
This sequence comes from Mus pahari, assembly GCF_900095145.1. Lineage (NCBI taxonomy): Eukaryota > Metazoa > Chordata > Mammalia > Rodentia > Muridae > Mus > Mus pahari. The sequence goes on from NC_034594.1 coordinate 101,272,885, forward strand.
AGGGTTAATGCTTGCTCAAACCCTGGACAGTTTTTGATGAAAGGGCCAATGTAAGTATAAAGTATCACTGGGAACTTGAAGGATTTTATTTCAGGCCTCTCATTGTGTTGTTGACAGTGCATACTGTGAGTTTGACGTTTTTAACTACTTTGCTCGCCCCAAATAAAAAGGGCTGGGAAAGAGGAGGTGGGGAAAGGGAAGGGGCTGGTGGGCAGCAGGGGTGGGGAAGGGGCATCCTTATCCCTTAACTAGGATTTTCCATAGATCCCATGCGTGGCAGTAGTCAGCCATCCAGCCAGAGCCTAGGTTATAAATTCATTAACCTAAGGTTAATCTATCTGGAACCAGAACTAAGGGAAGCCACTAGGGATCTACTGGGGTAGAAAACGAGAAAGCAGCCAATATGTAGCCAGTGACTGTCTAAAGAAAAAGACCACTAGATACAGACAGGTCATTACAAATCAACTGAATCACACTAAGGAAAGGAAGAGGATGGGGCAGCTGCTGACCTTTCCCGGGGAGAAACCCAGCCTATTGTGCGATCAGAGCCTTCACGAAAGCCTAGCCTGAATGACATTGACAGTCTGTCCTCCATAGTTCCTGGAGCTCACTGAGGTTCAGGGGCTTAATCACCCCTGCCCCCATTTGCTCACGATAGCTGCCATAGCCACCAGAAACAGAAGAGAAGTCTTCAAAGATGCCCTGGAAGGAGGCAGGGCCACTCTGACTTGCCCTGGGGAACCATGGGCCACATCCCTGCCCACATTTACCCATATAGCCATCAGAGTCCTGGGCCCCCCCAGCCAGCCTGTGGCTTTGCCCTTTCATGCCCACAAAGCTTCTCTAGTTAGAGGATAATAGTGCTTTGGGGAGAGGAGAGGCAGGCAGGTCAGGGGCTGCTGGAGACTGTGCTGGAGGAAGGCCTGGCTCTTTTTCTTTCTTCTCCTTTTTGCTTTTTAGAAGAGTGCATGCACACTCCATTCTCTCTCTCTCTCTCTCTCTCTCTCTCTCTCTCTCTCTCTCTCTCTCTC
>NC_034594.1:101274920-101284574 GCF_900095145.1 Mus pahari
CAGACACAGACACAGACACAGACACAGACACAGACACAGACACAGACACAGACACAGACACAGACACAGACACAGACACAGACACAGACAGAAAGCTCTTCACAGACTTTCTCCAACCACAGAGTCCTGGAATATTGAGAGAAATGGATGCAATGGGTGGGAGGGAATTAGGGATTATAAAGTTCCCCTGTCAAGCCTGAGGCAGATGTGCCCAGGACAAAGGACAAGATGAGGCTGAGCTTCCCGTGTTGGTTCTCCATATCCAGGGTAACTCAGCTTTCTTGTTCCTTCCTCTCCCTTCTGTGCTGAGCCCTTCTTTGGGCCTTTTGTCTAATGCAGGTTATCTTGCCTGCTTGTTCTCTGAGATGGAATAGGCAGCGCTTAGTGATGGTGACAGATACACTGGAGTTCAAGGGCCACAATATACCAGTGTTGTGAGTGCCATGTGGCTCTGAGGGCCACGATGATGTCTGCAGCTTTGACATCACTGTGTTTAAAGTTAGCATTCAGTTTGCACATCATTTGTTCACTGTGGCTGTCACCCAACTATATGGGGCAGTTTATAGTTCGTACAACAAATACATCAGTGAGTACACACACACACATACATACACACACACACGCACTTGCAAATTTTTTTTTTAAACTTCAAATTTGGTCCAAATAAAATCAAAAGGCAGGGGTATCGCTCTAAAGCAAGAACCCTGTATGTTAGAATCAGATAGTTAAGGCAAGCTGAAAATTAGACGCAGAAAAATGTACACGCACAGCCATTATCCTGGATGACAAATCTTAGTGATCAGTGGGACCCAGGCCACCTGTAAAACTTAACTGTCAGCTGAACCTGAATTATGATTGACAGGAAGTCAGAAAATCCAAAGGTCACAGAACTAGTGACTCATCCAGCTGTGCCTATAACATGAGCTATATTGAAAGTAGAGAGAACAGAATTGGCTTCTTAGAGATGAGATAAGTTTCCATGAAACACTTTGGGCTCTAGACTTAGACTAGCTAAACCAGAATTCCCGGAAACAGGTAACTTCTCCACCCACCCCTAGCACTAAGCTCCAACACCAACACCAAAGGAAATCTAGTCCCTAGGGAAGGGGAGGGAAGGAGGAAGAGGTGGAAAGGATAGGGAAGGAAGAGATGAAGTAATGTGATATCTGGATAGACAGAGGACCTTCAAGGGTCTCTGTAATAGAAAGGGGATCTGACTGAAGACATTGGCTAAGGACCTGGCCTGACCTCCTTGTCACTGTATTTTGTTACCCTCTGGCATTTGGTTATAGTTTGCTGCCTTCTCAATTTTACCATTCCTTCCCTTTTCATACCAGATTTTCCCAAATAATTCTCCCTTTAAACTCATTTCTCCTATGTCCAGTCTCCATTCTGAGCTACCAAGTCTATGGAAAGCCTTCGGGAACCATCCATGGGTCTCTGTTCCCTATCTGCATGTGTATATGTGTGTCCATGTCTGCATGTGCATGTCTGTGTCAGTGTGTGCATGTGTCTGTATGTGTTTTGTGTGTGTGTGTGTGTGAATGTACATGTATGTGTATGTTTGTATGTATATGTGAACATGAGCGCAGGGCCCATAGAAGCCAATAGAGAGACTCAGATCCCCTAGAGCTGTGCTTACAGGCAGTTGTAAGCTGTTCAGTGTGGCACTTGGAACCGACCTTGGTCCTCTCTCTGCAAGAATAATAAGCATGTCTGAAAGTCGAGTCATCTCTCTAGTCCATCCTTGTCACTTCTGATGAGACGAAAAAATATCCCTCATTTTCCAGTCCCCTTACTAGTTAATGGTTTCAGCGGTGACCTCAAGAACTGACTTGAAAGGGGTTTCATGGCACCCACCCTGGGATGCCCCAGGGCTCACACTGCACACCGCACATTCTAGGAAAACCTTATCTGAGGAAGCAACACAGGTCGTTCATCGTGGCCCTCCACAGTTTCTGTTAGCAACTTTCCTCATCCTTAAAGAAAAAGCAGAAAGAAGGGGGAACGGAAGAGTGAAGAGCATTGAAATGGAAATTCTGTTCCCATGCAGGTCCCCTAAGACCTCAACTCTAACCAGCAGACTCAGGTCACAGTACTTACCTGCAACACAATACTGCCTACCGGCCAGCTCTCCAGCTCATATCTGGCTACCTGTCTTAAATCCCCCACGACCACCTGTCCAGAGTAGCACTGCCCACAGTGGGATGGGCCCTCCCACATCAAGCACCAGTCAAGAAAATAATGCACAAACTAGTGTCTCATTCAAGATAGAAGATAGATATAATGATGATCCCTTACCTCTATGTAAATGCTGTGGTACCCATATGTTTCTGCGCGCACACACACACACACACACACACACACACACACACACACACACGGGACATTGTGGAGAAATGTTTAAAAGAAAAAGCCAAAATTTCAAGTTGACTCAGGTCCCTTTGGAGAGCCATAAGCATGCCACAGTGCTCCATGGGTCTCCAGAGGCTCTGCTACACTCACAGCCGAGCTGTCATCTCTACATCCACTGCAGGATTCTTCCTGTCCCTTCTACAGGTGTCCACTCTTAGCCCAGATCCTACAATATCCTTATCCAAGTAAAACAGCAGGCCCTCTTAGTGTGCGCCATTAGAGAACCCAGCTTGCATTGCAATCTCAAATTGAGAGAACTTTATTAAAAAAAGAAAGTATGGGGTCTCCAGGGGACCTACTCCTGCCTGCTTTTTTAGATAACTAGGGCACTGACTCAGAGTGTAAAATTAAAATCTAGAGAGCCATAGACTGTGTAGTACAGAGACCCAGTAGATTATCTGAAAGGAAGGCATACTGTGTGTGAAACAGAGTAACAGCTTCAGTGATTGGATACAATAAAGCCAGGGAGGCAGTTCAGGAGATAGAGTGCTTGTTTACTGTGCTGGGTAGTTGTTGTTGTTGTTGTTGTTGTTGTTGTTGCTGCTGCTGCTGTTTTGTCAACTTGAAACAAACTAGACTTTTCTGGGAAGAGGAACTGAGGAGTTACCTCCATAAGAGTAACCTGTGAGTATGTCTATGGGTCATTTTCTTGGTTAATAATTAATATGGGAGGGCCCAGCCCATTGTGGGCAGTGCTACCCCTAGGCAGATGGTCCTGGGTTGCAGGGGGAAGTGAGCCGAGCAAGCCCTGGAGAGCAAGCCGGGAAGCAGTATTCCTCCGTGGCTTCTTCCATTCCTGCCTCCAGGTCCCTGCCTTGAGCTCCTTGCACTGGTTTCTCTCAATGATGGACAGTCACCTATGAGATGCAATAGACCCTTTCCTTCCCTAAGTTATGTGTGATCACGATGTTTGTCACAGCAACAGAAAGCACACTAAAACACCTACCATGTCCAAATCTATGGTGTCCACCCCCAGCACTGCATAAACTCGGCCTGGATGTACTCTCCGATAATCCTAGCAATCAGGAGGTAGCGGCAGGAGAATAAATCTAAGGTTATGTGGTTCCACAGAGACTTCAAGACCATCCTGCAATACATGAGATCCTGTCTCAAAACAAATACTAAACACTTAGGTATTTCTGATATCCACATCTCAAAACATAAATAGGCCTGAAGCTGTTTTCTTTTTATCTAGCTGTGGGACTACAGAGAAGCTAAACTAACCAATGCGCTCACCATAGGTACATCAATCTAAATAGTATAAAGCAAGCCGTATTCTTATTCACTGAAACTCAGGAGGCCAACATCTTCCCAGATTCCCCTTGGGAAACCATCTGCTCACCCCTGGTTTCTGTTAAGTGGGAGCAACCCAGGTCACCGGCTGCTTCTCGGGGTGGATTTTGAAACCCCAGTCTACCTCATGCCTCTCTGCAGGATGAAAATGGAAAACGATGTAGATAAATAAATATTTTAGAAATCCTACATTGCAAATTATTCATACTCCAAGCCTTTGGTCAAGGAGGATTTAAATGCTGGTGCCTCTGTTTCTCGCAGCTCTGTGTATTATTCAGGCCATGGAAATTGAACCCCAGGCTAGAGGCGTGGAAAGGAAAACAGCTATTTTCTCTCTCGCTATGGAAACTCCGCACCATGGGGTGCTGAGAAGAAATGAGCAGCTTTAATAACTTCAGGGGACAGCTGCTTCTACTGAGCCAGTATAATGGAGTTATGGCGCAGCATAAATCATGGGCGCCCATGGGAGGGTGTCTGTTGAGGGCTGTGATTCCCTTAGAACAAGTCAGCCTGCCTTGATTCCCCAGACAGAATCAAGAGTTTCCCCACTAGCTTTGATCGGCTCTGGGCAGCCTTCCTGTGTCAGGGTGTACCTTCTTCGAGCGGACTCTGGGTCTGCCCGTGGCGCATCCATTTTGAACAATCACTGACAGAGAGAACATTTGTCACTGTTTTCTAAGACCAGGCCCAGACACATGTGTAAATGTACAACCCAGGAAGAACAGATCCTTGGGAGCCAGTCCCTGTCTTCTCTGTGCCTCTCCCCCAGACCTTTTAGAAATCACCCTAACGTGTCTATCTGTCATCGGGTACCAAAAAAAACTCAACATGGGCTGGGAAGACGGCTCAGTTAGGAAAATGCTTGCAGTACACTCGTGAAGATCTGGGTTTGGCTCCCAGGATTCATATAAAAAGCCAGGAACAGTGGCACACACCTGAGTCACAGCACAGGGGAGTCAGAAATGAAAGGACCCCTGAGGCTTGCTGGCCGGCTCTCTAGCCTAACTGTTGAATTCCTAGTCCCAAGAGAGATACTGTCTTTAAAAAATAAGGTGAAGAGTCACTGAAAAAGACATCTCCACATTGACCGATGGGCTCCACATGCACATATGAGCACACCCACGACACCCACAGTGGAGTGCAACAGACACCTCACCTTTTTCTGTCAATCATTTTCCTCCTCTTCTCACCTCTTTCTCATATGACTTAAGGAAAGCACAATGGTATCTGCCGTAGCTCCTAACACACACACACACACACACACACACACACACACACGTACATACACACACACACACACACACACACACACACACACACACACACANACACACACACACACACACACACACACACACACACACACACACACAGTTATTCAGACTCTGTTGTTGAAGGCATGAGCTCATCGAAGATCAACCCTCCATTGCTCCTAAAATAAATCTGGGCAGAATGACGCCATTTGTTTCTAGTTCTTCAATGTGACTTTTTAAAGAAAAGCTGTTTGAAAGTAAACTCGGGAAGGAAATGTCTTGGTTGTGTTTGGGTCCCCAGTGAATAACATCAAAAGTTCCCACTGGTGAAGCCTGGCTAAGAGCTGGCTATCTAAGTAGATGTACCTCTTCCTTTCCCAGTCCATCTCCTGATGTAGGGATTATTCTTATATAGAGTGACCTCCTTTGCCCTTAATTGCTAGTTAGTGAAGACCCTGCTGTTCTGCAGGTAGAATCTCATTGGCTGTCCTGAGGCCCAGATGTCAGCTTGGAAACACATCTGGCCTTGGGTCCTTGTCAAACTGACTGTGACAGGTTCCCTCAACAGCTGCAGTGGCAGGGCCAGGCTTCTAGGTGATTAAATCATCCTGCTTCCTGGCCTGCTCCCTGTGTTTGCATTGTAGCCATTTCCCTGGAACCAGCCTTGTTCAAACAGGCTGTCTGCCCGGTGGATGCCAACTCTACATCTGTAGGCTGAGGTCCCCTCTGCCTCAGTGAAATGCCTTCTTGTGTGGGCCACTCAGGCCCAGAGTTACCACAGATGAGCATGTGGACAGGCAGGAACCTCCCATCTGTCTGAGGGGGATGGGTTGAGATCCCTCTTGTCATTGCAAATAATTGTTCAATTTGATGAGGTTTGCTTTGAAAAGCTGAGCCTGTATCTAATGTTGGCTAGAGAATATCCCTTCTGTGTCGAGAACACCTTTGCAGTGTATATCCCACAGCACATGTGCACCAGGTGAAGATGCAGATGGAGGTATGGTAAATGCATTTGCATTTCTCAAAGACATGACGACATGCCCCGGAGAAATAATTACAAGAGTGCTTTTAAGTGAAGCTTACTGTTACTGATATGCAAATCCCAATGACCACCCATGAATAAAAACAGAAACCCATAGCAGGTGGGTATTTAATTTATGTACATGTGTGCATGCTGGCTGGTAAATATGTGTGTGTGGAGGGGTGAGTGCATGCATGTGTCTAAGTCAAAGGACAACATTGAGTGTCATTCCCCAGGTGCATTGTACCTTTTGTATGAGGCATGATCTCTTATTGGCCTGGATCTTCACCAAGAATGCCAGGCTAATTGATCAGAAAACTCCAATCATCTCCCTATCTCTGCCTCCCACCTCCCAATTCATGGAATTATATAAATCCACCCTACCTAGCTTTTTATGTCAGTTCTGGGGATTTAACGCAGATCCTCAGTTTTGCCTGGCAAATGCTCTACCGAAGACAAAGGCACCTCCCCAGTCCCTACATTTATTGTTTTGCTAGTCAAAATTGCTTCAAGAGGAAGGTATAAAAGGGTGCTCTTTAAAGTATGGGGAGAATTCCAGCATCACCACACCTGGGAACCTGTTACAAATGCTAATTTGAAGGTTAGCCTTAGATGCAATGAGTCCGGCATCTCTGTGGGTGAGCCTAACAATAGCCCAACCACCCCACCCCGCCCACCCCACCCACATCAGGAGAGTGGAAGCACCCTTGGATTTCAATATAACTGTTCATGCACTAGAAGCTTGATCTAGCTGGAAGAAAGAGAGCTTCCCTGGAGAAGTCCACAATACATGCCATTAGATTCCATTCTTACTCCCTCAATTGAATCTCTCCTAAGATGTACCTGTGCCAGCTAAGGTTAGCTGCTCTTTCATGGTTTGAATACCCCAACCATAAGCACTACAGTCATTATCCAGTGACTTGCAGTAGGGTTCTAGAGATACAGAGCCAAAAATTATTACGTACAACTTCAAATATCTCCAAGGAATCGACATAAATACTCCCATTTCACAAATGGAGAAAACTGAGGATTTAAATAAGATAATGTAAACATAGCCCTGAATCCAGCCTTTGTTGTCATAATTTTAGTCTCTTGTCCAGACAGTCTGATATTTTATTATAAGTTATTTACTAACCTAAGGGTAATAATGATGATAATGATGGTATGTGTGTGTGTATGAGAGAGAGAGAGAGAGAGAGAGAGAGAGAGAGAGAGAGAGAGAGAGAGAGAGAATGCACATCTGTGCATTTCTGTGAGCAGGCCTGAAGTAAGTGTCTGATGTCTTTGTCCATATTTTATGTCCTTACCTTCTGTCTACCTTATTTTCTGAGACAGAATCTCGTTGTTCACTGTATTTTACAAACAGAAAAATGAGGCTAAGGGGGTGATTAGTTGCCCTGTACACACAGGCACAAAATACCAAAGCCAGAATTCAAAATACCCAGTCTGTATTCTTTCCCCATTTGAAAATATCTCTAGAGACATTTCCTTCCACTTCCTTCCATTGTTCTCCGAGCTTCGGGCATCTGTCCTTTGGTGTAAATAATAACATAGCGCTCATCATCAGAGTAACTGTGAATAAGGGCTGTAGACCTTGTAGCTGCTGGGGTTGAACATGCACAGATATTACAGATAATGGGCAGATATGGTGTTTCCTTCTTAACATCTTTAGCATGAAGTTCATTAAGATCTAGGACTTTTCAATAGTAAAAGAATATCCAGTTACAATTATCATAGACCATTATCATAGACCTCAGTAGAGCTTCACTAAGTACTTAGGGCACTGATGGCCAACTGAAGCTAAGCATTCCCAGATACCTAAGCATGGCACCTCAGACTGGTCTAAGAATCTGCCAACACAGGTGCCACAGGAACAGCCAACCAGCACTGCCCACCCTGGATCTTCACTATGATGTCCCTCCCTGCTTCCAGCTTCCAGCCAGGTCCTGAACCCCTCTCTGCTTCATCTTTGGATTTTTATCCTTTCACCCACTCCTCTTCTGACCTGAGGCTTGACCTGTTGCACCTCTCTCCTCACTGTGTCATTTTCACATCACTGTTGCTTATTCTGAAGACACAGTAATGAATCCCCCTCAGGGAAAGAGCATGGTATTCCTCTGGGATATGGCTCCCAGTAGTATCTCCACTCACTGAAAATGCAGGAGAGAATGCCAGCTGGTTTACATAGTTTATCATGCGTGTAGTGTGTAGTGTGTGTGTGTGTGTGTGTGTGTGTGTGTGTGTGTGTGTGTGAGAGAGANGAGAGAGAGAGAGAGAGAGAGAGAGAGAGAGAGAGAGAGAGAGAGAGAGAGAGAGAGAAAGAACAGGGAAAATGTTGGAAGAAAAGATACCCCTGGAATTCTCAATGCCCCTGAAGCTCTCTCCTATTCCCCCTGTGAAGCAACAGCCTGGCAGCGTTTTCCTTGCAAGAGCAGTCATCATGATTTCTCATGAGGACGCAGTGAGTAAGACCAGGAATCAGGAGCCAGACTGCCTGGGTTGCAATCCTGGCTCCACCATTTGCTGTAATCTCCAGGTGACTGTGGTAAGCCGCTGAATCACATCTCAAACGCTGTAAAACAGACACCTAATGGTACCACAGTCCTGGCCCAGTGCTGTAAACCATTCAAAATATTTTCTGGTATATAATAAACTCTCTGCATCAGTGAATAGTCACTGTGTGGCCACTGAGAGCCCCAGGCTACTTCTGGGGAGACCTGAGGATGGATACCTACTTTGGCAAGGGAGTGGAATGGGAGAGTCCTGACAATTCATCTTCTTGGAAAAGCATTGGTGTGGCAGCTCTGGCGTGGTGGTTTTGTGTGTTCTGCCTCCACTTGAAGACAAGGGACAGAAAGGTCTTCTGAGTGCACAGAAGTGCCTCAGCCTTGAAATCTGGCTCCATCCAGTCTGAAATATGGATAACCAACGTAGAGTTTGGCCTTGACCACTTTCCTTCGTGGAGAGAAGCAGGTGAAGTTCCCTTGGTGTCTTCCCCTCTATCACCCCCTCTGATGTCAGTGTAGTTTTCAAAGGTCACTGCCAACATCCAACTCAGACCTTTCTCTCCTCAGAGCATCTACATTAACAGAGCAACCAAACTAACAAACTCCCCGACTCTGGGCAAACACCAGCATCTGAGAAGGAAACAGTCTCATTTAATTATTTCTCAGGCTAGTATGTGAAACAGATGACACATTTCTGTTTTAACCTTTATCATCTATGCAGACCTTTAATTGCCTTTACATGGTGTTTTGGTTTTGGTTTTCCTTCTCTCTCTCTCTCTCTCTCTCTCTCTCTCTCTCTCTCTCTCTCTTTCTTTCTTTCTTTCTTCTTTAATGACAGTTTATCATGCCTAAGCAAATAGAATAAATGTTGTGGAAACTTAGTATTGGGGGACAGTGGTTAGAAGCTAGCATTTCAGGAAAGGAATGAGGGGAGTTGCCTTTACCACAGAGCAGTGCAGGGATATGGGAGAGACAGGTTCCATGGGGAATCAGGGGACTGCTCAGGATATGTTATAATCCATGAACATTATGTCTCCTAAGCATCTAATCAGAGGTACCTGGTGGACCAATAGAAACACAGTCCAGAGGTCCAAAGAAACACACACACACACACACACAGAGAGAGAGAGAGAGAGAGAGAGAGAGAGAGAGAGAGAGAGAGAGG
>NC_034594.1:101284728-101288098 GCF_900095145.1 Mus pahari
GGGGGAGTTGCCCATACACAAGCAGCATTTAAAGTCAGGAGGCTGATGAGGTCACCAAGAAAGTGTACATTAATAACGAAGAAAAGATATTCAGACAGTGAGATCATGTTAAGAAACTTTGTAATCTTATCATGCCCATCAGATGCCCAACACCCCTTTATAAGGATGGAGCAAGCCATCTAGAACTGTCTGGACATCCCATCAGGAACTGCCATTCCTTCACTCCATTCATTTATTGACTGCCTGTGGGTAAAAGATTTCAACCTGGGCAGAAAGATTAAAAACAGAAAGTCCCATGGACAGAAAAGGAGAGTCTCACTGGTGTCTACAAAGTTCACAATTATTATTATTTCCCCCCGGATGTGGTAGTATGACTAGGTATGGCCCCCGTAGACTCATGTGTTTGAATGCTTGGCCTGTAGAGACTGGCACTGTTAGGTGGTGCGGCCTTGTTGGAGGAAGTGTGTCACTATGGGGTAGGCTTTGAGGTTTCATATGCTGTGTTACACCCAGTGTAACTAACAGGCTACTTCTGGTGCCGGTGGATCAAGATGTAAAACTTTCTGCACCATGTCTGCCTGCCTGCCACCATGCTGCTGCTTGCCATGACAATAATGGACTAAACCCTCTGAAACTGTAAGCCAGCTCAGTTAGATGCTGTCCTTTAGAAGAGTTGCTGTGGCCATGATGTCGTTTCACAGCAGTAGGAACCCAGATTAAGACCCCAGGTGAGAGACCTGTAAGCCCAGGTCTTTTGCTACATGAATTGGCCTCAGCAAGAAGACTTTGGGTAGCAGGAGAATCCAGGTGAGGACTCCAGACCTCTGCCTCCCAAAATGGTGAGCACAAACTTGTGCCATCACATCTGACTCTCCTACACAGTGGCTGAAGATCCGATTTTGGGTTCTCATGCTTGAGTGGAAACCATTTAATCTGAGACATCCACCAGCCTAATATTTATATAATTTTATAAAAATCATCCTTGACATTTTAAAAAATTCAAACATACCTTGCCTCCCAGGGCCTTGCCTAGCAGGGAAGTGTTTGTTTTAAGCCAGTACTACACTCTCCCTTGGGCTTTGAAAAAATTATGTATTTTGCCTGAGATACAAATGAAAATTTAATTTCTAGTGTCATGAACATAGCCAGCCTCGTCAAGGGCTGAATGAAGGATTTCTTTGGGTTAAGATTGTTCTCAACCTCAGCCCACAGTGCAGAAAGCAAAATATATAGTCCTAAGCTGAAGGCTGACAGGTCTGGGTAGCCAACCCTACCTCCTAAGGAACATGGAGCTCAGAGCAGCCATGACAGGCGGCATTCCTGAGGGAGACACAGAGGTTGAAAGTGTTGCCCTAGAACTGATCCTCATGGCTACAAATTTCAGTAGATTCTTTTAAAATAAAACTGAACAACAACACATTAGAAAATGCAGAGCTATCTTTTAATTATGTCTCATTTTCACATTTATATCTGGATGGGTGTGTATGTAAGAAATGATACTCATCACTGTCTTTGCAAAAATCGAAGGAGGAAGATGCCCTAATCATTTGTGTAAGATAAATGCTCCCTCCCCAAGCTGGGAATTTGGGACAAAATTGTTAAAAGTAAATAAGATGTACCCTTGAAGTAATATTATCTTCCATTCTTAACAACATACACACACAAACATGTATGAGAATATTTTAATAGCAAAAAGATATTTAGAAATCTTACTAATTTTGTTTGTTTGATTGATTTGTTTTATTTTTTTAAGACAGGGTTTTTCTATGTAACAGAGCCCTGGCTGTCTTGGGCTCACTTTGTAGACCAGACTGGCCTCAAACTCACCTACTGCCTCCCAAGTGCTGGAATTAAAGGCATGTACCACCACACCCAGCTCTTAATTATTTGTATTATGCTCCTTTTATCTAAGGCAGATTTCCCCAGTGATTGTACCTAAGGTCTGGGCACCCCAAGGTGACAGAGGCCCTTGCTCACTGTCCCACTTCCCAGGCATGCAGTCATATGGAGGCTCCTTCACTTCTCTTATCCCCTGTTCCCCCTGCTGTAACACACAGGTGCAGTAGGACTTCTTTTATGGAGAAGATGTGCCGGCATAGAGTGTCTGGAGAAAACTACAGAGCATGGGAAGGTAGGAATATGCTAAGCTTGCTCCTATGACTTATTCCCCTCATCGTGAGCCTGGAACTCTCAGCCAAATAGTCTGCCAGGAAAAAAAGACCCAGATGGAGACCCACAACGAGGGTGGTAATAAATGCACGTGTTTCCTCCTCACTAAAATTGTGTCCAAAGCACAATGAACAGCAGCATTCTTTCTTCTCCAAGACCTCCCTCCAGTGTTTGGTACAATCCCTCCCCAGCTCCAGCTCTCCTTGGAGGAGTGGAGGGCGTCCATGGGTTCATGGGGTGGCCAGCCTTGGTGCCTTGAGCCTTTCAGTGGGCAGGTGTGTCTGTAGCTTGGGAAGAAGCATCTGAAAACTGCAGGCTCTTGCTCTGTGACTGGCTAGGTCTCTTTCTTCTTTCTTCTTTGAGTCTGCTGCCACACCGCCACGAGGACTCAGAGCCTAGTTCACTATTCTCATCAGTTAAATCCCAGCTCCTGGAGTCAGGTTGAACTTGTTCATATTGGGACTTTAAAGGTCAAGCTGGAAGCCTGACACCTGGTAGGTGCACCACACTGTGATGAGAGAGACCTGAAGGTGTTGTGTGGTTCCATGGGAACAGAATGGTTTACCCATATCTGACTCCTGACCTTGACAGGCCATTTCCTGCTAACACTGATTTCTCATCTATGACCCATCTACAAACTGGAGGTAATCCTTCTCCCCTGCCTTTCCTTCCAGCCAAAGGAGAACAAGATGAGCTGGTTCTAAAGGAACTTGGATGGAACCCTCAAGAAATAACGCACAATTATTTTAAGATACAGAGAGGATAAGGAAAGGGTGCATCCCTCATAATTCCGTGAGCACTTCCTGATGCTGTGGGGTGGCTGGCTTAGCTGGTGTTCTCATTATTACATGCACTCAGTTGTGGTGTGTGTGTGTGTATGTGTGTGTGTGTGTGCTGTAATTTATAAATGCATGTTTGTACAGAGGTTCACACCTACACTCATACATGTAGAACAAAAGAGAACATTTGATGTCTTCCTCCACCATACTTTACCTTAATTTTTAAGAAAGGGTCTATCACTGACCCTGAAGCTTAAGTCCTCTTGCTTCCATAGCAAGTGCTCCTACCCAATGGAGACATCTCCTCCAGACCTTGAGCCTTCAGTGGGCAGGTATCTGTTGGCCTTCTGTAGCTTGGGAAGAAACATATCTCTCTCTCTCTCTCTCTCTCTCTCTCTCTCTCTCTCTCTCTCTCTCTCTCT
>NC_034594.1:101288469-101290586 GCF_900095145.1 Mus pahari
TGTTTTTGTGTGAGCTTTTTCCCCTCCTTCCCTCAACACCTCTCCTCCTGCTTCTATAATAGTGTGCCCTCCTCCTCCTCCTCCTCCTCCTCCTCCACCTCTTCCTCCCCCTGCTCCCCTCCTCCCTCTCCTTCTCCACCTCTTTTACTTTCCTCACCTTTCTTCTATTCTGTGTCTTCCCTTTCTTTCCCATTTTCTTCTTCCTTCCTCCTCTTTCCTATATCCCTTTCTTCCTTCTCTTCTTGCTTCCTATTTAGTCCATGTGTTTCCCCCTTTCTCTTTCTCTTCTTCCTTCTCTCTTCCTCCTCTTCTTTTAATGCCCCTCCTTTTTCTATTTCTTTTGTCTATGTCTCTCCTCTCCTTTTTCTTCCTCCCCTCCTCTTTCTCACCCTCCTCCCCTCCTCTTTCTCTCCCTCCTCCCCTCCTCTTTCTCTCCCTCCTCCCCTCCTCTTTCTCTCCCTCCTCCCCTCCTCTTTCTCTCCCTCCTCCCCTCCTCTTTCTCTTCCTCCTCCCCTCCTTTCCTTCTCTTTTCCCCTTGCCCTTGCCCTCCTCCCTTTTCCTCCCCTTCAGTGCCAGTCCAGCAAAGAAGGGAGCCAAGGGTGGTGCATTGGCAGACCTCAGAGGTCCTTCACAGTCATGTGAAGGGACCTAAATTCCATTCTGGGGCTTCTGAAATGCCCCCTGTGGGGTCTCAATTACAGAAATGGTTTGACCTTGCTTTGTAGATTTTGCTAAGTCTTTTCTGCAAAGAGCTAGATAGGAGCTATTTTAGACTTTGTGGGCCATACAGTGTCTGTGTAACCACACACTTCAAGAGTAGTGTGGAAGCTGGCACAGACAGTATGTAAACAAACGAGCATGCCTATTTTCTAGCCAACTTTTATCTATAGACAATGAAATCTGAGTCTCATGTAATTAACCACATGTCACAAAATATCCTTCTATGTCTATGCCTCTAACCACTTATAAATGTACTAACCATTCTTAGCTTGTGGGATGAACACAAACAGGTGGTGGGCTGGATTTGTCTCAGACCTTTGTTTGCCTGTCTCTGTTTTCCAAGGATCTGTCTGAGGCAGTGGTGGGGATGGAGGTGAGGTAGAAATGCTGAAGAAAGCAGCTGAAATGACAAAGTCAAGGAGGACCCAAGCCCTGGGAGAAAAAGAGTGACTGGAATGAGGTTACAGAGACTGAGGGCACTGGATGGGGCGGAAAATACCATGGGGACAGGAATAAAGTTACAGAGACTGTCAGCATTGGGTGTGGGGAGTACCATGATGGAAGAGCAAGCCAAGAGTGACTTAGCAAAGAGATGGGGTATAGGCAGTGACTGGGAATGTGGGGTGCTAAGAAGCATTAAGGCACCCTCCTCAGTAACCTGCGGTACCAGGTATGATGCTAAGATCAGTCAGTGTCTCCCTGGGGATCCTGTGAACTGCCCAATAGTACACAAAATTAGGAATTGTGGGGGAGAGGGCTTTCCCAGTATCCCTGGGAAAGATTTCCACCTACTCATCAATACCAAGTATAACTCTAATAGTCAGTCCATCAAAGACACTATGGTAGGGTGAGGAAAGACTGGAAAACTTCTGAAGATGTGGGAGTAGTGGCACCTTCCTTTAAGTTGCCCAGGTTTGCTACCACTCAGTCCCCAAGATGGAAGTGTGCTTACCCACACACCTGCATGGGCCAGGGATGTCTTAGGAAACCCATCTGAAAAAGCAAGGGTTCCTTAATTGGATAGTAAAACTGTCATCAAAATTGGATTGAGGGAATCAGTTAGCATCTTGGACAAAACACACTTCCTTCCTGAACATTTATTTGCTGAGAGGTTTCTGTCCATATTCACTAAGACTGAGAATAAAGTGGGGGGAGGCGAAAAAAAAGGGAGGGGGAGAAACTAAGGGAGGGGAAGAAGAGAGGGAGAAGGAAAGGGAGGAAAGGGGAAGAGGGAGGGATAGAGAGAGATTGAAAGAGAGCGAGAGAGAGGAAAGGAGGGAGAGTGAGAGAGAGCAAGAGAGAGCGAGGAGAGAGAGAGAGAGAGAGAGAGAGAGAGAGAGAGAGAGAGAGAGAGAGAGAGAGAGTAGGCAGAGTCGAGGCACACACTGAACCAAGCA